>NC_133134.1:7539664-7884664 GCF_048418815.1 Hemitrygon akajei
GACCACAGGTTTTGGTATTGAAGTACATGAAGGAGTGCTTTGGGTTCATTGGAGCACCCACTGTGAAATACAGAAAAGCTGAACTACGTAAATATAAAAAAAAGCTAGTAAACTTTAAATCTTAAAAGATTACTGCTCTTTTGTATTGAAACATAACAGTAAAAATATCATTTGTGTCCATGACCAAGTGTAGTCACGCCTCTGGTCCCAGCAACTTAATAACCCTAACTTGTACACCTTTAGTTTGTTTTATTTATTTTAGAAATACAGCACGGTAACAGGCCAGTCCAGCCCAATGAGCCCACACCGCCCAATTTCACCAATGTGGCCAATTTACCTACTAACCCGTACATCTTTGGAATGTGCGACGAAAATGGAGACCCTGAGGAAACTCACGGGGAGAACATACAAACTCCTTGCAGACTGTGGTGGAATTGAACCCGGCTTATCAGCTCCATAAAGTGTTATGCTACCACGCCGCCCACATGTCCAGAAGTTAAATTGTTGATAGTTCTCCAAATGGAAGCCAGTGGTGGGGGGATGTGGGTAAGTATTTATAAACCACTGTTGGGAGATTTTCAATGTCTTAAATGCACTTCAGTACAGAATACACATTTACAATTATAGTTTTATTCAAAATAAACTGGTTTATAATGATTCAGATTATTGCACTTTTAAGTCCATGGCTACATTTACAATACATTCCTCACTTTTTTGCCATCTTAATTTATACAATTAGGCAATAACTTTATAGTATCAGAACCTATAGTCAGAGTGCTTCCCGAATGAGAAAATATAAAATGTTAGATCATAGTGTTTTGAATTTCTCTCTTATAGCATGACAGAAGTCAACTTAGCCAAATGGGACTCATTTTCAGGCATTTCTGCATCCTTTAACTGGTCAATCGATCGTCATATGGAGTAGAAAATGCCGTCATGGGAGAGGAGAAAGCAATGCTTCATCTTTGTTCAAGAAAAAACAATCAGCTAATCACTGAGCCTCATCAATGCTGCCCATGCAACTATACAATTTTGATGATGTTAGTCTCTGAGAAACTTCAAAATACTTCTTTTGAAAAAAATAAAAGCTTTCAATCTTATTACTCTTTGACCACCTCTGTAAATGCACAGGATCAATTTTTAACCTAACCCATACATAGTGAAACTGTTGGAATTCAACCAAGTTGATTTCACATCCCATACACATTCAATTTCCAGCTCAGTGAATAATAGTGCAGCCAACTTAACGTTTCTGTTTTAGGGTTTACATTTTGATATTTATAGCACAGAACTTAAGTACTTGTTTGAGACACTAATTTTCCTGTTCTGCAGCATCATAAGAATTATGACAAAATTTATTTTATTCATACAATTTCAATGGTGGTAGGTGTTTCTGTTAATTAGATCACTGTACCTTTAGAATGAACAAGCAATGTGGAGGCAATAAATAATAGTTAGGAAACTACATACGTTCCTCCTTCACTGGTTTCAGTCTAGGAGTCCGAATGGTGACGTTGCATAAGATTATTGCTATAGGCTGCGCCTATGCTGCACCATCAAGCATTTAATTCTGCATGTACAGGTAATTTCAGATCTGATTTAATATTTATGAACACAGCATTCATGTGTTCTGTACATAAACAGCTGTGATATTTTAAATGTTTGTGACTATCTGTTCACTGGTTAATGCAGTAAATGAAATATTTTGAAAGAATATTTTAATATAATTCCACAGCAGTTAGTTTAAAAAGTGTAGAAAATGAAGAGCTGAGTTTGGAAGCAATTCAGCGTTGTGTCCTGGCCGTGATTGACCTGTATAATGTTTAAATAAGCATTTTTTGTTTTTAAAAGCAGATTTTTTTGTGCCTGTTTAAAAAGGAGACAAAGCTTGTTCATATCCTGTTTCCCCTTTTTGGTGTGCATTCCCTGGAGTTTAGAAAAATGAGGGTGACATTGTTCAAACAGTTAAGGTCCTAAGGGTAGATTTGAGATGTTTACACCAGTGGGGGAGTCATAAACAAGGGGGCAAAGGAGCCAGTCATTAAAATTGAGCTGCGTAGAAATCTCTGGGATTCTTTGCCTCGTGGGGTGAGTGCCAGATCATGAGATGTTGGGTATATTTAAAGCAGTGGTTGATAGGTTCTTGACTTGTAAAGGTGTCAAGGGTTTCAAGGAGAATGCAGGATGATGGGATTGATAGGGAAAATACATCAGCCATGATGGAATTGGAGAGTAAACTCGATGGGTTGAATGGCCTAAATCTGCTCTAATGTTTTATGGTCTTAGGTATTTAAGGTGGAGACATAAATATCAGAAAGACTGGGGTATGAAGGTTGTGGGCAACCAGCACACAAGAAGATTTAAGATAAGGCTAGATCAGCCATCATATTGAATATTAGGGTAAGCTTTTTGGGGGGGGGGGGGCTGCTGATGGCATATTCCTCTTCCCCTTTTGTGTTTTTGTAAGGATTAGTTTTAATTCTCCGGTGTCAAATGTTTTTTCATAAATGCAAGTCCAAGACCACATCTGGTTTCTACTGATGGCAGATGTTTGGCACAAATTGTACCACATGAACAGTAGATACTGCGATAGCCAGTTTTTAAAGGATGGATAGTTCTGCTCTGCCTGAAGCCAGCCCAAAGTCAAGATAGTGGTTTACAATATTAAACTCTGTGTTAGTTCCAACTGATGGTAGACTGCTTTGGTTTCTAACACCAGTGCCTGTTCCTCATCCAGAGTTACATTCATGCCCAGGTGTCCTTGGAAAGGGAACATGCAATCACTATGGGTACAGTGGGGGATTTACAAACATTCCCCCCTCCCAAGGGAACTGAGTGTTTTGTAGATGAAAGTGATTGTATATTAATTTGAAATCGTCAACAGGGTTAAATATCACATTCACAGCATTTTAGAAGGGGAGGAAGAGCAACCAGATGTCTTGGTACATATTGGTACCAATGACAGAGGAAGGAAAAGCAAAGAGGTCCTGAAGAGAATTTAGGGATCTAGGTAAAAAGCTGAGAAGCAGGACTTCCAGGGTAGTAATATCTGGATTGCTACCTGTGCAACTTGCCAGTGAGGGCAGTGACAGGATGATTTGGTAGATAAATGTGTGGCTGAGAAGCTGGTGCAGGGGGTGGGGGGGGGGGGCAGGGCTTCAGGTTCTTGGATCATTGGGATTTCTTCTGGGGGAGGCATAACCTGTACAAAATTGATGGATTGCACATGAACTGGAGGGGGACCAATATTTTCACGGACAGGTTTGTTAGAACTTTTGGAGAGGGATAAACTAATTTGGCGGGGGGATGGGAACTGGGGCAAAGGGACTCATGGTAGGATAGATGGTAAAAAACCAAACGTAGCATGCAGTCAGACTGTCAGGAAGGGCAGGCAGAAAATTGCATCCAGTCAGATGAGTGTCAGTGCATAAGGGATGCAAAATCTAAAAGGATAGCAAATACAACACTCAAACTGTTAGAATCTCAATGCACAGAGTGTAAGAAATAAGATGGATGATCTTGTTGCACTTTTACAGATTGTCGGGTATGATGTGGCCATTACTAAATTACAGCTGAAGGATGGTTGAAGTTGGGAGCTTACACATGTATCAGAGGGAAAGGAAGGAAGGCAGAGGAAATGGGATGGCTCTGCTGGTAAAGATTGTCATATCTTTCTAATGATTTGATGCCAAAGAATTGGAAGATGTTGAATCCTCGTGAGCTGAGTTCAGAAACTGCAATGGTAAAAGGACCTTATGGCAGTTACATACAGGCCTCCCAACAATAACTGGGATGTAGACCAGAGATTACGATGGGAAACAGAAAAGGCATATCAAAAGGGCAACATTATGACAGCCATAGGAGATTTCAACATGCAAGGTGAATTGGGAAAATCAGGTTGGAAATGGATCTCAGGAAGCTATACTGGATTGGGTGTTATGTAATGAACCAGAGGCGATTAGGGAGCTAAGGTAAAAGAACCCCTAGGAGGCAGTGATCACAATATTATTGAGTTTTCTTAAATTTGATAGGGAGAAAGTAAAGTCTGACGTAGCAGTGAAGTAAAGGAATACAGTGATACGAGAGAGGAGTTGGCCAAAGTAAATTAGAAGGAGATGCTGGCAGGCATAACAGCAGAGCAGCAATGGTTTGAGTTTCTGGGAAAAATGAGGAAGGTGCAGGATAGATGTATTCCAAAAACAAAAAAATACTCGAATGGCAAAATAGTACAAACATGGCTGACAAGGCAAGTCAAAGCTTGTGTAAAAGCAGAAGGGCATACAAACAAGCAAAAATTAGCAGGAAGATACAGGATTGGGAAACTTTAAAAAACCTACAGAAAACAACTAAAAATTATTAGGAATGAAAAGATAAAATATGGAAGCAAGGTATCAAACAATATCAAAGTGGATAGTAAAAGTTTTTTCAAGTATGTGAAAAATAAAAGAGACACGAGAGTGGATGTAGGAATGCTAGAAAATGAGGCCGGGGGACAAGGAGATGGCAGATGAACTAAGTGAGTATTTTGTATCAGTCTTCGCTGTGCCAGATGTTTTAGGGTGTGAGGGAAGAGAAGTGAGTGCAGTTACTATTACAAGGGAGAAGGTGCTCAAAAAGCTGAAAAGATCTAAAGGTACACAAGTCACCTGGACCAGATAAACTGCACACTAGGGTTCTGAAAGGTAATGGTAGAGATTGTGGAGGCATTAGTAATGATCTTTCAAAAATCATTGGACTCTGGCATGGTTCCTGAGGACTAGAAAATTGCAAATGTCACTCCACTCTAAGAGAGGAGGGAGGCAGCATATAGGAAATTATTAGTTAGCCTGACCTCAGTGGTTGGGAAGATGTTGGTGTCAATTGTTAAGGATGAGGTTATGGAGTACTTGATGACACAGGAGGAGAAAGGACAAAGTGAGCATTGTTTCCTTAAGGGAAAATTTTGCCTGACAAACTGGTTAGAATTCTTTAAGATTACACATAAGATAGATAAAGGGGATGCAATAGATATTGTATATTTGGACTTCAGAAAGCCTTTGACAAGGTGCCACGAGGCTACTTATCAAGTTAAGAGCCCATGGTATTACAGGGAGGTTACTGGCATAGTTAGAACATTGGCTGATTGGTGGGAATAAAAGGATCCTTTTCTGGTTGGCTGCCAGTGACTAGTGGCTTTCAATAGGGGTCGGTGTTGATACTGCTTCTTTTTATGCTGTATATCAATGATTTAGATGATGGAATAGATGGTTTTGTTGCCAGGTTTACAAATGATATGGTGGAGGGACAGGTAGTGTTTTAAGAACCAAGACTGCAAAAAGACTTAGACAGATTAAGAGAATGGGCAAGAAAATGGCAAATGAAATACAATGTTGGAAAATGCATGGTTATGCACTTTGGTAGAAGAAATAAGTGTGCAGACTATTTTCTAAATTGGGGAGAAAACCCAAAAATCTGAGATGCAAAAGGACTTGGGAGTCCTTGTGCAGAACACCCTAAAGGTTACTTTACAGGTAGAATTGCTGGTGAGGAAAGCAAATGCAACATTAGTGTCCATGTTAAGAGGTCTAGAATACAAGAGCAGGGATGTGATGCTAAGGCTTTATAAGACACTGGTGAGGCTTCACCTTGAGTATTGTGAACAGTTTTGGGCTCCTCATCTAAGATGTGCTGGCATTGGAAAGGGTCCATAGGCAGTTCACAAGGATGTTTCCAGGAATGAACAGGTCATCATACAAGGAACATTTGATGGCTTCTGGGACTGTACTCAATGGAATTTGGAAGGATGGTGTGGGGAGATGTCATTGAAACCTTTCAAATATTGAAAGGCCTGGACAAAATAGATGTGGAAAGTATGTTTCCCATGGTGGGGGAGTCCAGGACAAGAGGTCACAGCTTTAGGATAGACAGGCATCCATTTAAAACAGATGCAGATAAATTTCTTTAGCTAGAGGGTGGTGAATTTGTGTAATTTGTTACTACAGGCAGCTGTGGAGGCCAGGTCATTGGGTGTATTAAAGGCAGAGCTTGATAGATTGTCGAGTGGACACGGCCTCAAAGGTTATGGAAGAAGGGTGGGGAGTGGGGCTCAGGATCAGCAATGATTGAATGGTGGAGCAGACTCAATGGGCCAAATGGCCTAATTCTGCTTCTGCCTTATGGTCTTAAGCCCTCTTCTTGTTTGTATTTCTTGATTGAATGAAGGTTGGTATGTTTGTAGAAAAAAAGCTACCAACACCAGGCCAAAAGGCTGAAATCCAAAACTTGGCCTGAACCATCTTCGGTAAGCATAATTCAGAGGTGCATAACTTGTCGAATAGATAAAATAGATTCATTTATTCATTTAGAAACAGCACATTATAGGCCCTTTCAGCCACACTGCACTGTACTCTCTATTTAACCCTGGCTTAAATAAATGGACAACTTACAATGACCAATTAACCTACCAACTGGTGCATCTTTAGACTGTGGGAGGAAACCAAGGCACCCGGAGAAATCTATGGGATTACAGCAAGAATGTATAAACTCCTTACAGCTGTGGGAATTGAACCCGGGTCACAGATACAGTAAAGTGTTGTGCTAACCACTACGCTACTGTGCCACCTCCTGCCTCAAACTGTATTTCACTTGCAGGCTTTACCATGATCCCTGCATACCCAGTGACTAGTCAAGAGAAAGTGTGTACTGTATTGTCATGGAGTCAGAGTTGTACAATAAAGAAGTACCGGTAGGTCCTTGAGCCTAGCACATCTATGTTGACCTTTCTGCCCCCTACACTAATGCCATTGTGAACGGACACAATGAATCCATGTACTCTACCTCACTCCGTTTAGTGCTCTTTTTGCACTACTTATTTAGTTTAAATCTGTTTTCTAATTATAATTTCTAGTTTTTTTTTATTATTATGTATTGCAATATACTGCTGCAAAACAAAAAATTTCAGGACATATGCCAGTGATATTAAACTTGATTCTGATTTGCTCCTACTAATGCTGTATCTTCCTATAACTTGTCCATTTACATATCTGTCAAAATGTGTATTTAACAAAAATGATTGCATCTGATTCCACCGCCTCTTCTGGCAGCGTTAAATTTATCATTCTCTGTTAAATAATAAAAAAATCCCCTTAAATTCCTTTAAAAACTTTTCTTAAAAAGAACAAACCCAGCCAATTAATTCCATCTCAGCCATACATTCATTAACAAAAATGAGGGCAGTCATTCATTTGGCAACTTCATTACTGGCTGAATAATTATTGCATTTTTCTGGACAAATATGCAACTAATTGCAGAGTGCACACAATGGGCCAAGTAGCCGAGTTCTACTCCAGTGTTTTATGATCTAATCTGTACATAGCAGGCCTACAGATATGATTGAAAGCTGTGCCTGTAAATCCCCGACATTTGTGAAATTAATGGTCCAGTGACTGAACATAGAACAGTACAGCACAGGAACAGGCCCTTTGTGCTGGTCAACTTAAATTAGTAATCAAATGGCCAACCTAAGTAATACCCTTTGCCTACACAATGTTCATCTCCTTCCTTTTTCTGCACAGTAATGTGCCTGTACCGTTCCATCACCACACCAGGCAGTGCATTCTAGACATTGTGTAAAAAAAAAACTTGACCCTCACATCTCCTTTGAAATTACACCCTCTCAACTTAAATGCATGCCTTCTGGTATTAGACATTTCAATTATGGAGTCTGTCTACCTTATCTATGCCTCTCAATCTTATAAAGCTCTATCAGCCTTCACCACTCTAGAGAAAACAACTCAAGTTTGTCCAAGCTCTCATTTTAGCATATGCCCTCTAATGCAGACACTACCCTGGTAAACTTCTTCTGCACCCTCGCCAAAGCCTCGATATTTAAAGGAAACTCAAAAGTCTTACATGTATTATTAACTACTGGTGTGGTGAATATTAAAGCTGTTGGCTGAACTCAATAGCTAAGAAGATTTCAGTCTTGACAGCGGCTGCTTGAAAACAAAGTTAGGAACATGCATCAGTAATTTATTGCAGTTGTTGCAAATGGTTGCATAGACTTCTCACAACATTTGCATTTTTCACAGCTGAACCAGAATTCAGGTGAGCAAAATTAGAATTTAATAAACCTATAACTAGTTGAAGTTATAACGCAGCTGTGCTGTCACTGTAATGTCAGAAAAACAACATACAGAAAACTAATATGTACTGTGAAATACCCAGAGTACACTTACAAATCTGGTTTCCCCAAACATTGTACAAGAGGGAGTCTTTTCAGCCAGGTCAGTGGCTTGGTCCTGGCAAGGATGTTGATAATAGATAAAGAGGCATCACACACATTTATTCAACATTAAATCATCTTGCTTAATTGAGATCCTCACTGCAAAATACACTATAATACAGTAAACATCTCTAGACAATGCATGGTACACATTTTTATTGCATTTTCACTGGAGATAGATATTTGAATTCTTATTGCTAATCTCATCATGGACAAACTTTCCTACATAAGCTCCCCAGTATAGGGATATAATTTAATTCCAATACAGATTCTTCAGTAACGTAAAGTTAAACATTTAGAACTCGATTTATCTCATTGCATTACATATGTAACAAACACTTTGG
Source organism: Hemitrygon akajei (assembly GCF_048418815.1). Taxonomy (NCBI): domain Eukaryota; kingdom Metazoa; phylum Chordata; class Chondrichthyes; order Myliobatiformes; family Dasyatidae; genus Hemitrygon; species Hemitrygon akajei. The sequence continues at coordinate 7,548,272 of NC_133134.1, forward strand.
TTCTTAGTCTCTGTCACTTCTACTCTGAAGATGGTAGTGTTAGTTTTCCACTTATTGCAGTTTCAAGGCAGGACAGAGACCTGAGCCAGGATTAACCTAATATTGCCCTTGACAGACTAATTCAGAGATGCATATGACAGATTAACTACATGTTATCATTGACAAATGCAGGGAATTACTGACACAGCAGAAAGTGGTAAAAGGAATGAAAAGTAATGAGAGTACAGAGAAAATCACTGAAGTGCAGCAACTATAATCTACCATCTAAATGTTAAACTTGCAATAGGTCCTGGTCCCTTCCCTGCATCTGAATTGAATCTTTGGGTTAAGCACTTCAAGTAGAGATAGGTATATGGAGCCAAGGGTAGTTACACTTGATATTTCGTTGCAGTTGAGTAACCAAAGAAAGAGAAACTGATCGAGTTAATATGCCAGCTGAATGCAGGTCAGAGGCAAATGTGCAGATTAGAAATAAAAAGCAGAAAATGTTGGGAACATTCAGCAGGCCAAGTAGGATGTGTGGAGAGGGTTAATGTTTCAGGTGAAGGACTTGCTGAGCCTGGTTTCTGATCTAAAACATTACCTATTCCTGTCCATTGTTCTTGGCATGGATTCTATTCATGGCCTGCCTATGCTTTCCAGAATTTATAAAATTTATTTCCTAGTTTGAGCGTCTGCAGTTCTTTTGTTTGCGTTTTCCTAGGCTGAATCTGATGCACACCATCTCTGGGGCCTAGAGGAAGCGGGGTTGAGAGAGGGTGGAGGGAGGAAGGGAGGGAAGGTGGGTGCATATATAGAGAAAGGGGAAGACAATGGCAGCCATAAAGCTCCCTTTCAACAAGAGCAGATTGAACAACTTAATGCAATGCTTGCCTTATGGAAAATCAGAAGTATTGAAACAACAGTACTAAACTCCACAGCAAGATGTACAGCTCTAAAGTTCAAAATGAGGAAATGCAGGCTTAAAACTGAGTTGCCACATTTGAAAAAGGATTTTTTTTTTTAAAAAAAAGTCAAAATGTTAAAGAGTCCTTAAGAATAGGATGAATGGAGGATTTATTCTCGATTGAAAGGGCCTTTTGCACCTTGTTCACTTTGGAAAATGCACTATTGTATGCAAAGATTTTTTAATTTACATATTGAGGTCTCATTTTTACATCCTTCAAAAATACTCTGAACAACCATAATCTATTCCAATTGCTCCATTGGGCATAGGAGTTGTGGTGGGGTCCTAATGCACAACTGCTAATTTTGTTCTGATCTTTTCCATATTTGGTGTTCATTTCTTAAGCATTGCCACTAGTCTCAGAGTTACAAAGCAAAACACTCCCAGAAGTCAAAGTGACACAGGTGACAAAGTGATTAAAAAAAAAGACTAATACTTCAACTCCATGCAGAAGGGAAAACTCCCATAAATTTGGAGAATACATGCCTGAAGATGTGAACCAATAGGAATATGAGGATTGAAGTGCAGCCAGAGGTAAAGAAACACTACCATCTTCAGATTACTTATTGGGATTTTACCATTTGCTACATAGAGTCTCGACTACTATTGTGAACACCCCTCAAACCATGAGGTAAACACAAAGCACATGTGTGCACATAGATCACTTTAAAAAGAGGATCATCTCTATGGCACAACTCCAGAAATAAATGGATAGCACTAACCTATTAAATATGCTGAACTTTAAATCAACTAATCTTTGGCTGATACATTTAAAATGCACTTCAAGTGGCTCTGCTGCTACATTTTCGGTTTCGGAAGTGTGGGGCTGTGCATCTACTTACAGCGGCGATGGATACAAGGTGCCGCTCAAATGCAAGTAGAAAACATTGGGAAAGTGCACCAGTCCATCAGTATCCATAACTGAAAGAGACTGAAACTCTTCACAGTTGGCATAGATCACTATCAATTTTGACTGGGTTTGACGTGCAAAATGTCAGCCTCGGGTCAGAATTGCCACGATCTACAACATATTAATGCCTTTCCCCTCAGGCTCATCCGTAAAATGTTTCGCATGTACACAAATTAAAATGCAAAATTATATCAAGGACAAAAGGAGCAATCATATCTTTTGTATTCTATCTATTATGTCATTTTGTACCCATCATCCATAAACAGCTCCCAATTAGGTATAAATAATAAAAAGGCTGGGAAGACGGTAAATAGGAGAGAAAGGTTCAAAAAAAAAAAGAAATAGAGAATGAGAAAGATTAAAAAACACATACATCCCTGAGAGAAACAAAATGAATAGATACAGCCTGTTGAAATGGCTTCCATTACTGATGCCAAAAACACATGCTCTAGCCGATCATCAATTTCAAAAACAATGAGCCTGCGTCTGATAACGTGTGAGCACTCAAAGCTCACGCACACAGCCTTTAGAGTCTTATTCCTCAACAAAAACAATGAGTAATACATTTACAAGATTTTTTTTTTTAAACATTTTTCACTAACTATTAAACATTATATGGAATAAATGCTTGATTAAACAAGCTGGTAACATGAAGTGTGGGATTTTGAAAGGCAACAGCATTTTTAAACAGTGATTAAATCCTAATAAAAACAACTTCTTTCCCAAGTAAATGTCTAGTAACAAGAGCCTTGTAAATGCTGAATTCTTTCACGAGTAATAGCATCCGTTCCTCCATTATCTAAAATAAGAATGGCTTTACAATTAATTTGAATAGCATAAATAACTGATATTACAAGGATAACTGTAGAGACAGCAGTTTGTGTGGAAGGCATGATTGTATATATAATGTCAATTTAGAATAGCGTCTGTTGGTTGCCATTTCACATCTGGTACAGGAGTTGCATCTGTTACCCGCATGCACTAGATAAGGGGTGCCGATCGGTCATTTGTGACTGTTGGTCGGAGTTTGACTGTAGCGAAAGGATTTCCACCACTGCAACAAGACAGAAAGAGTTAGTGTTACTGGAAGGTTACCAAGATCGCTTGAGCAATATTTTTCCCACCATCATCATAAAAATGCACAATATGGTGGGTGGGAAATATTTAATTTGTATTTGGCCCCTCAAAGTAAAAAATTATGCTGTTACACCAAGAAAAGGACTTTGTAAATATAAGGTTTCTGGACTTCAGTACAATTTTCTTACTAATGTCTACATTTTTCTGGCAGCTGTGTTCATACAAGCAATGGGAATTGTTTTGATTCAGGCTGTGATTAGAAAGTTGTGTTTAGAGTTCTCAGATCAGATTGGAGGCATTTTGTAGTTATTTTACGAGAAAATCTTGGGGTAGGAATTGTAACATAATATTAAAAATGTACATTGGTGATATTATTGCTCATTATCCCCAAGGTGATGATAGCACTCCAACCATTCTGCTGGGTTATGATTTTTAGGATGGAACCACAATATTGATTAGAGACTGATACATTTTCAAATTAGGACAGAGACTTGAGCATGAATTTTCAGTAACTGGTGGTCCCTTCAGAGCTGGGCGAATTCCTTAAGATTGTCATAGCCGGGGGTAGTAGTGGGGATAAGCTCCCACTACCTACTAAATGCTTTCTTTTTTTTTTGTAATTTATTTTTTATTGAAGTTAATCATCAAACATTTCCATAAGATGTATTTCAGATATTGTACATATACATCATATAGTCATATATGCCACAAATCTTCACATAATATTTATCTAAGGCATACACCTATAGAAAAGAGAGGAAAGAAAGAACAAGTGAAAGGAGAAAACTATGTACAAGTAGGAAGTGATTATTTTTTTTTACAACATATTCATTGATTTGTGAGAATAAAATCAGGCCTATGAGGTGTTATGTAGTTAAACCATTTTTCCCAGTATGAATCAAATTGTTCCAACTTATGATTAACAGATGCTTTTATCTTCTCCATTTTGTAAACGTCCATTGTAATTTCCATCCATGTATTTAAGGTTGGACTCTTCTGTGATAACAATTTCCTAGTAAAAGTCTTTTTACCAGCGACCAGCAATATATTCATTAAATATTTATCTCTTTTCAACCATTCTTGAGGTATATATCCAAAATATATGGTCTTACTCTCCAAGGGTATTTCACATTTAAAGATGTCTTGTAGGGCATTGTGTATCCCCCTCCAATAGTTTCTGATAACAGGGCAGTCCCAAAAAATATGATAATGATTTGCATTTTGATTTCCACAATTTCTCCAGCAAACAGGGAGGTTACCATCATAATGGGATTTCTGAGACGGTGTAATAAAATATCAAGTTTTTCCATCCAAACTCCCTCCATTTCTGTGAACTGGTACACTTCCATTGACACCTCCATATTATTGTCCATTCTTCCTCAGATATAATTATCCCTCCTTCCTTCTCCCATTTTGTTTTATTGTATGAAGTTGAATGTGTTTTAAGATAAGATTTGACAAACCCTTATACACACGCTTGAAATGATTCTACTACTATTCTACTACTACTCTCTGTGGAATTCTCTGCCACAGGAAACAGTTGAGGCCGGTTCATTGGCTATATTTAAGAGGAAGTTAGATACGGCCCTTGTGGCTAAAGGGATCAGGGGGTATGGAGAGAAAGCAGGTACAGGGTTCTGAGTTGGATGATCAGCCATGATCATACTGAATGGCGGTGCAGGCTCAAAGGGCCGAATGGCCTACTCCTGCACCTATTTTCTATGTTTCTATTGTCTGAATTATATGCTTTTCCAAATAGCTCTATCAAACATATTCTTGCCTTGGTTACATTTTTAACCATCCTATTAACATATTGTTGCATCTGTAAATACCGATAAAAGTCTTGTTTTTCTAGTAAGTGTTTCTCTTTTAGCATTTCAAAACTGAAGTATTCCTTCTTTCATTATATTGCGAAGAACTGTTATTCCTTTAGCTGTCCGGTCCTTAAATCTAACATCCAGTTTATTTGGGATAAAATCCGAGTCATATGCACACCATTTAAGAATCTCCCTCTGGTTTATATTCTTTTATAATAGTTTTCCATATTTTAAGAGGCCATTCCACCCTTGGGTTATCAATAGTATTTATGTACCTTTGTAGGTTGTTATCAGTCAAAATTACCTGTATGGGGATGGGAAGTATCCCCTCCTCAATGTTTTTCCATTGAGCGTCATATGATGGGTTGCACCAACGTATCACAGCTCTCAACTGTGCTGCAAAATAATAATCTCTAAGAGAAGGTAAGCCCCATCCCCTCTTTTCCTTGGCTAGTTGCAAAGTTTTGAGATGACTCTAGGCCTTTTACCTTGCCAAATATATCTTGATAACATTTTGTTCCATTCATTGAATTGATTTTGATTAATCTCTATTGGTAGGGTCTGAAAGAGATAATAGTCTGGGCAGTATATTCATTTTAATAGATTCATCCTTGAACTGAGACTGAAAAAAGGAATTAGGTTCCATCTTGTTATATCTTCCTTAATTTTTTTTTATATATAGTCTGATAATTGCATTCTGATAATCTTGCCAGATCTTTTGGCATAATGATGCCCAAATATTTGAAAGACTCTGTGTGCCATGCCCAGGGATATCTACTTTCAATTTCTCTTGGTGGGCTGTAGTTATATGAAAGTAATTGGGTTTTATCTATGCTGATCTTGTATCCTAATAATTGACCATATTGTTCAAAGGATTGCATCAGTTTAGGTAAAGAGTATGTTGTTTGCCCTAGATAGATCAAAATGTCATCCGCGTAACAGGCCAATTTATGCTCTGTCGCTTTAATAGTAATTCCCTTGATATCTTCATTTTGTCTGATGTATTGAGCTAATGGTTCCAGATTTAATGCGAAGAGTAGCGGTGACCATGCACAACCTTGTCTCGTGCCCCTTTCTAAGGTAAAACTATTTGATAAATATCCATTGATGTTAATCCTAGCAGTAGGGTTGCCATATAGTGCCTGTATAGTTTTAATAATTGTGTCATGGAAACCAAATCTATACAAAACTGTAAAGAAAATTCCAATTAACTGAGTCAAATGTTTTTTCAGTGTCCACACATCACTATTACTTCAATTTTTTTTTGTATATGATCCATCATGTGAAGTGCCTACTAAATGCTTTCAATTCCGTGCGTCTCAAATAGCCTCTGACAACCAAGCTTCTGGCCTTCCCGTATAGCTTAGCTACTAAGCCCTGGCAAACCATTTCTACTGACAGGAAAAGGGAAAAAGGTGAGTTACTGGTGCCTTAAAACCAGTCATTCTGGGCAGATGGGGCTCTCAACCGTAGTTGGCAGCATAGAGAGTTAGGATGCGCATCCATGGCTGATCCTGATCAACAGAGGGCTTCCAACCAACAAGCTGCCTTGGTAGAGCCTGCATGTTTGAAGATATGCTTTGACAAAGCAGACTTGATGGGCCTAATTCTGTTCCTATGTCTTATGCTGCAAAATATGTTGTAGATCGATTTATAATTGTCAAATGTACTGAGCTACAGTGAGAAACAGCTCATCTTGTTTCAACGGTTCACTGAGGTAGTACAAGGGAAAACAATAACAGAGCCCAGCATAAAGTGGTGCAGTTACAGAGAAGGTGTGGTCCAAGTAAACAATAAGGTGAAAGGCCGTAATGAGGTAGTTTGTGAGGTCAAGAATCCAACTTATTGTTTTAGGGAACTGTTTAATAGTTTCATTATCACAGATCCCAGCATTCATCTCAGTGGAACAACACTGGTCACAGATTTCCACTCTGAATAGCACTCCTCCACCACTGCCCTCGTGGTCTGTAGCCAAGCTAATTTTGAATTTTATCAAATCACTGTGGATTCCATATGTTTTAATCTTCTGGATCTTCCATGTGCCATAAAGTATCTTGTTGAAGGTGTTATTAAAGTCTAGGTATACAACATCCACTACCCCTTCCTCCAATTGTCTTCATCACCTCAAAAAAACTTAATCAAAATGTGACCTCCCCTGCACAAAGCCATGCTGACTGTCCCTAATGCTATCCCCAAGAACCTTCTCCAATAATTTCCCTACCACTACCACAGGCCCATAAAATTTGCTACATTATTTGTTTATTTAGAGATACAGCACAGTAACAAACCTCTCTGGCCCAAGGAGCCTGTGCCAGCTAATTACAACCATGTGTCCAATTAACCTACTAACTGTAGGTCTTTGGAGTGTGGGAGGAAACCGGAACAGCTGGTTGAAACCCAGGTGAGATAACAGATTACTGCACTGCACAAAGCAATTGATCAGTCTGTGCTCAAAAGATGACCACATTGTGAACATCAAATGCAGTAAACCTGATTCTGCTGTAGTAGTGACCAAATTTTTCATTGCCTGTTGCTTTAATTCTCCATCCCATTCTGACCCATGTTTCTGACCTTCCTCACCGTCGAATGCAAGCTTGACAAACAGGACCTGATTTTCTGCCTGGGCACCTTGCAACCTTCTGGACTCAATACGCAAGTCTCCAACTTCTGATAACTTACTTTCTCTGAATACATCAGAACTGGCTATTTTTTTTCCTTTAAGTCATCACTGCTATAGGCTTTGATCTTTTCCACTCTCCAGGGGCTTGAGGATTTGAGTTATAGGGAAAGCTTGAATAGATTAGGATTTTATTCCTTGGAGCATAGGAGAATGAGGGGAGATTTGATAGGGGCATACAACATTATGAGGGGTGTAGATAAGCAAGCAGACTTTTTCGACCAAATTAGGTGAGACTAGTACTCAAGGCAAGAGGTTAAGCATGAAAGGTGAAATACTTGAGGGGAACTTGAGGAGGCAATTCTTCAGACAGTGGTATGAGGAGTAGAACGAGCTGCCAGAAGTGGAGGATTCAGGTTCAGTTGCAACATTTGAGATAAGTTTGGATAAGTACATGGAAGGATGGCATATGGAAGACTATGGTCCAGGTGAGGTTGATGGGAATAGGCAGAATAACAGTTTGGCACAGTGGATGGGCTGAAGAGCCTCTTTCTGTTCTGTAGTTTTCTATGATCCTAACTCCATTACCTCATGTTGCCCTGTCAGGATTGCCAAAGGGAATGAATTGCCAATGGGGAAAAAAATGAAGGTGACAAAGTTGTTCAACAAATTAACAGCCAATCCCACAGCAAAAATAACCTCAATCTATTACAGAAACTAACCTTAAGCAGTAAGAGTCATATAGCACTTAACACAGGCACCTCAGTGCACCATATCCATATCAACCTTCTTGAGAAACTCTACGAATACCACTTGTCTGTTCATCTCAACTCCAATTTCTCTACCATGTGGCTGCCTCTTGCTCTTACCCAGTTTCCATAAAAGGTCTTTTGATTTGAAATGTTATTTCTCTAACCACAGATGCTGCCTGACCTGTTCCAACATTGCAGTTTCATTGATTTTCAAAACACGCTGCTTTTGAGCACACTCGTAAAGTTGTGGCAATATGTCTTACCTGAGGAAAGGTGGTTTCATAGTGCCATTCACCTCTGAACTCTAAAGGCGGAAACAGAAATTAGATCACACAGAAAATACATACATTTTAAAAAGCAAACCATAACCACATTAAATTAGTTTTATTTATTTGGTATACAGAGTGGTAACAGGCCCTTACGGCCCAATGAGCCCGTGCTGCCCTATTACATATGTGACCAATTAACCTGTACGTCATTGGAATGTGGGAGGAAACCAAGGCACCCGGAAGAAACCCACACGATCACAGGAAGAATGTACAAACTCCTTACAGACAGTGGCAGGAATTGAACCTGGGTCACCGGCACTGTGACTGTATTTCTCTAACTGCTATGCTACCATGCTGTCCCTAATTTACCACGTTTGGACAATAATACATTGTAGGTGTACTTTTTTTCTTCTATATTATGTATTGCATTGAATTGCTGTTGCTAAATCAACAAATTTCACATCACATGCCAGTGATAAACCTGATTCTGATAGATATTGTACTGTGCTTTTCACTAGACAGATGGATAATAGAATTAATTCTGCAAGAAAAAAAAGTTGAAATTTGTGCTACAATTTCAGTGGGGAAAATGGGGATTGTTCGTATGTTTATGCTGATCAACACCAGGGTAGGAAAAGAGGTGCTACACCGCTCGAATCTCTGGAGCATACACAACAGAGATCTTTGTTGGAAAGCCTGCATCAGTCAGTGTCCTAAACCTTCAAGATGTTCTTTGACTAGGTATATTAAGAATAACTACAATTATCGTCCATAGTTGCCAATCCTTTGGCCATTTCCCCCCCAAAAAAGTATACTTCAGTACAAAAAATAAACAAATAATCCTGTAGAGGCTGGAAATCCAGAGAATGCATACAAAATACTGCAGGAACTCAGCAAGTCTGGCAGCATATTCTCCTCCATAGATGCTGCCTGACTTGCCAAGTTCTTCCAGCATTTTGTGCTCATTACTTAGTCAAAGAGGGAGCTTGGTGTTTAAGAGGGAATTTGATTTATATTAATTATAGTATGACTATTATTGCCATAGGTAATCCTGAACTGATTTTAACTGATAGATAACTTTGATTCAATTCTGATAATCAGGCAGCTCAGATCTAACAAAATAACCCAGTCATTTTGATGAAAGATTATTGACCAGAAACATAGTTTCATTTTTTTTCCCTGAAAAGCTATTTGTGGCATTTTGTTTCATTTCAGATTTTCAGCATTTACCACTTCCCCCCCCCCCCCACCCCAATCTAGCAAGGCAGGGATAAGTAAACTGAATTTAACTGGTAAAAGATAATGAATTTCTTTAAATCAACAGTTGTTTTCATCAGTATTTAGTTAAAGAAATATAAAACTGCTACAGTGGGTATATTAAAGTTTAATGTTTCTGGGTTTGAAACCTTGTATCACTAATGCTTTAGTTTGTTCTAGTGATTCAATCTACATCATCAGTATGTATTCAAGCAACCAGAAATACTCCAGATACGACCTAATGAGAGTTTTATAAAGTTGCAACATAACCTCCTAATATTGTTACAGTGGAACCACAAAGCATAGTCTGGAACCTCATGTTCCAGTAATAAATCAGCTGAATGTTGTCTTCTTTTGCAATACACACATTAACCACCGGATGGCAGTATTTAGATAGAAAATTGGTACGTAGATCATCTCGTCAACAAACCAACACCTGAGTTATTAAAACACATTCTTAATGGCAGCATTCCCTTAATTCAGTGGTCACACATTAACGTTAAATGTGTTCAAAAGCAGAGACAAAAGGGAATTAAATATTCTGAAAAAATACATGAACTTGTGATAAGAAACTGGCAGGCAAGAGATCTTACAAATATTTTCCCTGAACAAAAACTGGAAAAGGAAACAGTTGTTCCCGTCACCATTGGTACTAACATAGGCAGGGCTAGGGAGGAGTTTTTAAACAGATGGATTATGAGTGGCCTGGGCAAAATTGAATAGGTAAACCATGAAGATCGTTACCTAGCCACATGCATATTGGCAGAGAGCGAATAAAAAAGTAAACACAAGCCAAAGCTTGGTGTGGGAGAAATGAGTTCTGATTCATGGGCAACCACACTAGTACGAAGGCAGGAGAGCTGCTCTGTTGAGATGGGCTTCATTTGAAAACTGTAGGGTGCAATATCACGGCAAATCATATAACTAGGATCATAGTCAGCACATTAGCTAAATAGTTAACACAAATTACATGTGCTGAGGACTACTATATTTACCGTGTTTTGTACTAGAAATATTACTAGAATGTTACCTGGGTTTCAGCACCTAAGTTACAGGGAAAGGTTGAACAAGTCAGGTCTTTATTCTGTGGAGCGTAGAAGGTTGAGGGGGGACTTGATAGAGGTATTTAAAATTATGAGGGGGATAGATAGAGTCGACGTGGATAGGCTTTTTCCATTGAGAGTAGGGGAGATTCAAACAAGAGGACATGAGTTGAGAGTTAGGGGGCAAAAGTTTAAGGGTAACACGAGGGGGAATTTCTTTACTCAGAAAGTGGTAGCTGTGTGGAATGAGCTTCCAGTAGAAGTGGTAGCGGCAGGTTTGGTATTGTCATTTAAAGTGAAATTGGATAGGTATATGGACAGGAAAGGAATGGAGAGTTATGGGCTGAGTGTGGGTCAGTGGGACTAGGTGAGAGTAAGCATTCGCCACGGACTAGAAGTGCCGAGATGGCCTGTTTCCGTGCTGTTATTGTTATATGGTTACTTTGGTTCCAGAGGAGCAATGTTTCATTCAGACCATAAAAATCCATAAAATACAGGGGCAGAATTAAGCTATTGGGCCAATTGAGTCTGCTCCACAAACTAGTTTAGCTGTATACATATGCACAGTTGAATGACAATAAACTTGAACATGAGATTCTGCAGACGCTGGAAATCTAGACCAACACACAAAATGTTGAGGAACTCAAGTCAGGTGGCATCTATGAAGGGGAATAAACAGTTGACATTTTGGGCAGAGACACCATCACAATAGAAGGGTCTTGGTGCAAAATGATGACTGTTCATTCCCCTCCATAGATGCTGCCAGACCTGCTGAATTCCTCTAGCATTTTGTCTGTGCAGCTGAAATGATTAGATTGGTTCAAGTTCTAGGAAGTTTGAATTAAAAACTGATAGAGCAGTAAGGGGGAAACTGAAGGACAACAGAAAAGGTCAGAAAACTTTAGACGAACATGCACGACAGGAATTAAATTAAATTCAAGTGAAAATTATGATCTGTACCTTAATGCCTGTAACAAGGCAGATGAAATGACTGCGCAGAAGTGAGATTGATACCATTACAGGATCAGCAATGTAAGGTGATTAGGAGAGGGTACTTAATATTTTAGGTATTTGATGTTTCAAAAAAATAGGCAACTACAGAAAGGTGGTTGATAGTTTTGTAAACTTCTTTTTAAAAACTGTATCCTTCTTTGATTTGGATAAATTTCTGTTCAGCATTGTGAGCTATCTGCCAATGCTCACATCCTGACCCTTGCTTTGGCCTTTTTACTCAGTACTTTCCGGACAAATCTTCCCTCAATCCTTTGCAATGGACTTTTATTTGAAGATACTGGGTCAATGCACACAGTCTTTTACCCAGGGTTAGGGAATTGAGATCTGGTTTTGGGTGAGAGGGAAGAGATTTAATAGAAACCTGATAGCAGCTTTGGGAGCATTGCTAATCAAGAGAAGCATTAGGTATTCTCAGTGGTGATATAAAAGCAGTGGATTATTAGATTAAATCAGCTGAGTGGCAATAAGAAACAGCAGGTAAAGGTGACAGCTAGAAGTGGTTTATAGGCCCACAAAGTGTTGCCTCAAATAGGAAAAATGGGACAATATTAATGGATGTCAGAAGGGAAATGCAATTATCACACACAATTTTAAATCTGTATATTAATTGCACTTAGCAGTCAAATGGAATGCACCAGGGATCATTTCTTAGAGCAATATGTTACGGAATTTACCCAGTAACAGGCTATTGTAGAGTTTGACAGGTGCAATGAGGTAGAATCATTAAGAGATTCTGTAGTTAAAGATCCTGAGAGAAGTGATCACATGATAGAATTATAGATACAGCAATACAGAGGGCAAATAACCTCAGGTCCAAAAGCACAGGAATGGCCTTCAGCCCACTGACTATGCCAATCATGATTCCCATTCGGTCCATTTCCCTCTAAAGTTTAGAGTTTATACCTCTCTTATGCACGTACCTGTCCAAGTACCTTTTAAATGCCATTACGGTATCGGCCTCAGGCACTTGTTCTGGCAGCTCATTTTAAATCTGTCCACACTATGGGCAAAACATTTTCCTTTAGCTGCTACTCCTTCCCTACCTACAAGTGATTCCATGTAACAGTGCACGGCATCAATGACATACTCAGAACCTTTGATTAACACCAAGACACACAGCGATACCTTCCTTGATTAGCAATGCTCTCAAAGCTGCTATCAGGTTTCTATTAAACCTCTTCCCTCTCACCCAAAAAGTATGCCCTCGAGATCTCAATTCCCTAACCCTGGGTAAAAGACCACGTGCACTGACTTATCTATGCCCCTTGTGAGTTTATATCAGTATCACCAACTTAAATAAAATGCACTTACAAAATTTGAGGGAAGATCTTTCGAGAATGCACTGTGCAAAAAGGCTAAGGAAAAGGTCAGGATGTGGGCAGGGACAAATATGTCACAATACGGAGGGGAAAATTATCCCACTTAAAGAATGGCACTCAGTTCTGAATGATGGCTAAAACATGTAAAGTGTCAAAAGTTAGAGATAAACTACACATTTAAGAACCAGCAATTAATAAGCAGTTATTAACCAACCTGCTGAGATCCTCCAGCATTTTGTGTGTGCTACTCTGTATTTCTAGCATCTGCAGAAATACAGAGTAGCACACTGTATTTGACATGATCCACTTTTCGGTAAAGAAGTCATACCTGACCCATAGCAGGACACAAGGCATGCCAAGTTCACAGCTTAAGGAATCCACAGTTATTCACTTCATTTAAAGCAAGAACCACCAGATTATAACGTTAGATACATTAGGGACATTTAAGAGCCTCCTAGATAGGTACAAGAATGACAGAAAAATGTCCGGGTATGTGGGAGGGTAAGAGTTAGATGGACCTTACAGTAGTTTAAAAGATTAGCATAACATTGTGGGCTGAAGAGCCTGTACTGTACTGCATTACTCTATGTTCTATGCTCATATTTTCTGTCTGTGACTATTGCTACCAGCCATTAATTCTCCAAAGCTATTCATCTATCAAATTAGGCCACTAAAAATCATGACAGGTCCTGGGAAAACTGCATGGTCTGAGAGCAGACAATCGGCAAACTTGGATAGATAGTCAATCATGAGATCCAGCATATGACACAGGGGCTAAAATTCCGTCTTTCTAACACATTAACGTTTGATAAAAAAAAAGGTTTTAAAAAAGACTAAGCTAATATTTAGAAAATAAAATGTTTAATAAAATCAACATTTTATACTATGCATGTGCCTTTCAAGATAATTACCTTAATATCTATATTCTGATAATGGGTTTAAAAGAGATTGGGAACATAATGAAAGTTGCTGCAAAATGAATTAGCCGTCTGTCCAAACTTGAACCAGCTAAAGAACTAAGGCAAGGAAGAATAGTAAATCAGATGTCTTAATTCCTCCAGCTGCTGTGATGTCCCACACAACAACAAACTTAATGTTCATTTGTTCTGTAGATACCACACACACACAGTTGTCATTGATAGTGAGACATTCAGTTCTCCACTTTTAGGGGAAATGACCCTATGGGCCAGAGAGGGAAGTGGCTTCCTGTTAAAAGTGGTGGAAATAGCAGTGGATGATCCATTGAAAATGGAGGCTGGTGGGTTGGAAGATGAGGACAGAGAGCAAGGGTCTACCCCCTTGGGCACCAGGTGCAGCAGAGATTGCACAAGGGATTTAAGTAGAGGCGATGGTTGGGTGTTATTGAGTGGGTTTACAACAAGAAAAATCCTACTACAGTTTTAAAATAAAGTAAAAACCCCAGATTGGATATCTAATGAGTAAAAAAACTAATGGGAACACTAGTTCAATCAAAAGAAAAGTCTCCAATCACAATGGCTCCCACTTTGTAAACTGGGAACAGGAATAGAAACAGAATTCTTTTGCTCTTGATTTTATTGAGCATAAACACTGGGTGAAGATGTTAAAATTACCCTCTATTCAAATAGCCTGTAGCAAGCTCACAAGCTAAAAATAGCTAACCGGGGAGGTCTGAGCAGGCAAACTCTGCTTACGGAACTATGCAACAATATGAGTGACCTCCAGAGAACTCCCCATTAATAAAAAAAATTAATGTCTTTAACACAATTCTTAAAATTAAGTTCTACAAGATATAATCTTGTATTTTTGGAAGATGCACAAGGTCAAAGTGTGTATATATGTGGATATTAGATAGATCGTAGGTTGTTTCTCCCACCCCTCCAGTAACTCGTAGAACACTATGATACAGCAGCAAATGATAGAAACACAGAGTTTAATGCTTCGGGATAGGTGCAAATGAGAACCTCACTCATATTGCATGTCTTCCTATATTAAACATTAACTAGTAGCTTTATTAAATTGAAGAAATTGGCTCTTTTCAGATAGAATCGCCTGTTCGTGTCACATGAATCATCTGTGGAGCTGCAAGCAAACTGCTCTGCCAAGCACTTCATTCAATGGCAATAAATCCTTAATAGATTAATAAAACAATTACAAAGAACATGCTGATCCAAATATCAAGACTCCAAGTTCCCAGCCCAATTTATCACTACCACTAAATGCATTGGTTTCAGCTTTTACACATTGGCTTTTAACAACTTCACAGGCATTGATTATATTGCCTGTTTTGATCAAAGTTGAATTTGTAGTTATTATCAATGCATCTGAAAACAATGCAGGGAGTACCCACTTCTAAAGATAGCTCACAGGTGTACAGCAAGGCTTGTAAATGTTTTAAAATATGCACATTCAAATTTTGCTAAAACTGTATGCTCAGGGAAAATAATGCCAGTACTCTTGGGGATCATGCTATTTTTGACAATGTTACCAAAAGGCATTTCTAGGTCATTCACAGCACAAAGTTACTACACCCTTTCCTCAAACCTGGCTCTGCTTAAGCCCCAACAAAACCTTTGTTTCAGTGTGGAATTCTAAATTTCTTACATTTTCTTCTTTATGACTCAAGGAAATTTGGCCATTGCACTTCAGAACCAACTAATCCTCAAAATTATTTATTCATTACAACACACTGAAAACATGAGCAGAATTTCATCATCTCTCATGCTACAATATTTATATGGCTAACTTAACACAAGACAAGCTGTGCAAATCAATCGAGATTTTTCACTGAAGTACACTTTGTCGATAATTTTTCTTTATCTTAAATACAAATCAGAAGCTATCTCCACCCCCCATTTCCCCCCGTTAGCCCTGGTCCTAAAATGAACATGCATCAAGGACCCCCACCATCCAGGCCATGCTCTCTACTCATTGCTACCATTGGGAAGAAGATACAGGAGCCTTAGGACCCATGCCACCAGGTTCAGGTACAGTTATTACCCTACAGCCACCAGGCTTCTGAACCAGCACGGGTAACTTCACTCACCTCGACACTGAACAATTCTACAATCCTGTTTTTCAACGATTGCAACTCATGTTCTCAGTATTACATGTTTACCATTGTGATTTTAAGTATTTGTACAGTTTGTCTTGATTTGCATTTGGTTGTTTGCGTGTAGTTTTTCCATGGATCCTATTGTACTTTTTGTATCTACTGTGAATGCCCACAAGAAAATTAGTCTCCTACATACTTTGATAATACATTTACTTTGATCTTTAACATCATATAGATTTACAGCTCTTTTTTTTTGTTTATAATGGATAAGAATAAGAAACTGAGTTTTCAAAATACTAAGTAATTTAAATTCCAAAGGTGGTCATTCTCGCCCCTCAGTTCTAAATTCATTTCATTATACACCATTGCTTTTCAGTAACTATTTCTTCACCCATTCTTAATTTCACCTTTTTCTATAGTTATATCTAGTAACAATGATTATCTATCTCACTTCAAATTGGAGTTTTAAGTCTGCACCTTGTTAATGGAGGAACTGTTTTGTAAACTATGCTGATTGTAAATACGCAAGATTTTATGACCACTGGTTTATTGCAGTTCTAAACAGCAATGCTCATAAAACTCAGGAGTTTTGGGTTTTTTCAGAACATTCAAAATGGTGCGAGAGTCTAGGACCAAATAACACAACCTCAGAATAGCACGGTGATGAAGAGGAAATTCTTTCGCTAGAGAGTGGCGAATCTGTGGAATTCACTGCCAGGCAGGTGTGGAGAGCAAGTCTTTATGCAAATTTAAGGCAGAGGTTGATAGATTCTTGATTAGTCAGGGAATGAAGGGATACGAGGAAAAGGCAGAAGATTGGGGTTGAGAGGAAAATTGGATCAGCCATGATGGAGTAGACTCGATGGGACAAATGGCTTAATTCCTCTCCTATATCTTACAATCTTATAGTTCTGTTGCTGTCAGCTATTGTATATTGGCTTGCTGGTTTTCTGAACTTGCATTTAATCCATAAGTATTTTGGTTTTATATTCTGCTATCTCAGTTTTATCCCTTTGTCTCCTCAAGACTGAGACACAAATGTTTCCGGCAGTTGTTTCAATTCATTGCTGATTTATTTAATTTCTAGTCATAGTCATAGAACACCACAGTACAGAAACAGGCCCTTTGGCTCATTTAGTCTATGCTGAACCATCATTCTGCCTAGTCCCATTGACCTGCACCCAGACCATACTCTCCCACTCTTGTGCACATCCAAACTTCTCTTAAATGTTGAAATTGGACCCACACCCACCATTTGCACAAGCAGGTCATTCTACACTCTTACTACCCTCTGTGTGAAGTTTCCCCTCATGTTCCCCTCAAAACATTTCACCTTTTACTTAACCCATGACCTCTAGTTTCACCCAACCTCAGTGGAAAAGTTTGCTTGCATTAACCCTAACTATACCCACTATAATTTTGTATATCTCCATCAAATCTCCCCTCAATCTTCTACACTCTAGGGAATTAGATCCTAACCTCTTCAATCTTTCCCTATAACTCAGGTCCATCCTTGTAAATTTTCTCTGTACTCTTTTAATCTTATTGACATCTTTCCTGTAGGTAGGTGACCAGAGTGGCACACAATACTCCAAATTAGGCCTCAGCAACAACTTCAACATACAACCAAACTCCTGTACTCAATGCTGTTCTCTAGTGCCTTTAACACCATCCAGCCCAAGATCTTAAGGCACAAACTAATGGAGATGGGAGTAGACTCTCACATGGTGGATTGGATAGTGGACTACTTGACAGATAGACCTCAGTATGTGCGGTTGGGAGACTGTAGGTTTGACACGGTGGTCAGCAGCACAGGAGCGCCACAGGGAACCGTACTCTCTCCGGTCCTGTTCACCCTGTACACATCAGACTTCCAATATAACTCGGAGTCCTGCCATGTGCAGAAGTTCGCTGATGACACGGCCATAGTGGGGTGTGTCAGGAATGGACAGGAGGAGGAGTATAGGAAACTGATACAGGACTTTGTGATATGGTGCAACTCAAACTACCTGCGTCTCAATATCACCAAGACCAAGGAGATGGTGGTGGACTTTAGGAGATCTAGGCCTCGTTTGGAGCCAGTGATCATTAATGGAGAATGTGTGGAGCAGGTTAAAACCTACAAGTATCTGGGAGTACAGTTAGATGAGAAGCTAGACTGGACTGCCAACACAGATGCCTTGTGCAGGAAGGCACAGAGTCGACTGTACTTCCTTAGAAGGTTGGCGTCATTCAATGTCTGTAGTGAGATGCTGAAGATGTTCTATAGGTCAGTTGTGGAGAGCGCCCTCTTCTTTGTGGTGGCGTGTTGGGGAGGAAGCATTAAGAAGAGGGACGCCTCACGTCTTAATAAGCTGGTAAGGAAGGCGGGCTCTGTCGTGGGCAAAGTACTGGAGAGTTTAACATCGGTAGCTGAGCGAAGGGCGCTGAGTAGGCTACGGTCAATTATGGAAAACTCTGAACATCCTCTACATAGCACCATCCAGAGACAGAGAAGCAGTTTCAGCGACAGGTTACTATCGATGCAATGCTCCTCAGACAGGATGAAGAGGTCAATACTCCCCAATGCCATTAGGCTTTACAATTCAACCGCCAGGACTTAAGAACTTTTTAAAAGCTATTATTAATGCTTTTTGAGATAGTGATTTAGATGCATATCATATTTTTTACTGGGTTAAGTATTGTATGTAATTAGTTTTGCTACAACAAGTGTATGGGACATTGGGAAAAAATGTTGAATTTCCCCATGGGGATGAATAAAGTATCTATCTATCTATCTATCGATTTATGAAGGCCAATGTGCCAACAGCTTTCTTTATGATTATCTGTAACACCACTTTGAAGGAATAATGGATCTGTATTTCCAGATCCCCCTGTTCTACCACATGTCTCGGTGCCCTACCACTCACTGTGCAAGACCTACCCTGGCTGGCTCTCCCAAAATGTAACACCTCAAACTTGTCTGCATTAAACTCCATATGCCATTTTAGCCCATTTTTCCAGCTGGTCCAGGTGCCTCTGCAAGCTTTGATAAGTCTTCCCCGCTGCCCAGTACACCCCCAATTATGATGCCATCCGCAAATTTACTGATCCAATTTACTACATTGTTATCTACATCAACAATCTGGATGATAAACAACAATGGACCCAGCCCCAATACCTGTGGCACACCACTGATCACCGGCCTCCAGTCACATAGGAATTCATCGACAACCAGTCTCTGGCTTTTTCCGCAAAACTGATTTTTAATCCAAATTACCACCTCAGCTTGAATGCCAAGCAACTGAACCTTCTTGACCAACATCCCATTCAGGACCTTGTCTACATGGACTTCAGCAAGGAATTTGACAACATTCACTGACTTGCTGTCACCAACTTTCCT
This sequence comes from Hemitrygon akajei, assembly GCF_048418815.1. NCBI lineage: Eukaryota > Metazoa > Chordata > Chondrichthyes > Myliobatiformes > Dasyatidae > Hemitrygon > Hemitrygon akajei. The sequence goes on from NC_133134.1 coordinate 7,567,709, forward strand.
GGTAACTTCCTCAAAAAACTCTTAAGGTTGGTTATACATGATTTACCACACAGAAAGCCATGTTGATTATCTCTAATCAGTCCCTGTCTATCAAATACTTGTACATCCAGTTCCTTAGAATACCTTCCAATAATTTTCCTTCTGTTGAGGTCAGGCTCACTGGCCTGTAATTTCCTTAGAGCCTTTGTTAAACAATGGAACACATTAGCTATCCTCCAGTCCTACAGCACCTTGCCTGTGGCCAAGGATGTTTTAAATATTCTAGGGCACCTGCAGTTTCTGAACTCGCCTCCCACAGGGTCTGTAGGAATACCTCATCAGATCCAGGGGATTTATCTACCCAAGTTTGCCTCATGACAGCAAACACCTCCTCTTCTGTAATCTGTATAGGGTCTATGGCCTTGCTGAAAACAACCTGTCCCAATCCAGACTTGAGATCCTTTCTGATACAACAAAATTAACCTTTCTCCAGTTTAGAATCTCAATCCGAGGACCATAAGACATAGGAGAATTAGGCCATTCAGCCTAATCAGTCTGCTCTGCCATTCCTTCATGGCTGATCCTGGATTCCACTCAACCCCATACACCTGCCTTCTCACCTTATTCTTTGATGTCCTGATCGATCAGGAAATGATCAACTTTTGCCTTAAATATACACAGACTTTGCCTCCACCACAGTCTGTGGCAAAGCATTCCCCAGTTTCACTACTCTGGCTAAAAAATTCCTCCTTACCTCCATCCTAAAGAGTCGCCCCTCAATTTTGAGACTATGCCTTTTAGTTTTGGATACCCTCCAACATAGGAAACATCTCCACATCCACTGTATCTAGTCCTTTCAACATTCGATAGGTTTCAATGAGATCCCGCAATATTCTTCTAAATTCCAGCGAGTATAGGCCCAAAGCTACCAAATGCTCCTCATATGTTAACCTCTTCATTCCCAGAATCATCCTTGTGAACCTCTTCTGAACTCTCTCCAAACCTATGCTTTTCCATAATTACCTTGAAACTAACGGCCTTATAATCATTAGATGCCAAATGTTCCCTTACACAAACTTCTGCCACCTGCCCTGTCTCATTCCCCAATAGTAGGGGATTCTCTCTAGTTGGGACTGATTAAGGAAGCTTTCCTGAACACATTTTACAAACTCCTTCCCATCCAGCTCTTTTTGGCAGTATGGGAGTCTGAGTCAACATTTGGAAAGTTAAAATCCCCTACTAATCACAATCTTATGTTTTTCTCCCCCTAACAGTCTGCAATTACTCTACGGATTTGCTCGTTTAAATCCCGAGGTCTGTTGGGTGTTCTATTATATAATCCTTTTAACACCATCATACCTTTCTCATTCCTCAGTTAAACAATAAAGCCTCACTAGACGAGTTCTCCAGTCTGTTCTGACTGAGCACTGCCGTGACATTTTCCCTGACTAGTAATGGCATCGCTCTCCTTTAATGCATTCCGCTCTATCACATCTAAAACAATGGAACCCTGGAACATTTAGCTGTCAATCCTGCCCCTCCTGCAACCAAGTCTCAGTAATGGCTACAATGTTCCATGTGCTGATCCATGCCCAAAGCTCATCCACCTTTCCTAAGTTAGTCCTTGCATTGAAACATACACAGCTCAGAACATTAGTCTCTCTATGTTTGACCTTTTGATTCTTGGCTTTGTAGGTTGGTCTAACAACATCTTTCTCCACTATCTGGTATGGCACTCTAGTTCTCATCTCCCTGTAATTCTAATTAAACTATTCCCACCCCCACCCCCTTCCCCCTGTACAGCGCTAGCACACTTTTTCACTAGTATATTAGTCCCTGTCCAGTTCAAGTGCAAACCGTTCCTTCTGTACAGGTTCCACCTTCCCTGGAAAAGAGCCCAGTGATCCACAAATTTGAAGCCCCCTCTCTCCTGCACCAGCTCCTTTGCCACTTGTTAAACTGTATAATCTTCCTATTTCTGGCCTCACAAGCTCATGGAATTGCTAGCAATCCTAAGATCACAACTCTGGAGGTCCTGTCCTTCAACTTAGCACCCAACTCCCTGAACTCACTTTGCAGGATCTAGTCACTAATCTTACTCATATCATTGCTACCAATGTAGATCATGACTTATGTCTGCTCACCCTCCCACTTAAAGTTGTCGACTCAGTCTGAGATGTCCCTGACCCTAGCACCCAGGAGGCAACAAACTACCTGGAAATCTCCTTCTTGTCCACAGAACCCCCTTTCTGTTCCTCTAACCAATGAATCCACTATCACCACAGCTCACCTCTTCTCTCCCCTTCCCTTCTGAGCCACATAGCCAGTCACCTGACTGCTGTGGCTTTCCTCTGCTTGGACATCTCCCCCAAAAGCATACCTGTTGTTGAGGGGAACTGCCACAGGGGTACTCTGCACTGGTTGCCTATTCCCTTTTCCCCTCCAGACAGTGACCCAGTTACCTGTGTCATGCACCTTGGGTATAACTACCTCCCCATCGATCAACCCCGTGGCCTCTTGAATGATCTGGAGTTCATCCAGTTCCAGCTCCCTAACATGATCTGTTAGGAGCTGCAACAGGATGCACTTCTTGCAGGTGTAGTCGTCAGGGACACTGGAGGTCTCCCAACCTTAGCACATACTGGAATCTTGCCTTAACTTTGTTTATTCAATAAATTCTTTGCATTTCTTCTTTTTTAGTGTGTTGTATTTAAAATCATACATGCTGTTTGACAGAAAATGGTCAAAGACGCACATTTGGAATGAACTGGTGGCAATGATAATGTGGTACTTGGTAACCTCTCATTTTAATGAGAAATTCTTTACCTAAGCATTTCCCTTTCTCCAGATTGATTCTATTTATATAAAATAAAGAAAAACAGTTGAAATTTCTAATTTGATGGTATTTTGCCTTGATTTACAGTGAATCATCACCTGCTGCCTCAGGTTATGAGAACATATAGATTAAAATCCTTATAAAGAACTCAAATGCCAGATTTCACATTGTATAGTGTGCCCTTTAAAGCACCTCAAAGAGAGGCATGCAGTAAAGCAGCATTGTCCAGGAACAGGTCTGCCAACCCTCTGTGCAAGTGCATTCTGACCTAAAGGAAGTGGAAAAAATATAACTTAATCCTTTTGGCCGCAAAACTCAATCAGATAAGAACTGAGCCATATTAACTCATGAGAATTATTAGAAAATTATGTTTCTTTAATGAAATCAACACTAAGCAAAATTATTCCCCATTGGTTCTCACAAATTAATGTGGCTGAGTTTTCATGTGATTCCAAGTCTTGAATTGAAAGGACTTGATTTTGTTTCTCCCTGCCCCCTTCATGTCAACACGATTGCTAGTTTGATACATTGGTCTTAGATCACAAATATTCACCAGGTACAAGGGGGAGAGTAACAAAGGCCTAAGTGATTACAAATGCACTAGTAGCATTACTGAACAACACAGGCTGGATGGGTTGTGGCCCAATTCTGCTCTGCTTTCCTTATGCTCTGCATCCACATTTGCACCAGCATTACTCCGATGGAAATAAACCCAGACATAAAGTCAGAGGAATACAGCACAGAAACAGGCCTTTCACCCAGCTGGACCACGCTGACCACAGCATCCTCCCTGCTAGACCCAGTCACCAACATTCAGCTGCTCCTCTGCCCAAATGCCTCCTAAATGTTGCAAATGTACCTACCTCAACCACTTGTTCTGGCAGCTCATTCCAGATACTCACCACCCTCTGTGCAAAGAAGTTACTCGTCAGGTCTCTTAAATCTCTCCCATCCTACTTTGTACCTGTACCCTCTAGTTTTGTACTCCCCATCCTCAGAGAAAAGACATGACCTCATCAATACCACTCATGATTTTATAAACATCTATGAGGTCACCCCTCACTTTCCTATGCTCAAAGGAATACAGATTCAGCATAGTGAACACCTTCCTACAATACAGGCCCTGTAGTCCAGTTAGTATCCTTATAAATCTCTTCTGCACTCTCTCCAGCTTGACATAGTCTTTCCTACGACAAGGTGACCAGAAATGTATACAATACAGAACGAGGTCTTACCAATGACTTGGAACTACAACGCAATGTTCCTATTCCTAAACTGGAGGCCTTGATTGATGAAGGCCAGCATGCTAGGCACTTTCACCATCTTGTCTACCTGTGCAACCACTTTCAGCAAACTGTTCCACATACTCCCATGTCCCTCTGGTCCACAACCCTCATCAGTGCCCTGCCATTCCCTGTATTATGTCCAAAAATGCATCATCTCCCACTTACTTACATTAAAATCCTTTTGCCATTCCTCAGGCCATCTCATTACTGATAAAAATCTCTAATTCATTGTAACCTGCTTCACGATGAACAAGATTCCCTAATTTAGCATCCACGATCTAGCTAATCAAGAAATGTACATTTATATTCAAACTATCCACATACTGAATAACAGAAAGTTTCATAACTGACCCTGGGGCACCCCATATCACAAGCTTCTAGCTGGAGAATCGATCTTCAACCATCATCCTTTGCTTCCTAATACTGAGCCATTTCTGAATACACTTCTCCAGCACCCCTAAATCCCATTTTACCTAACCTAATAGATCACCCTGTTATTCTGGACATTGTCAAAGGCCTTACTAAAGTCCAAAGAGACTACATCCACAGCACACCAGAGATCTACACATCCTTTTGTACAAAATAGGTACAGTTGGCCCTCCTTATCTGCGAATCCTGCATGCGCGAATTAAACCAGCTGTGAATCGCGAAAACCCGGAAGTGCTCTTCCAGCACTTGTTGCTCAAGTATGTATAGACTTCTCTTTCTGGTCATTATTCCCTAAAAATGCAATATAACAACTATTTTACATAGCATTTACGTTGTATTAGGTATTATAAGTAATCTAGAGATGATTTTAAGTATACAGGAGGATGTTCGTGGGTTATCGTGGACTGGGATCGAAAAAAATCAGAAGTTCTCTAAGTAAGTCAGAACAGGTACATCCGGTATTATTTAGCGTCAGGTAGTCAAACATTTGTATTAGTATATAGTATATATTTTACCTTTCTATGCATATAAAACACTTAAGAACATATGTTTCAGCGCCAGGCTTGGGAACGGAAGTTCCTGAGTTCGATCTAGTGACAGATTGCTATTGAGTGCGCTCTCCACCGTGCCAGGTTGATGTGGAGGATCACAAACCCAAAACCCAATAATTAAACCACTGCGTTGCTTAGTAATAATTGTAGCTTTCATTGGGGCAGAGCCTTTCTTACTTTATCTTGTAAAATTGTTCCGATCATTGACCGACGTAGCCTAACGCTTTTGCAATGACCGATGGCATTTCACCTCTTTCCGATCGCTTTATTATTTCCACTTTATTTTCAATCGTGATCGTGATTATTTTCGTGAACAGAAACACTGCGGATTCAGATCTCTGTCACTGGGTCCTAATGTCCACCGCACTGAGACAGGTTAAATAAGGTCTGGGGTTCCGCTGGGTCCTAAGATCCACCGCATTGAGACTGGTTGAATAAGGGACTTGAGCATCTGCGAATTCTGGTATCCGTGAGGGGTCCCGGAACTAATCCCTCATGGATAAGGAGAGCCGACTGTATTACAGATAGTGGTAATTAACTGACGGAGGATTAAAAGCAATACCTCATTAACTGGTGCCTAGTTGGAACAACTTTTTTTTTGACATGGACATGCTTTGAAGTTCCTGAAATCGATTTTAATTGTGTTATACTTGGATAACTGGGAATTATGTGCTGTGCTAAGGCTGTTAGGAGCTTCCTTATATGTAAGCTATACAGTTAACTCAAACCTTGGCTTGTAAGAACACAAATATGAGTCCATTTGACAACTCTTGCCAGCTCTGCCAAGTAGCAGCTCATCTTTTACTTCAGTGCCATTTTACTGTAGTGACCCAATATATCTAATGATGAAGGGTCTCGGTCCGAAACATCGACTATTTATTCCTCTATAGATGCTGCCTGCCCTGCTGAGTTCCTGCAACATTTTGTATGCTGCTTTGGATTTCCAGTATCTGCAGAATCTCTTGTGTCTGTGCCTATAATATCTAAGTTTCTGCAGGTTTGACTTCAATATATTCAGTATCCACAATCCTCGAGTATCATCAACATTCCAAAGATTCACTACCTGCCAGATAAAGAACTTTCTCACATGTATGCTGAATAGCTGACTCCTTATGATCAGAGTGATGCTGGCTCTAGGAATCCTAGACAAGAGGAAACAGCAACTTCACACTTGGCTTTCTACCTTTAATAAAATCATCTCTCATTGTTCTAAAGTCAAGAACTTTTAACTCAAATCAATTTGATCCCTCCTCTTATAAACTATTCATCCTCTTGGAATTGGTCTTTCCAATTAATTGCATTCCTGCAAATTAACTTGTAGTAATTCATGTACAAGCACACTCAGGTCAATAGGTTTATTCTGGAAAGTCAGCAATTCACATACATTTACTGTTCATTCATTATCATATCTTACAATGAGAAATAAGAGTGAAATTCTAACCCTAACCCAAATACGAGACTTGAGGTGAGAGCACTATCATTGAGCCAAAACACAATAAATTTATCTCCCTTTATAAAACATAACAGCACAGTACAGGCCTTTCAACCCACAATGTGGTGCCAGCTCTTTCACCTACTCCAAGATTAATCTAACCATTCTCACTCACATAGCCCTCTGTTTTTCTTTCATTCATATGCCTATCTAAGATTCTCTTAAATGTCCTTAATGTATCTGCCTCTACCACCACCCTGCAGTGTGTTCCACACACCCACTACTCTAAAATACCTACCTCTGACATCCCCCAATCTCCTGCTGTGGACAGTAAATTATCTAGTTTTGCTTGCTGCTCAACTAAAACACATACATATAAAAATAAATAACACCATTCCTAGAAACGAGAACATCCTGCTGCAGAAATCATTGGCATTTAAATAAACCTTACTATTGACCTTTGATAGGTACTTACTGAGTTTGCATTGTCTGGCTGAGGTAGCATTCCTCTGGTTGGGGCACTGCTGTAAGAATGGAATGTTGTTTCCTTGTTGTGATGTCTAACTGGCATCGATTCATAATCTGGAGGAGGCAGGGCAACGTTTGACCTCTCTGCTAAATTCAGGATGCTCATACTCCGTGCGGGAGCTGTGCTAAACCAAAGACAATTAAAGAAAGTTACAAGGTGCTTATTTCCATCATCATAGTGGCACAACACTAAAAAAACACTTACACTACAAAATCTTAAATCATGTGGTCAACTTCTAATTCACTATTGCTGCAATAGCCCAGCATGAGGGAAACTAGACTGGAAGATGAACTTCTAATTCAACTCAAGCTCAACTTTTTTTTTCTTGATTCTGCCAGTAGTTTTTTGTCTGTTATTAATCGTTAAATTTGATAAACATATTGGTCAGACTAAAACTTGTCTAAACCAATTGTGATTCAGTTCATCTTCAGTTGCTGTGCAGAACACTGGAGTAATTTAAATGGAATGTTATTTTTGCTAATTAAATTGCTTCACAACCTTTCAATGTAATTCTGTTCAACAGCCAGCACAATCATTGTGCATTGTGAAAGTAACCAGGTATGTACATGGAGATTCATTGTGTATGCAAAGAGGATAAAGTCTTTAAAGACTAAACATACTTGGATCCCTTCAATTAACAAAATTGAGGAAAAAAAAGCACACCAACCCAGAGAATGTCGTAGTTTTGCTTCAAAACAACACACTCATTTCTGACTGTCAAATTAATAAAGCAGATTAACGCTCTGTATTAGTTCCTGAGAGTGAATGCACAAATTGCTGGGGGTGGGGGGTTAGGGAATGACAAATGATTAATACAGTAGCAGAAGGAAGCAGTTCAAAAAGAGAAAAAGCTTTTCCTTGTTAGAAATTCCTGATAACCCTTCACCTTTTTGCCTTTTCAAATAGTTTCATTAGTAACGTTCTAAAGCAGGGGTGTCAAACTCATTTTAGGTCATGGGCCGGATTGAGCAAAATGCAGCTTCATGCGGGCCGGATCAGTCGGACGCGTGCGAACGCAGCTTTCGTTGCCTCCGTTTTTTCAGCCTGCACTCATGTGTCTCAGTCTCTGCTATAACTACAAAGTGTTTCACTTTACAAATTCCGTTTCTTATGAAGAAGACTGCCGAATAAACACTAAAAACCCTGAAAACCTGGTACCTGAATAAACTCAGCATTAGCCATATCATACACCATAGGCGCTTCGATTACTGGGGCCAGCTTTAATAGTAATTAGATATTATCTCGCGGGCCAAAGATAATTCCACCGCGGGCCGAATTTGGCCCGCGGGCCTTGAGTTTGACATATATGTTCTAAAGTAACAACTCCTTCCCTTTATATCAGGACAGCTCTAATTGGATATTAATCTCCCTTTTCTGCATGAGCTTGGGCTGCATTACTTGCATAGCCATTGGAGAAGCTGTTAACACTTACGAAACGTGTGGTGGGGGGGTGCCCTTTAGAAATGTTTTCATTCCCTCCCTTCTTTATATCTGCTTATTTAGGACAGTAGAGATGCCAGGCAGGAATGTGCAATGCTCCTCTTGCTGGATATGGGAAGACAGGAAGACCTTCAGTGTCCCTGACGACTACAACTGTGAAAAGTGCATTCAGCTGCAGCTTCTAACAATCCGTGTTAAGGAGCTGGAGCTGGAACTGGATGAACTTTGAATTATTTGGGAGCCTAAAGGGATTGTAGAGAGGTTTAAAAAAGATCTAGTGCTTTCCCAGCGTACATGACGAATAAACTGCAGGGTTCCATCTGGGTAAGGGTATAGATTATAACTGACATTTTGATGACAAACCCTGCATTGTCATCAGAGGTTATGCCTGGGCACGTCTAGTCCAGTAGTATTTATACCCCTGTGGTCTGACCCTCCTGACTGGTTAGTCCTCACCCAATTAGGTTTCCCCTCTCCCATCTTGTTTACAATCGAATTCCAGCTCTTGCTTAGAACAAGACCTTTGTCTTTCTCCCTAGTTTTATTTCAATGGCTTCCTTCACCAGGGGGTCCCAAAAGCCATTGCCATGGCACAGTAGTTCTGTGCTGGCCAAGTTAATCTTATCACCATTGCAAATGCAGTGTCCTGATACTGCTGATTTCTCCAGGTAACCCAAATACATACACCTCCTATGCTCCTCGATGTGGGTTTCCACCATGTCCCAACTGGTCAATATATGCTCCTCCACATTCACAGGGACTCCTGTAATCACCAGCTGACCCGAGTCCCAGGTAATCTGTAACCCACAATCTCTGATTTTAGTTTCCTGATGGGTTTGTGGATTATATTAATCTGGTATTTCTGCAGGATCCTGGCAGTCCTTCCAGAAACCATGGAAATGTTTTGATAACAAATAAACCTTTGAAATATAGGGAAAACAGGTCATAGTGACAGGCTCCTCCTCGTTGTTAGGTTTCCTGATTTTACCATTGGCCCTTTTACAGTGATTTCCTTCATCTTGTAGCCATTCTGTAGGAATGTCATGTATAATCATCTTATTTCCTCAGGGAGAGACTCTGGGTCTGTAATAGTTTTTGCATAGATAATCAAAGTAGAAAGAAGCGCTCTGCATTGGGAGGCATGATGGTGGTTTATTGTTGAGGTACAAGTCCATTAGGTGGATTTCCAACAGACGCCATGTCTGAGGCTACCGTCCAGTTTCTGTAATATTAGAATGTCCAGAAATGGGAGGCAACCATTCTTCTCCATCTCCATCATAAATTGAATGTTTTTCCAATGTATACTGTTGAAGTACCTGGAGTCCACACTATGAAGGTATCATTGACATATTTGAGGCAGCATTTGGGACGCAAGGGCGATGAACTCAGGGCCCTCAACTGGAGAACTCGACTGGTGAGGTTTTATGAGTGGAAATGATAAATAAGAAAGGTACGACCATGTTTATGGGGCTCTACAAGACCATAAAACCACAAGATATTGGAGCAGAATTAGGCTATTTGGCCCATTGAGTCTGCTCCACCATTTCATTATAGCTCATCCAATTTTCCTTTCAACCCCAATCTTCTGCCTTCTCCCTGTATCCCTTCATGCCCTGACCAATCAAGAATCTATCAACCTCTGCCTTAAAAATACATAAAGACTTGGCCTCCACAGCTGCCTGTGGCAAAGAATTTCATAGATTACCATTATCTGGCTAAAGAAATTTCCCCCTCATTTCCATTCTAAGAAAACACCTTTCTATTCTGAGGCTCTGTCACCACAGGAAACATCCTCTCCATATCTACTCTATCAAGGCCTTTCACCATGATAGGATTTCAATGAGGTCACTCCTCATTCTTCTAAATTTTAGTGAATACAGGTGCAAAGTTATCAAATGTTCTTCATATGACAAGCCATTCAATCCTGGAAACATTTTCGTGAGCCTCCTTTGAACCCTCTCCAGTTTCAGCACAGCCTTTCTAAGATAAGGGGCCCAAAATTGCCCACAATACTCCAAGTGAGGCCTCACCAGTGCTTTATAAAGTCTCAACATTACATCCTTGCTTTTATATTCTAGCCCTCTTGAAATGAATGCTAACAATGCATTTGCCTTCCTCACCAAACTCTACCTACAAATTAACTTTTGGGGAATCCTGCACAAGGACTGCCAAGTCACTTTGTGCATAAGATTTTTATATTTTCTCTCCCTTTAAAAAATAGTTCAACGTTTCATTTCTTCTACCAAAGTGCATGACCATAGACTTCCCGACACTGTATTCCATCTGCCATTTCTTTGCCCATTCCCCTAATCCAAGTCCTTCTTTAGCCTCTCTACTTCATCAAAGCTACGTGCCCCTCACTCATCTTCATATCATCTGCCAACTTTGCAACAAAGCCATCAATTTCATTATCCAAATTACTGACATATAATGTATAAAGAATTGGTCCCAACAGACCCCTGTGGAACACCACTAGTCACTGGCAGCCAACCAGAAAAGGCTCCCTTTATTCCCAGTTTTTGCCTCCCGCCAATCAGACACTGCTTCATCTATTTTTCCTGCAATACCATGGGATCATGATTTGTTAAGCAGCCTCATGTGTGGCATCTTGTTAAAGGCTTTCCGAAAATCCAAGAACAAAACATCAACTGATTCCCCATTATCTATTCTGCTTGTTATTTCTTCAAAGAATGCCAACAGATTTGTCAGACAAGATCCTTCTTCGAGGAAACCATGCTGATTACAGCTTATTTTATCACGTGCCTCCAAGTACCCTGAGACCTCATCCTTAATAATTGACTCCAAAGTCTTCCCCAAGCACTGAGGTCAGACTAACTGGTTTGAAGTTTCCTTTCTTCTGCCTTTCTCCTTTCTTGAAGGGTAGAGTGACACTTGCAATTTTTCAGTCTTTTGGAACCATCCCAGAATCTAGTGATCCTTGAAAGATCAATACTAATGTCTCCACAATCTCTTCAGACACCACTTTGAAAATCCTGGGCTGTATATTATCTGGTCCTGATAACTTATCTACCTTCAGACCTTTCAGTTTCCCAAGAACCTTCTCCCTAGTTATGGTACCTGACACCTAGAATTTCCACCACACTGCTAGTATCGTCCATGGTGAATACTGATGCAAAATATTTATTTGTTCATCTGCCATTTCATTGTCCCTCCCATTGCTACCTCTCTAGCATCAATTTCCAGCAGTCCAATAGCTACTCTCACCTCTCTAACAGTTCATGTATCTGAAGAAACTGTTGGTATCTTCTTTAATATTATTGTCTAGCTTACTTTCATATTCTATTTTTACCATCTTAATGCCTTTTTTAAGATTGCCCCTGTTGAATTTTAAAAGCTTCCCAATCCTCTAACTTCCCACCAAATTTTGGTCTATTATATGCCCACTCTTTGGCTTTTATGTTGTCTTGACTTCTCGTTAGCAATTATTGTGTCATCTTTCATTTAGAATACTTCTTTGAGGTGTACATATCCTGCCCCTTCCAAATTGCTTCCAGAAATTCCAGCTATTGCTGCTCTGCTGTCATACCTGCCAGTGTTCTTTTCCAATCAATTCTGACCAACTCCTCTCTCACACCTCTGCAATTCCCTTCACTCCACTGTAATACTGATTCATCTGACTTTAGCTTCTCAAAATTCAGGGTGAATTCGATATTATGATCACTTGCCCCTAATTGTTCTTCTACCTCAATTTCTCTAATCAATTGTGGTTCATCGCATAACACCCAATTCAGAATAGCTGATCCCCTAGTGGGCTCAACCATGAGCTACTTAAAATGCCATCTCATCAGCACTCTAGAAATTCCCCCTCTTGAAATCCAGCACCAACCTGATTGTCGCAATCTACCTGTATATTGAAGTCCCCCATGACTATTGTAATACTGCGTTTTTGGTATGCATTTTCTATCTTCCTTTGTAATTTGTAGGTCACATCTTTTCTACTGTTTGGGGACCAGTATTCAACTTCTATTAGGGTATTTTTACCCTTGCAGTTCCTTAGCTCTATCCACAACGATTCAATAACTTCCAATCTTATGTCACCTTTCTAATGATTTGTTTTAATTCTTTTTGAACCAACACAGCAACACCACCCCCTCTGCCTTCCTCCCTGATCTTTCAATGCAATGTGCATCCTTGGAAATTAAGCTCCCAGCTACAACCTTTTTTCAGTCATGATTTAGTAACGCCTACACATCATACCTGCCAATCTGTAACCGTGTTGCAAGTTCATCTACCTTATTCTTCATACTGCGTGTCCTGTACAACACCTGTCCTGTATTCGATTTTGTCCATCTTTTACGTTGCAACACATCCTGTTAACTGTAATTCTGCCCTATCAACAGCCTCTCCTCACTACACATCACCTGTTTGTAAACCAGCTACCACACCTTCAACACTAATATCCACCTTCCCTATGATACTTCTTGTGTTGAAATATATGCAACTCAGGAATAGTCACACCATGCTCAACTTTTGATTCCTGACTTTGTCTGTGATCTTACCAACATCTGCCTCCACAAACTCTTCACTAATTTTTCTGGCACTCTGGTTCCCATACTCCTGCAATTCCAGTTGAAACCCCATCATGCAGCATTAACAAGTCTTCCCGCTAGGATGTTAGTCCTCCTCCAGTTCAAGTGCAAACTGTCCCTTCCCTAAAAGGGAGCCCAATGATCAAAACCCTACACCCTCCCTTCTACACCAACCCCTTCGCCACACAGCACACAATCTTCCATGTTCTGGCCTCACTAGCACATGGCGCAGGTAGCAATCCCAAGATCACAACCCTGGAGGTCCTGCCCTTTAACTTAGCAGCCAACTTCCTGAACTCCCTATGCAGAACCTCATCACTTGTCCTTGGTACCTACATGGGCCACTTTTGGCTGCTCACCCTCCCACTTAAGAATGATGAGGACTCGATCAGATATTCCAGACTGGCACCCAGGGCAACATACCATCTGGGAATCTCATTCTCACCCACAAAACCTCCTGTTTGTTCCCCTACCTAACAAATCCCCCAACACCACAGCATGCCTCTTCTTCCCCCTTCCTCTGAGTGATAGGCAAGCTCAAGGCCAGAGACCTGACCACTGTTAGGTCATTCCACCCCCCCCCCCCCCCCCCAAACAGTGATATACCGGTCATTGAGGGGGTGGCAACAAGGGTACTCTGCACTAGCTCCTTAACCTTTTTTCCCCTCCCTGTCACCTAATTGTCTGTGTTCTGCACCTTGGGTGTAACTCTATATGTCCTATCTATCAACCCCTCAGCCTCCCAAATGATCAGGAGTTCATCCATGCCCAACTCCATAACAGATTGTTAGAAGTACAGCTGGATGCACTTCTCACAGTTGTACAAGAAAAGAGTTAATAGATTAGGACTGTAAACTTTAGAACATAGAAGATTGAGAGGAGATTTGATAGAAGTATACAATATTATGTGGGGTATAGATTAGGCAAGTGCAACCAGGCTTTTTCCACTGAGGTTGGGTGGGATTACAACCAGACGTTATGGCTTAAAGGTGAAAGGTGAGAAGTTTAAGGTGAACTTGAGGGGAAATGTCTTCACTCAGAGGGTCATGAGAGAGTGTAGAATGAGCTGCCAGCACAAGTAATGCATACCAGCTCGATTTCAATGTTTAACAGAAGTTTGGATAGGTATGTGGATAGTAGGGATATGGAGGGCTATGGTCCGAGTGCAGTTTCATGGGAGTAGACAGTTTTAAATGGCAGTAGGTATGGACTAGATGGGTTGACAGGCCTGTTTCTTTGCTGTACTTCTCTATAACTCTACCCTTCTATATAAAGGAAAACTGGGCAGTGCATGCAGCAGCTAGCTTTTGAAAATGAATATATTCCAGTGTTCCATGATAAAGAGCATAATTTTAAAAGGCCTAATTGCAGCTGACTGATGAGCATCAAAAAACATAGTTGATTTACAGATGAGAGGATGGAAAACTAACAGTTGCTTTGTATTAGTCATGGAAATTGGCCAGCAGAGATACCAAGAGACTCCAGGAGTGCTGAGGAGGGAAAAAAAACTGGATAGCAAGAGCCTTGCAAAATACAGTGTCACCAAGTCAGGCAACTTGCCCATTGTAGTACAGGCTTGATATTGTGGGGTCTGTGATATTGCACTTTTGGGCAGAACAATACAGATACTCTACTTTCATCACTACAGAGACAAAAATCCATCTGTTATCATAACTGCATCAACATCAAGCTCTCACTGCACCTCAACTAAATTTATTCCCCACTGCACAACTTGACATAAGTTACAGACATGAACCACCAATGCAGCCTCTCAAAAAGGTAAAGGAATCAACAGGATTCAGCCAACTGCTCTCAAACATTTAGGAGTAAAGATCCTTTCATCGGTAAAATAGTACTTTTCCAAATAAATGGACTCAATGTATACATCTAAAACTAACTTCAATTTACATATCAGGTCAATTATTAAAAATCCCTGAAATTTAAGATAAAATGTTATTTAGTTCATTAAACTTCACTTAACAGACAAGGGTTATTTATAATTATTAATACAACAGAAGTGGAAAAAAATGAAATATTTGAATACTGGGCTGTTTCATGCAAGCAACTACTTGGAGCCACAGGTGAAAACTGAGTGAGATGTCCCAGAATGAGCATGACAAGCCCCTTCACCAAAGGTGCTACCCCTCCCTGGGCACCCCATACACCTTAGCATGTGGTCAGCTCTGGTGGATTGGGCAGATGAAATCTACAGTGAGATCCATCCGCCAGAAAGGCGGTTCTGTAACGCTCCGTGAAGAGCAAAGGCATGACAAGGCTCAGAAGACATCATGGTCATCCAGTGCAACCAAGGAAGACACCAGTTTGTGACTTACTGGACCTGGGCTTCCTAGGTAGAGAGAGTAGATCTACCCCAACGGCTTTTCCATTTTAAAACCTCTCCCACACTGGTTTTTTGTCATCGTCACACACAACAGACAAATACCACAATATTAAATTATATATATCATTTAAATATGTGAATTGTGAGCAGGTAATGCTTACAACAGCATCATATTGACTCTTAACTACTATTAACGTAGATATCACAAGTCCAACTATGTGACTGTCAATCATATAGCATCCATAATAAATGAAAAATACTTGTTATCTCTAATGCCCAGAGTGAAATGAAGAACATAGCAACCTCAACAATAGTGCAGCACCAAGTCCATGCTTATAGTACAAATCTTACATATTGAATGTCAACGATTTACAAAATGAAGCTGGTATCATCTACAAATCCAAGGTGACTCAATGTCTCATGAAAAATAAAGTACTGTGGTTTATTGTATAATGAAAATTTCCCCTTCCCCTAGAGTGGAACAATATTACAAGCCGTAGACCTAAAATGGGTATTGAAAGTTTAACATCTTAGAGGGCACTCCATTACAATTATAAATAGTCCGTGAGCCAGGACCCCAAATTTGGGTCACCAGTACCATCGGGGGGGGGGGGGGGGAGGGAGATAATTCTTATAGTGATTTTTGGCAAGGCATACATCCCTAGTGCTAGAAAATATGTGACAGCACTGCAGCAGTGATAGCTTGCATGGTAACCTCCATGCTATAAGAACCACGATCCCATGGCACTTTGCCTTTGATAAGATGAATTATGCCAAGTACCTGCCCCCTTACTTTGCTCGGATGAGAACCTCCCAGAGAAGAATCCTTCTGTGTACGAGGCCTTCAAGACAGGCCAATTCTCAATGCAGCTGTCCAGTAACAACCCCTTTGGGCAGATCCCTGTGGACCAGGCTACTGAAGCCACAGTGAACAAAGACACACAGACTCCTGGAGGCACATCACGGTTCAGCCTGAATGCTGGAGCTAACGAGCGTTACTACACAACAGCTGAGCACCGCAGTGCATTCCTGGGACAGTTAAGGGAGATGGTGCAAGGCAACAAATCAGAGCTTTGTCTTGCGGAACTACAGCGGCCAAGAATCCAGAAAGATGAGGAAGCAGTTTCAGCAGTGGATAGCCTCATAACATGAATAGGTCAACCCACTTGCAGAGAAGCAGGACCTCATTAGCATCTCTATGGCAAAGGCAGCCCCCAAGGACATTGCCTCCGACCTGATGAAGGCATATGAGATTGGTGAGCAATGCTATGTAACCTTCAAGGATGAGAGACTAGAGGAAGACCCATCAGCAAAGAAATTCCATGACCCAATGAAAACCAACAAGCTGAAAACATTCAGTGATATGTGTGAGTGAGAAGTGAAATCAAATGGGAGGGCGATCATCTTGAAAGCAGACAGGTCTTTGTTTGGACACATCATAGTGATGGCACAAGGGTGCAGTCTACATATGGAGCATATCCTTTCTTATCCCCTTGGACCATTGCCCTGGGCCCTGTCCACACCAGAAGGATTGCTGAGAAAGACAAATAAAGCTACTTTAGCCACAACCTTGCAGAAAAATGTAGCAGTAGAAGAGCAGCTCCCAGGAAACTCTGCTACAGTGGTTGATGGAATGAACTTGATCCAAAGAGTGAAAGGTGATCAAGTTACTTTCAGAGTTGTTGCCACAACAATTCTGGGTATGGCTCTGAGGGAAGGCAGTCAGAATAGATGTTGTGTTCGACACATACAAAGAGAACGCTATCAAGAATAGTGAAAGACCTCTAAGGGGTGATGAGACTGGCTATGAGTTGCAAGGTATCACAGGTAGTGAGGAGATGGTGAGGCAGTGGAGGAGCTTCCTGACCAAAGTCAGTAACAAAAATAGTCTCATTAGCTTCATAGTCCATGAATGGAGGAAGGCGGAGTACAGAGCAAAGCTACAGGAGAAGATTCTGTATGCAACTGTGGATGACAAATGTTACAGAATCACATCTCAAGACAGTGAGGAGGTGTCAGCTCTTCAGTGTCAACAAGAAGCAGATGGCCACCTACTTCTCCATGCTGCTCATGCCACAAGAGAGGGATACCAATCTGTAGTGATCTGCTCAGAAGACACAGATGTCTTTATCATGTCTTTAGCATTTTGTGACAAGATTGAGGCCCCATTGTTCTAGAAGTGTGGCACTAGAACCCGTACAAGGCTTGTAGACATCAGGAAGGTTGCTGCCACTGTTGGCATAAAGGTTTGCAGGGCTCTCATCGGGTTGCACGCATATACCAGATGTAACACTGTAAGGGCTTTTGCAGGCAAAGGGAAGACAAGTGCCCTAAAACTTCTGACCAGCAACAGGGAAACTCAGGACACATTGGGTCAGGAATGGGACCTCTCCCCAGAACTGATGGACAAACTGGAGGCATTTACATGTCTCCTGTATGCCCCAAAAGCATCGACCACCAAGGTCAGTGAGCTCAGGTATCACCTTTCCTGTGCTAAAAAAACTGAAATTGAAAGTCATCAACTCCCACCATGCAAGAACTGCTTAACAAAACATGCACAGTGAGCCAGCTACCAGGCTTGTATATGGAGAAGATGTTTGGAGAAGGACCCAAAACTGCCAAGCCCTGTTGGCAGAGGATGGAAGATGAAGAGAGCAGAGGAAGCTGAACAGTTGGTGGTGCACAGGATGGAAGGCCAGCTAGCTCTCCATGTTGTACTGGATCTACTGGCCTGTAACTGTCCAAAAAAATGTTCACTCCCAAGATTTGTGTGTGTTGCAAATGGCTTCAGGTGTACTGACATGTGTAGACTGGCACTGTGAGAACCAGGCATCCACCTCAGAGAGCGTGGAAAGTTCAGAAGATGATGTGGAAGATTTGGAAAATTATTATGATTATTAATAGGTTATGAAAGTATGGAAAACAGTATGGAAAGCAGTCTTTGATTAAATATATTCATTTTACAAACAAATTGGGCCTAGGTTATGGCCGTGTGGAACCCCATATTTGAATTATTGTACTGTAATTCTATATGCTATGACAAAAGCTCAAGATAGTTTTGATTTGATACAACAATATGGAAAATATCATGACATTGATAAAATCCCAGAAATCTCTCCAGATGAGGTTTTTTTTTATCTTTGAAGGGGGTGGGGTAACATTTTCTGCCGTACTGATGTTAATATGGAATTATATACAAAAAGTGATTACTTATTTGAATTCCTGAATAAATTCTCTACAAATCCATGTGATTGTATGTGTCCTAGGGTTTTTTTGACTTTTCCAAAATAAACAACAGACAAATATTTTTCTAAACATGAGATGATTCACTCTACTGAAATTGGGCACTGTACTGCGAGTGCCACCAATGACATAGTTGTAATAAAATTCTACACTGAAAACATTTGATGAAAAGTACTTGAACTCAGCTATCATTGTGACAAATTTCAATGTTGAAGGATCACTGAATATATATGTTGTACTTTATACTGGCCACTTTTCAGAAATGTTTTTTTTAGGGTAGTGTTATAAAATGCATGATAGCATACATAATGCTACCACTGGTGCAATGCTATCACATATTTTCTAACTCTAGAGATGTATACCTTGCCAAAAATCACTATGAGCCTTATTCCCCTCAGATGGTACCGACCAACCCTACTGGCTCATGGACTAAAAGCGCATTTGACAATTTTAAAGAAAGTTTCAAAGGCAAAGATAATATAATACTGACCATGGATGACAAGTACACAACAATTATTGTGTTTCAATAAATGTTTCACAGAGAGAATAGCTGCAATGAGGAATTCTCGTTGCATGGGGAAAATGAGAAAAGCTGACAATGCCATTATTGAATGTTAAAATTATGAGGGGTTTTGATAAAATGGGGGGGGGGGAAGAGACTTAACTATGATAAAAAAAACTTGGGGACAAGGTCAGAGAGAACGAAAGTGAAGAGAATTTGTTATTGTTAAAATGTATGCTGCATTCTAGAATATACTAAAAAAGGATAGTGGAGGCAGGATCAACATTCAACAGGATTGAAATAAATAATTGTAAAGGAAAACCCTGCAGAGCTTTGGGACAAAAACTACAGGGGTGGGACAAATTATAAGGCTCTTTTAAAGGAGAAATACAATAGCTAAATGCCTCTATGCTGTGATTTATACTCATACTCCGCAGACTGCCAAAAGGAACATAATAGACACCAGCGGTCTCTCTCAACCCATGTCTGTACGTCACATCCCCAAAATAAAATGGTTCCCGTTCCTCAATATGTTACAGAAAATACTCTACTGTTCTGAAAGCCTACATCAAGCTGAGCTTACTGTAGGAATGAAAAGGAGGAAATCTAGAACAATACACAGAAAAGCAGCCTTGAAGCAACACTACAACTAGTTATAGTTTTTTCATGAAATTCATGATTGTTTCATCTGGACTTTTACGAAATAATCCAACTCTAAAGGTCATGTTTCTAAAGACAACCCAAAATTCAGTAGAGACATGAAAGACTGAATCAATCCTGCAGTGGCATTAGCTTCCTGCTTAACATTGGACTGTCTAATTTCAGGTATCCCTCACTAATTATTTCAATGCTTTAGTGTTCAAACACGTTTTCAATGTTTCGCTGTTTACAAATGTTGGGCCAAATGGCCCAATTCTGTTCCTATGTCTTATAGTTTCCAAAAAAAAAATCCAGTGTTGTTTATATATTACAAGCTTGCCTTATCCAGATTATTTATTAATGTTATCTTGATGAGTTGTAATCAGTTAACTGGAATGCACAACTGAAAGCACACAGGAAGTTAGACAATTTGTTCAGTATGATGGCATGTCTAAGCTCTTTGCAAATTGTTTCAGAGAACTCCGTTTAGGGTTTCATATTAACACACGCCTAGAAAATTCAGAAGTCTTTGCTGTTGCCTGCCATACTTCTCATTTAAACAGAAGTTACCCAAGAACTTGATAGCAGGAGTACTTCTTCAAATGAAGCTACCAAAGCTTACAAAATAGATTGTGTGTTGTGAGATTATCAAATTTGTTCCAATACGATCTGAAAGATCCAGAAACCAGGATATGTTTGCATGCCACATACTGTACATGATAACTTCATTGCAAGGCACGATTTTAATTTGCCTGTGGCTGGTAGCGTAATGATTACACAGAGATACAAATATGTCTTTTGAAAATAATGCATCAGATTCCAGTTCATTATCACTATCACATTCTGCGGTAGCAGCACAGTGCATATTAATATATCCGCCTGAAGCTCAGGAAACTATATATACATAAATTGCAGTTGCTCCACAGACTGTCTTATGTGCAGGCTTTCACATGGGGAAAGAAAGCTTGAGATCTGCCTCTGGGGTTGGGCGGCATAGTATCACAGCTCAGAGTTGCTGACTCATAGTTTAAGTGGCTTGGGTTCAGTCGGATTAAAGAAAAGGTGACTTCATGACTTGCGTGGACTCTGAGCACTCCATCCTGCATCTATGACACTAGCCACACAAACGTAGTTTTCAGCAATTGCCTGGCTGGCAACATTCTCAGAGGTATGAAGATTGACTTCAAGTTTCATTCCAGTCAATGCAATATGAAGGGAGTGCCGCACTCTTGGAGGTGCCACTCGTCAAGATACATTGATAAATTGAGGTCAAACTAGCCTTTCAGGTGGATGCAAGAGACCAGATGAAACAAGAATATGATTTGGGGAGAGGGTATTTTTGGTGTCGTGGAGAGCAACTCTCAATTCACATCTATAAAACAAATGTGGTGAATATTACCACTATGTGGAAAATTTTAGTATAAACTGGCTGCCAGATTTCATTCCTTCAAGAATGAAAACACTACAAAAAATGTATTTCATTGGATTTAAACTGGTTAGCAAAAGAACCAGAAGAAAATGACGACTTTTGTGTCAGTATCTGGTTAGGGGCATACATTATACTGAAAACAAAATCAATTAAAGTATTCACCTACATGCAAAACAAAGTTACAAATATCCTCCACTGTCCTCAAGCAACAATAATACTTACAGGGGAGAAGCTTACCCAAATTTCTCAACTTAAATTCCAGTACCAGGTCTGTTGGTGTTGGGGAAGCTACATTCCTACAAATTTGTAATCAGTTAACTAGGATTTTCTTTTCATCCAAAGGAGGTGCAAATTGACAAAGGACACATCATGTAAACTGTGCTTGGAACTTCAGATACAGTCAAACCCTTCTTATCTGCGAGTTCCGCAAGTGCAAATTCAAACAACTGCGAATCAAGAAAACCTGGAAGTGCTCCTCCAGCACCCATTCTTTGAGCATGTACAGACTATTTTTCCTTGTCATTATTCCCTAAACAATGCAGTATAACAATTATTTACACAGCATTTACATTGTATTAGGTATTACAAGTAACATAGAGATGATTTAAAGTATACAAGAGATGTGCGTAGGTTATCGTGGATCAGGATCGAAAATAAAAATCAGAAGTTTTCTTACTAAGTCGGAACAGCTACATCCAGTATTATTTAGCGTCAGTTAGTCAAACGTTTGTCTTAGAAAACAGATTATATATTTTACCTTTCTATGCATATAAAACATTTAAGAAATGTGTGTATTTCAATAATTAAACCACTGCGTTGCTTAGTAATAATTGTAGCTTTCATCGGGGCAGGGCCTTTCTCACTTTATCCTTAAAAATTGTTCCAATCGTTGACCAACTGTAGCCTAACACTTTTCCAATGACCAATGGCATTTCACCTCTTTTCCACGCTTTATTACTTCCACTTCATTTTCAATCGTGATCGTGATTATTTTCGTGAACTGAAACACTGCAGATTCAGAGCTCCGCTGGGTCCTAAAGAGCACTGCTCTAAGACAGGTTAAATAAGGTCCAGGGTTCTGTGGGTCCTGAAGTCCACCACACTGAAACAGGTTAAATAAGGGACTTGAGCATCTGCATTTTTTGGTATCCGCGAGGGGTCCCGGAACCAATCCCTCGCAGATAAGGAGGGCTGACTGTACTCCGAAGTTCATTACTGTACTTAATGTCTTAACTGAAACATTCTACAAGCAGCCATCTCATATTCATATGATGTGAAATAGTGCTAGATCTGTCACAATTAATCATAAGAGAGGTAACCCACACAAAATGGTGGAGGAACTCAGCAGGTTATGCAGCATCAATGGACAGGAATAAACAAGAACAAACAATTTGCTTGTCATAAGAGATGCTTATTTAAATAATAGGTGTGACGTCACTCCAGGAACAAGTTTAACAAGATAGCCCTCAAATGTAACAGAAGAATCTAAATATGGTAACTTGTATATTTAAAGCTTTATGTAGATTGAAGATAAAAACTGCAGGTTCACACTGAGCAGGATGCCATTTCTTCAACGATAATACACATAACTCATGCATCATGAGGAGCATGTTCTATAGCAGGGGTTCCCAACCAGGGGTTCACAGACTCATTGATTAAGGGTAGGGGGTCCATGACAAAAAATAAGGTTGGGAACCCCTGCTCTATAGGCTTTACCATCAACACCAATTCTGTCCTTAAAAATTAAACAGGAGGGTACCAATGTGAGAGTGCAGTATCAGGCTCATTCCAAAATCTATGGACTCACTTTTATGGACTATAATTCAGGTTCTCGATATTACTTGCTTATTTATTATTTTTAGTATTTTTTCTCTTTTCTTTTTGTATTTGCACGATTAGTTGGCTTTTGAACATTGGTCATTTGTCAACCTCTGCCGTGTGTGGTTTTTCATTGATTATATTGTGCTTCATTTTATTTACTGTGAATGCCCACAAGAAAATGAATTTCTGGGTAGTATTTGGTGACATACATGTACTTTGATAAATTTACTTTGAACTTTGAAGAAACAGTACTTGCTTATTTTGTGATGCTTGTTCATCCTGCGTGAATATCTAAGATCAATGTCATTCTTTCGGGTAGAAATAAATTAAGCATTTACGTACATATCAGATTGATTAGCCCAGTGGAACATAAAGTCATAGAAAAGTACAGCCCATAAACAGGCCCTTCCATTCCTACATGCCGAATCATTTAAACTGCCTAGTCCCATTGACCTGCACACGGACCATAGCCCTCCATACCCCTCCAATCCACGTACCTCTCCAAACTTGTCTTAAATGCTGAAGTCAAGCTTGCATGCACCACTTGTGCCAGAAGCTCATTCCACACTCTCATGACCCTTTGAATAAAGAAGTTTCCCCTCATGTTCTGCACAAACTTTTCACCTTTCACCCTTAACTCATGACCTCTAGTTGTAGTCCCACCTACCTCAGTGGAAAAAAACCTGCTTGCATTTGCCTTATCTACTTCTCACAATTTTGTACACCTTTATCAAACCTCCCCCCAATCTTCTTTGTTCCAACATCTAGCAGTTTTACTTTGAGCAAAAAATCTACATATTGCCAATTATTAAATTGTTTGTAAATGGAGCTGATGCTGTACAAAATCAGCCAACAGTATAAACATGCACACACAGATTAGAATTGTTCCACTTCATACATTTACTCTGTAGAATAAGACTTGATTTATAAAGTAACATAATTCCGGACCACTTGCAGCAACAAGATAGCAGATGAATGGTTATTTATCTTCACTGAATCCTTCCTTTTGAGTTCTGTTTTTGCTTGTGACACCTTGTGAAAACAATAGTCACAGCAGAGTTTGGCAAAGCCAGTGATTTTCCTTATTTGGTAAGATATAGTCAACACCCATTACAATTCTTCCCCCTATTGTACAGATTGCGATAATACTTTGTTGTATAATAAGTGCAATTACAATTGTGGCTTTAAAACTTTAAAGCAGCACAAACATTGCTCAACTTTCCCATCCACTCCCTCTCCTCCCCCCCACCTCCACTTCCATCTGTCATCATCTCCTTTCCCTGCCCCTTCACATCCCCCTCCCAAAACCTGGTTCCACCCATCATCTGCCATCCTCTGCCACACCTATCCCCTGTACTGTCATTATTTCCTAATCCCTGTCAGTCTTGACGTAGTCTCAACCTCAATATCCCTTTGGCCTCCACAGATGCCACTTCACCTGCTGAGTTCTACCAATGCAATAACACATACAAAGTGCAGGCAGCATTTGTGGAGGAAAGTGAATAATCACTCCTCTATAGATGCACCAACATTTTGTGTGTGTTGCTCCAGATTTCCAGCATCTTTAGAATCTCCTGTGCGAGTTCTTCCATTGTTTGTTTTTTTGTGTCCCACATTTCAGCTTTTACAGTCTTGTCTCCAAACACTGCACCACTGTTCTTCAGGCTAGTCCTTCAAACTCCTGTGGCTCACATCATCTGATGCAAACACACAGTTCCTTTGAGAGCTTCAATTATTCACAAGGCTTTAAATTACTTTCCAATGTAGAGTTTCCTATATAAAAGTGATAAATATGTCATGCAAATTATTTTAGATATCTGGTGCAGGAACCTCTGCTACAAACTTCCCATTATTAGTGTGAACCAACAAGGACGTGGGCTGATGCCCCTCCCCCCCACCTCAGGTCAGCAAAACCTTCACGGGATCAGGGGTCCACACGGATGGGACAAGGGCTAGTGATCACCTAGGGAGACAGGTTGGCATGTCCAGAGTTTGAAGCCTGGAGTTCAGGATCCCATCTGTGAGTACTAGGGTTGATACTGAGGATTGAAACCCAAACGTTGATCAGAAATCTACAAGTCGACGCCCGATGGCCGAAGCCCCGAGACTGCAAGTCCACTGGAGAAGTCGGAGGCCGATGTTAGCGAGTAAAATGGAGGCTGGAGGCCAATCATAGAGTTGGGAAACTGTATGAGCAGGTGGACAGGAGGAGGAAAAGCATTGTTTTGCAGTTGCAAACACGAGGAAATCTGTAGATGCTGGAAATTAAAGCAACACACACAAAATGCTGGTGGAACACAGCAGGCCAGGCAGCATCTATAGGGAGAAGCACTGTCGACGTTTCGGGCCGAGACCCTTCGTCAGGACTAACTTTCAGTCCCGAAACGTCGACAGTGCTTCTCCCTAAAGATGCTGCCTGGCCTGCTGCGTTCCACCAGCATTTTGTGTGTGTTGCTTTGTTTTGCAGTTGTTCTTTTGAACATTGTGGAATATGTGACAAAACTTGCAGCTGCCCCCAGCACATCTCTAGGTTGTGTTAGCTGTTAAAGCAAACAACACATTTCATTATACATTTTGATGTACATGTGATAAATAAATGTGAACTAAAACTCCACTAGTGTGAAATGTTAGCAGGGCTTCAGATGTGATTGATTGGCAATGACATTCTGAAGTTTCCCATTTATTTAATCAAAATTAGAGTCATAGAGAAGTATAGCACAGAAACAGGCCCTTCTGCCCATCTAATACATGACAAACTATTTAAACTGCCTAGTCCCATTGACCTGCACACAGACCATACCCCTACCATTTATGTACCTATCCAAACTTCTCTTGGAGGTTTGAAATTGAGCTTGCTTGCACTACTTGTGCTGGAAGCCCATTCCACACTGTCTCAACCCTGAGTGAAAATGTTTCCCCTCATATTCCCCCTAAACTATTCACCTTTCTCCCTTAACCCATGATCTGGTCGTAGTCCCACCCAACCTCAGAGGGAAAAGCCTGCTTGCATTTATCCTATCTATAGATAGATAGATAGATAGATAGATAGATACTTTATTCATCCCCATGGGGAAATTCAACATTTTTTCCAATGTCCCATACACTTATTGTAGCAAAACTAATTACATACAATACTTAACTCAGTAAAAATATGATATGCATCTAAAATCACCCTCTCAAAAAGCATTAATAATAGCTTTTAAAAAGTTCTTAAGTAGTTTACTTAAATACATTGAGTCCTAACCCCGGCACTTTAACATATCTTACTCCTGGCGGTTGAATTGTAAAGCCGAATGGCATTGGGGAGTATTGATCTCTTCATCCTGTCTGAGGAGCATTGCATCGATAGCAACCTGTCGCTGAAACTGCTTCTCTGTCTCTGGATGGTGCTATGTAGAGGATGTTCAGGGTTTTCCATAACTGACTGTAGCCTACTCAGTGCCCTTCGCTCTGCTACCAATGTTATACTCTCCAGTACTTTGCCCACGACAGAGCCCGCCTTCCTTACCAGCTTATTAAGACGTGAGGCGTCCCTCTTCTTAATGCTGCCTCCCCAACACGCCACCACAAAGAAGAGGGCGCTCTCCACAGCTGACCTATAGAACATCTTCAGCATCTCACTACAAACATTGAATGATGCCAACCTTCTAAGGAAGTACAGTCGACTCTGTGCCTTCCTGCACAAGGCATCTGTGTTGGCAGTCCAGTCTAGCTTCTCGTCTAACTGTACTCCCAGATACTTGTAGGTCTTAACCTGCTCCACACATTCTCCATTAATGATCACTGGCTCCATATGAGGCCTAGATCTCCTAAAGTCCACCACCATCTCCTTGGTCTTGGTGATATTGAGTCGCAGGTAGTTTGAGTTGCACCATATCACAAAGTCCTGTATCAGTTTCCTATACTCTTCCTCCTGTCCATTCCTGACACACCCCACTATGGCCGTGTCATCAGCAAACTTCTGCACATGGCAGGACTCCGAGTTATATTGGAAGTCTGATGTGTACAGGGTGAACAGGACCGGAGAGAGCACGGTCCCCTGCGGCGCTCCTGTGCTGCTGACCACCGTGTCAGACCTACAGTCTCCCAACCGCACATACTGAGGTCTATCTGTCAAGTAGTCCACTATCCAATCCACCATGTGAGAGTCTACTACCCCTCAATTTTCTACATCTCCATCAAATCTCCCCTCAGAATTCTACATTCTAAGGAATACAGAATGTATTCAGTCTTTCCTTATAACTTGGGTCCTCCAGACCCAGCAACATTCTTGTAAATTTTCTCTGTACTCTTTCAAAGCGTTTACATCTTTCCTGCATGTAGGTGAACAAAATTGCACACAATACTCCAAATCAGGCCTCACCAGCATCTTGTACAACTTCAACATAACATCCCATCTCCTGTACTCAATACATTGAATTATGAAGGCCAAAAGCTTTCTCAATGACCCTACCTATAGATGACACCACTTACAATGAATTATGGATCTATATTCCCAGATCCCTTTGTTCAACCACATTCCTTTCAGTTCATTTTTCCAGCTGGTCCAGATCCCTCAGCAACTCACGATAGTCTGCCTCGCTGTCAACTACACCCCCAATTTTGTCATCCACAAATTGGATGACAAAAAAAAAGGGAAACAAAGGATCCAGTGCTGATTCCTGCTGTACACCAATAGTCACAGGTCTCCATCTACTACCACTCTCTGGCTTCTCCCAAAAAGCTAATATCTAATCCAATTTACTACCTCATCTTGAATGCCAAGCAAATGAACCTTCTGATCAGCATTCGATGCAGGGCCTTGTCAAATGCCTTACTGAAGTCCATGTAGGCAACATCCACTTTCCTGTTGACTTCATCAAAGAACTCTACAAGATTGGTTAGACGTGATCTACCACGCACAAAGCCATGCTAACTATCCTTAAATCAGTCCATGTCTATCCAAATACTTGATATATCCAGTTCCTTGGAATACCTTCCAAAAACTTTCCCACAACTGATGTCAAACTCACCTACCTATAAAATCTTCATTTATGATTAAAGCCCTTTTTTATTAAAAAACAGCAGAACAACTTTGGCTATCCTCCAATCATCTGGTACCTCTCCTGTTGCTAAGGATGATTTAAGAAGGATCATTTCTGATACCATTAAAATTATCTATTCCTGAATTTAGAATCTCAACCCTGTGGACCAGACCAATGTTTTGTACATTTACTTTGAAACTAACGGCATTATGGTCACGATGCAAAGTATTCCCCTACACTTTGGGAACACTTTGCCTTGTCTTATTCCCTAATAGCAGATCCAGTATCACAAGCTCTCTCATTGGGATTCTATGTACTGATGAAGGAAACTTTCCTGAACACATTTGACAAACTCTATCCCATCTAGTCCTTTTACAGTATGGAATTCCCAGTCAATATGTGGAAAGTTAAAATCACCTACTATGCAACAGTCTGTTATCTCCTTACAAATTTGTTCCTCTAAATGCCTTGGACTGTTGGGTTCCTGTCATATAGCCCATTTAACGTGGTCATATCTTTTTTATTTCTTGGTTCTACACATAACGCCTCATTAGAGGAGTTCTCCAGTGTGCCCTGACTCAACACTGCCATGATATTTTCCCTGACAAGTAATGCCACCCCTCATCCTTTAATCCCTCCTGCTCTGTCACATCTAAAACAATAGAACCCCAGAATATTGAGCTGCCAGTCCTGCCCTTCCTGCAACCAAGTCTCACTAATGGCTACAATGTCATAATTCCATACAGAGCTCCTCCACCTTTCCTACTCTACTTCTTGCACTGAAATATATGTAGCTCAGGATACTAGTCACACCATGCACATCCTTTTGATTTATGACGTTGTCAGAGGTCTTACCAACACCTGCCTCC
The DNA here is from genome assembly GCF_048418815.1 of Hemitrygon akajei. NCBI lineage: Eukaryota > Metazoa > Chordata > Chondrichthyes > Myliobatiformes > Dasyatidae > Hemitrygon > Hemitrygon akajei. The sequence continues at coordinate 7,596,609 of NC_133134.1, forward strand.
ACAACCTCTCCACTAATTATTCTGACACAACCCCCTGCATCTCTAGTTTAAAACCCACCATGCAGCATTAGCAAACTTTCCTGCTAGGATATTAGTTCCCCTCCATTCAAGGTGCAAACCACCCCTTCTGCTCCGCACCCACCTTTCCTGGAAGAGAACCCAATGTTTCAAAAATTATATGTGCTCCCTTCTACACCAACTCTTCAGCCACAAATTAAAGTGTATAATTTTCCTAGTTCTGGCTTCACTAGCATGGGACATGAATAGCAATATTGAGATCACATCCCTGGAGGTCCTGCTCTTTAACTTAGCACCCAACTCTCTATGCAGAACCTTGTCACTCATCCTACCCACATCATTGGCACTTACATGGACCACACTACTGGCTGTTCACCCTCCCATGAGAATGTGGAGGCCTCAATCTGAGATGTCCTGGATCCTAGCACCTGGGAGGCAATATACCATCTGAGAATCTCATTCTTGCCCACAGAATCTCTTTTCTGTTCCCCTAACTAATGATTCCCATATCACCACAGCACATGTCTTCTCTTCTTCACCCCCCCAAACTTCTCTTCTGAATCACAAAGCCAGACTCAGTGCCAGAGACCTGACCACTGTGACTTTCCTCTGCAATCTCTCCCCCCCCACCCCCCTCAAACTGTTTCTAAAGTTTGCCTGCTGTTGAGGGGGATGGCCACAGTACTACCTACTTAGCCCTTTCCTGACTGTTACGCGTTTCCTGTGTCCTGCACCTTGGGCGCAACTACCTCCCTACATGTCCTATCACCCATTCATCCTCCCAAACAATCCAGAGTTCTTCCAGTTCCAACTCTTAAACGCATATTGCTAGAAGCTGCAGCTGGATGCACTTCTCACATCTGTAGTCGTCAGGGATGCTGGAGGCTTCACTGTCTTCCCAGTTTTAATCATAATCATAAACCAAGATTTTATAGGTAGGTGAGTTTGACATCAGCTGTAGGAAAGTTATTGGAAGGTATTTCAAGGGTCTGTCTTCCCATACAACTATCCTGCCAGGCAGCTCTACTGTCCTAACTGAGCAAATGTAAGGGGGGGGGGGGGGGGGGGAAGGATATTTTGCTTTCTCTGACTGAAGCCTCGAAGTGCTAAAGCCACAAAATCACTACCAACTATGTCCACTCCAATGATGGTCACTGTGCTTGCCCCTGCCTTCCCCCAACTTGCTTCAGCAACCAACACCGAATGCTGACTGGTTACTGGTCAGAGCTCCAATCAAACTGCCATGAGTTGCTACCTTTTACACACAGTCAGCAGACCAGAGTGAAATGCCCTCCTCTGACTTCCCAATCAGATACTGGTCAGGGCTCCAAAAATTGGTTCTAAGTAAAATTTATTATTAGAGTACATACATCCCACATACAACCCTGGGATTCTTTTTCCAGTGGGCATACTTAAATCTATAGAACAGTAATTGTAAACAGGATCAATGAACAAACTGCAAATGCAAATTAAATAACAAGCAACGTTCTCTCTAAGCTGTGCATGTGCGCATGCACACATTTTTCAACCAGCGCACAAAGGGAATTAATGTGCGCACAAAAGGTTAGTTACCTAAAATAATGTAGTAATTAATAATTATACTTATTGAAAATAATCTTTTAGCTAAATGTTTCTGTTAACTAGTTAGTCGGTTTTTCAAATACCACAATGCATGTCACTAACTTATGTCACCTCTCCTTTCCTGTTCCGGTTTGTACAGCTGCATCACGGCAGCAGCCATCTTTGGCGGATAGTGTTGATATCATAAAGTTTACAAAGATCTGTTTCAAATCTTGTAGATAGCTTACTAAGTTTTCAATGAAAAAATATTGATTCACTATGTCGAATTCAAAAGAAGCAAAGGGCGTGAAGTGCAGAAGAACTGTAAATTTGTTTAAAGTTGAATGGCTTAACAAAATAGTAGAAACTGCTACACCAAAAGCTCATGAGGTCATGAATGTACAGCTACGAAAAATACTTATGATTCGGAAATTGGAGTTATCTGTTTGTATTATGATGCAAAAGTTGCTGGAGAATTTGCTAGTGGAAAGAAGTGGGTTGATATTTGGAAACCTGACTTTTTGAAACGTCATTTGGCAAGTAAATTGCATTTGGACGGTGTGCAAAAGCTCAGGCAACAGAACCCGCCATTACCTGTTACAGGAGTGTTATGCATTTTTGTAAACCTACATAAACTGTGCCATGTGTGCATTCAGTGCGCACATACTTTTGTCACAGGAAAAAAAATTGCACAACACAAGATTTTTGTGCACACTGACTACTAAAAATTAGAGGGAACATTGATAACAAGAGCATGAAATAACAAGATAAAGAGACCTTAAAGTGAGACCATCAGTTGTGGGAACACCAGAAATAGAATGTGCAGTTATCTCTTATTGTTCAAAAGCCTGATGATTGAGGGCAGTAACTGTTCCTGAACCTGGTGGTGCAAGTCCTGAGTCCTGGTGGTGCAAGTACCTTCTACCTGTTATACAGAGTGTGCAAGGAATGTTAAAAAAATTCCTTGAAAGAAATAGAGTATACATACTCATAGGCAACACCCACAAAATGCTGGAGGAACTCAGGTCAGGCAACATCAATGGAAATGAATAAACAGTCAACATTTCCGACCAAGACCCTTCTTCAGGACTGAAAAGAAAGGGAGAAAGACACCAAAGTAAAGAGGTGGGGGAGACAGAAGAGGATAGCTAGAAGGTGACAGGTGAAGCCAGGTGGGTGAGAAATACAAAGGGCTGAAGAGGAAGAGATCTGTTAAGAGGAGAGGGTGGACCATGGAGAAAGGGAAGAAGGAACCCTGCAGGAAGTGACAGGGAGGTAAGAGGTAAAAGGCCAGAGTGGGAAATAGAAAAGGGGGAGGGGGAAGGAATCCATCAGATTGGATGCTACCCAGACAGAGTACAGGTTGTTGCTCCTTCACTCTGAGGGTGTATTTGGATACTGGGAAGTTCCACTTCGGGTGGATCGGGCGGAGTTGCTTGATAAAGTGGTCTCCCAATTTACGGCCGGTCTCATCAATGTGGACGAAGCTGCATCAAGAGCACCGGACACACTAGATGACCCAAGCAGATTCACAGGTGAAGTGTTGCTTCATCTGGAAGGACTGCTTGGGGCCCTGAATGGAGGCGAGGGAGCAGGTATAGCACTTGGGCTGCTTGCAGGGATAAGTGACGGGAGGGAGATTAGTGGGGAGGGACAAATGAGCAAGAGAATCACGGAGGGAGCAATCCTCATGGAAAGCCGGGGGGGGGGGGGGGGGGAAGGTAAGGATATGTTTAGTGGCAGGATCCCTTTGGAGATGGCGGAAGTTGCAGAAGATGATGTGCTGGATGCAGAGGCTCACGGAGTGGTAGGTAAGCACAAGAGGAACTATCACTACTAAGGCAGAGGGAAGATGGGGTGATAATTCACATGCAGGTTGGGATTGTGAATCCAGCAGAGACTCACTCAAAGGTAATTACTGTTAGACTCTCAGTAAATTATGGCTGAACGTACAAATGGGCACCAGTGAAGTAGTTGTAAGTTTCAAAAAAAAAAAGGAAAGAACAACAATGACGACAATAAAATTACCTCTGGTTTCTTCACTGGGCATATTAGCTTCAAACATATTTCAAACCACTAGAATTGGGGAAATGGAAACTCCTCATAGTGACCTTGCCCCTTATTAGACTGTTTGACAGCTGTCACTGTAGATTGGGACTGTGAATCCAGTTGGAGGCTGACCCATCTGTAATTACCCAGTAAATTATGGTTGAATTCTTGAACTCCTTTTCAAGTATACTAGTCAATAGCAAATGAAAAGTATGTCCAATCCACTTTGGGAGATGACTGATTGCCAGCTGGAGATAAATCTGTTGGATATGTTTTTTGAACCAGAAAATTCACAATGATAATGTTTCACTAAGATATTTTGAGACCTGGATAAACATTGTTCCTTCAAAAATAAAAGATATTTGCAATTTCAGGTTAATCAAGGCTGCAAAACTTTTCCATACATTTATCTTCTCATGTTTACATTCTCCCTTAAAGTATATTTATTACAATTAGCTTTTTCATGATTATGAGTGAGAGTTTCGAACAGCAAGAAATCAGAATTAAAACAGTAGTACAACTTAATTCAGGAGAAGGTATTCTGCATTAAATTATAATTGAAATTGTTGGTAGAATAAAAATTCTGCAGAAAAATAAGCAGAGTACATTTCCCATTTCCTGCAAGCTTGAACTTACTAAGTGCTATAGTTATATTGCTTATGTCTGTTTTCACAGAAGATGCGAAGAACTGCCAAGAAACGACATCATCTTTGGCAACTCAATGAACAAGTAAGTCTTAAGGACTGGGACAAAGACATTTCTTCATATGGAGAGTGCTGAATTTTTCAGATTCTCCAGTATGAAGGGTTATGGAGGCTCAGATGATTGAGTTTATTCCAAGCAATATATTTTTGGATATTGAAGAAATCAAGGGATGCTGGGATAGTGCAGGAAAATTGCATTGAACCATAAGATCACACATGAACTTGGTGAATGGCAGAGCAAGCTGGAAGGGACAAATGGCCTACTCCTGCTTAACTTTTATCAGCCATCTACAGGGGGAAAAAAAAGGAGTTTTTTAATGCTGTTACTTCCACCAAGGACCAAGGACACCCAACCTTAACTATTAAGCTGCAGTAGGCAGATGACACTTGCACATACATAATTCCAGGCCGAGATCCAATATATTGTTGACTCATTAGCTGAAGCATGCAAGAGAAAGGATTTTACACTTAACTTCTAAAAAGGTTCTCTGCTAACATGCTCCTACAACAAAGATTTATGATATTATATCATTAAATGGCCAACAAGCCGTGAAATAAGTACTCTTTGCACATTCATTTGAAACCAGAAGTAGAAATTTAACTACCGAAGAGATTCATAAGAGTTTGCTACTAACATGAAAAGTTTTAATATTACATTTGCTTAAACATGTGTTACCTGACTGCAGATGATGCGTCTGGACCTTGTTCTATTGGTCTGGTATAGGAAGTTGGAAACCAACCTCTCCTGTTCAGGAAGCAAAATATATGTAATTAAACCAGGGTAATAATAACTTCACAAAAGTTCTTCTGAACAGTTTTCAAAAAACAACTTAAGAACTTTAAATTTTGGCATTCCCATGGATTTATAATATTCCCAGACAGATCTCAAAATTTGGCCTGCAATAAATCTACGTATTTCCCTTTCACTGAGTGCAGATAAAATTTGCCTGTCAATGGACAGAGATATATTTACTAGATTTATACCTTCCTGTGGTTCCAAAGGTAGTCATAGCCAAAGGGTGGAGCAGTGGGGACGAGCTCCCACTGCTAAACAAATGCTCTTCATGGCGTGCGTCCAAACAGCCTCTGACAACCAAGTCCAACTCCTGACCTTCACGTGTGGCATATTTCTTATGCCTGGCTGAGCTGTTCTCATTGACAGGAGAAGGGGCAAAGGCGGGCCACTGGCGTATTAAAACCAGTTGCTCCAGGCAGATGGGGCTCGTTAACCACAAATTGTAGCTCATCTAGGAGAGGGAAACTCTGATTTCAAACCTCCGTTGCCTCGCGGCTATACCCGCTCAGGGGAAAGGCTTTGGGAGTAAACCCCAAGGAAAAATCCGGAGTCGGAGTCCTGAAGGCGGCTGACTGCTGTACCCAGCACCAGCACGGCAACTCCTGCGATGCTGCTGACACCAAACTGTATTGACTTTTGTCATTCCTTTGAACCTGTCATCAGCATGGGGGGGGGGGGTCCCACTGCATGGGCAACAGACGGATCTCCATATCAATTCTGCCCTGCCTTGTGCCCTGGAGTGGCCACTCCAGCTTCGCTTTATAGCATCAGACAAACATGGGAAGCAGCAGTTACTGGTTATAAGTCATAATGCTTGACTGGCGTAGAGCATGGCGCCAGGGGTTGCTTTCGACTGTGGGAGAGACCATCGTGTTTCACTGGACAGCTACCGCCCACCTCAAGCTGGGCAGCCCCCAGCCAATAAGGTGCTGTCCCGCCACAATCAGTCTTCCTCATTGGGTGCATGGGGATAATGGATTATTCCACAAAGAGCTGACTGTAACCACTGCACCAGACAAGAAAGAAAACAAATCAAATTAGAACACACCCCTTAAGTTGGGATGCTGGAATGTCCGCACAATGATAACTGGACTTGACTAAAACCTCAAGGATATTGAAGATGCATGAAAAACAGTGGTCATTAACAATGAGCTACTAAGGCTCAAGGTAGATTTAGCTACCCTACAAGAAATACGTTTGGCGGATTCAGGTACACTGAAGGGACTACACATTTTTCTGGCAGGGAAAGAATCAAGATGAGCCCCGTGAGCATGGAGTGGGTTTTGCCGTTAGGAACTCCTTATTGCAAATGGTGGAGCTACCAGAAAATGGATCAGAATGACTTATGACTCTCCGTCTACACACCAGACATGGCCCAGTATCTCTCGTCAGTGTGTATGCCCCTACCTTGAACTCCACCTCTGAGGCAAAAGACATGTTCTATGACAAATCAGAAGCTGTTGTCAGGAATATTCCCCAATGATGAGCACCTCTTCAATGCCAGAGTGGGAGCCAATAACGATTCCTGGCTGTCTTGTCTTGACCACTTTGGAATTGGCAAAATAAATGACAATGGGCAACGTCTCCTGGAGTTCTGCTCCCATCACGGCCTGGGTGTAACTAACTCCTACTTTCAGACGAAGTCACAGTACAAGGTCTCATGGTGACATCTACGGTCTAAACACTGGCACCAACTAGACATGATCATCACCAGGCGCTCTTTCATCAACTCTGTACTAATACCACATACCGCGATATGGATCATGCTTCAGTATGCTGCAAGATCAAACTACGTCCGAAGAAAATCCACCACTCCAAACAAACTGGAAAATCTGGCATCAACACAACAGAGATGAAACAGTCAGAGAAGGTTGACCAGTTTGCCAAGTCAGTACAGGGTGATATCACTACCTCCTCACAAGGAGATACTACAACAGAACAATGGTCATACCTTCGCGACACCATCCACGAATCAGCATTCTCTTATCTTTGGAAGAAAGACCACAAAGAGCAGTGACTGGTTTGAGGCAAAGTCCTAAGATCATGACTCCTATCATCGAAGCCAAGCGTGCAGCTCTCACAGAGTACAAGCGCTCACCATCCGACTGAACACTTCAGGCACTTCGAGCTGCTGAAAGCAAAGTGGAACAGACTGCAAGGCAGTGCACAAGTGAGTACTGGCTCCAACTCTGAGGACATTCAGACAGCAGCTGTGACAGGCAACATCAGATCGGCGTATGATGGTATCAAGAAGGCCTTTGGCCCATCGCAGAGCTAGACAGTACCCCTAAAGTGATCCAGCAATGAAATAATCACTGATAAAAGCAAGCTGATGAAACACTGGGTAGAACACTACTCTGAGCTCTACTCGACGGAAAACTTTGTTGTTAGCTCAGCCATTGATGCCATCGATTGTCTACCAGTCATGGATGAACTTGACTCCGAACCAACCATTGAGGACCTCAGCAAGGCAATTGACAGTCTGGCCCCAGGGAAAGCTACTGGCAATGATGGGATTCCTCTAGACCTGATCAAACACTGCAAGAGCTCACTCCTCCAACCTTTACACAAGGTTATCCGTCAGAGCTGGAAGGAAGGAGCCGTACCACAGGATATGTGCGACTCCAAAATCATCACTTTGTACAAGAACAAGGGTGATAGGAGTGACTGCAACAACTACAGGGGTATCTCCCTTCTGAGTGTTGTCGACAAAGTCTTTGCTCGTCTAACTTTGGCACGTCTACAAACTCTGGCAGAACAGGTCTACCCTGAGTCCCAATGTGGTTTTCGCGCAAGGAGGTCAACTGTCGACATGATTTTCTCACTCCGTCAACTCCAGGAGAAGTGCAAAGAACAACAGAAACCGCTCTACGTCACTTTCATCGACTTGACCAAGGCATTCAACCTCGTCAGCAAGGATGGGCTCTTTCAGATTCTCCTCAAGATCGGCTGTTCCCCGAAACTCCAAAGTATCATCAAGTCATTCCATGATGACATGAGGGTTACTGTTCAGTATGATGGCAGCTCATCAGAACCCTTCACTATCGTAATGGAGTCAAACAAGGATGCGTGTTGGCCCCAACATTATTCGGCATCTCCTTCTCTATGCTATTGAAGCACACATTTGGGACGTCGACAGAAGGCATCTACATGCACACCAGGTCTGATGGGCAGCTGTTCAACCCTGTGCACCTGAGAGCAAGAACAAAGGTGTGAAAGATCTTAACTCGTGACATACTCTTTGCCGATGTTGCTGCTATAACCTCGCACACCAAACAGCAACTACAAACTATCATGGACTGCTTCTGTAAGGAATGTAAGGACTTCGGGCTTACCATCAGCCTAAAGACACCAAATGTCCTTGCCCAGAACGTAGTGGAGACCCCAGTCATTATCAACAATTACGATCTAGAAGTGGTCCACAAGTTCACATATTTGGGGTTGACCATTAGCAACACTCTCTCCTTTGATGCTGAAATCCACAGGCATATCGGCAAAGCAACATCGATCCTTGTTCGACTCTCCTTGCGGGTCTGGAAGAATCTGAAACTCGCTACAAAGACCAAGACTGCCTCGTACAATGCACGTGTTATCAGCACCCTCCTGTATGGTAGCGAGACTCGGACCATCTACTCCAAACTGGAGAGGAAACTCAGTAGTTTTCCCCTGCGCAGCCTTTGCCACATCCTCGACATCAGCTGGAGAGACAAAGTCCCAAACTCTGAGGTCCTCTCACACGCTGGACTTCCCACAATGTTCATGCTTTTAAGACAACACAGACTGTGCTGGCTGGGCCACGTCTGTTGTATGAAGGATGGTGGACTGCCAAAGGACATCCTCTACAGAGAACTAGCAACAGACAAGAGGAACGTTGGTAGACCCCAGCTTTGCTTCAAGGACCTCTGCAAGTGCAACATGAAAGCCTTAAAAATCAACAGAGTGCTGGGAGGATACTGCAGATGATTGCAACAAATGGCGAGGTACTCTTCAGCAACACCTAGAGCAAGGCGAAAGAGTGATCCTGAGTCAGTTTGAGGAGTGGAGAGCTAAACGTGGACAACAATTCCACGATGCCCTACGCATGCAGCAACTGTGGCAGAGCCTACCATTCCAGGATCAGCCTCAATAGCCACAGTCGATGCTACTTGACAAATCAGTGACTACCAGAGGCGCAGTACCCATGGTCAACCACAACCGACGAGGGCCACACACACACACACCTTCCTGTGCATTGGGATAGCTGAATTGCATTGAGTGTCCTTTCAGATGGACTATGCATGACAAAATTATATTTATGGATGGAAGTAGTTCCAGAAATTTTACATTTTAGATTCAGAATGTTCTAATGTCAATGAAGACCTTTCAACATCGTCCCAAATATAACAAGCCAATCTGACTTTCATAACTGACCCAAACAAAATTTAAAAAATGCAAATACAAACTCAGAATTATCCAAGTGCTCTTTCCAGATCCAATCCATACAGAGGCACTAGGAAGTTTGTGAACCCTGTAGAATTTTCTCTATTTCTACATAAATATGCCATAAAATGTGATCAGTCCTAAAACTAGATAAAGAAAACCCAATAAAAAATATAACAAAAAACTTGTTCATTTATTTATTTAGAAACACAAAATGCTGGCAGAACTCAGCAGGCCAGACAGCATCTATGAGAGGAAGTAGTGACAACGTTTCGGACCGAAACCCTTCACCAGGAGGGTCGAAACTCCTGATGAAGGGTTTCGGCCCGAAATGTTGTCACTACCTCCTCCCATAGATGCTGTCTGGCCTGCTGAGTTCTGCCAGCATTTTGTTTTTATTTATTTCCAGCATCTGCAGATTCACTCGAGTTGCATTTATTTATTTATTGTGAAAAAGAATCCAACATTACATTGCGAAAATATACGTGAGCCTTTGTTTTCAGTTACTGGTGTGAACCCCCCACCCCCCCCCACAACCCCATACAGCAATAACTTTAACCAAATGGTTCCGGTAACTGTTGATCAGTCCTGCACATCAGCTTGGAGGAACTTTAGACCATTTCTTGTTACAAGACTGCTTTGACTCTGGTATGTCGGTGGGCTTCCTCACATGAACTATTTGTTTCTGGTCCTTCCATAACATTTCTATAGGATTAAGGTCAGGGCTTTAACTCAGCCATACCAAATCACAAACGTTCTTTTTAAACCATTCTGTTATTGATTTACTCTGGTCTTTCAGATCCTTGTCTTGTTGCATTATCCAACTTCTATTAAGCTTCAGGTGACGGACAGTTACCCTGACATTCTCCTGTAAAATGTGTTGATACAATTTTGAATTCATTTTTCCCTCAACAATTGCAAGGCGCTGAGGCAGCAAAGCAGCCCCAAACCACGATGCTCCTTCCTCCATACTTCACAGTTATGATGAGGTTTTGGTGTTGGTGTGCAGTGTCGTTCAGACACAGCAATGTGCACTTCTGACAAGAAGTTAAACTTACGTCTTATCTGTCCACAGAACATTGTCCAAGCATTGTAGAACATCCAGGTCATCTTTTGCAAATTTGAGATGTGCAGCAATGTTTTTTTTATTTGGAGAGCAGTGTCTTCCTGTCATGTCCTTTCATGAACACCATTCTTGTTCAGTGTTTTCCTTACAGAAAACACATGACAGAGACTTTAGCAAGTTCAAGAAATTTCTGCAGGTCTTTTACTGTTACCCTTGGTTCCCCCCCCCCCCCACCTTCTTCAGCATTGCACATTGTGCTCTTGGTGCTATCTTTGCAGGATGCCCCCTCCCAGGGAGGGTAGCAACAGTACTGAGTTTCCACTTGTAGACAACTTTCTCTTACTGTAGACTGATGAACACTCAAGGTCTTTAGAAATGCTTTCATAGACTTTTCCAGATTCATATATCTCTATAATTCTTCTAAGGTCCTCTGAAAGTTGTTTCGATTGAGGCATGATGCACATAAACATATCTTTCTTGAGAAGAGCAGGCTCTATCATTAACCTGATCATGTGTGTCTTTTTATACGGCAGGGTACCTCTACAACCCACACCTCCAATCTCATCTCATCGATTGGAACACCCAACTCCAAATTGCTTTTGTAGAAGGCATTAATCCAGAGGTTCACATACTTTTTCCAACAAATACATGTCCTATTGGATCATTTTTCTCAATAAATAAAAACACAACTTTTTATACAATTTATTTAATTAAGTTCCCTTTAACTAGTTTTAGGACTTGCATAAAGAATTGATCATATTTTAGGTAATATATGCAGAAATAGAGAAAATTCTGCAGGGTTCACAAACTTTCTAGCACCATTGTAAATACTTGCATTCCATTTTATATTAATTTGTAGTTTAAAGTTTGATCTAAGTCAGGGAGGCAGCGAGGGAGGGGTGGGGGGGGGGGGGAATTGCAGGAAATCTGGAAATGTGGGAATTTGAGTGCTTGCCAAACTAAAGACTGTGGATATCACCCACAGCAGATAAGCCTGATGACGTTGTCAGGCAGGAAAACAGGTTAAATTCCTCACCAAGGAACCAAGGGAGAAAAATAAATTATTCATTTTCCCTCCCCAACCCACAAACTTTATGCTTAAGTGCTATAATCTCCTTTCGACTGTCCAGTTTCCTGAGCTGTATCCACTTAAACTATGCTCAATTTAGAGTCCCTTAGCATCACTGAATGGTAGTTCCACCCCTAGAGAGCAATTTAGACTGCTCTTGTAAAAACTGAATGTGGTACTAAAGTTGAATTGAACATTGACAGACTGACAGAGTCTTTAAATTATTCCCAGTGTTTTGATCGCAATGTCACCTTTGGTGGTGCAGCAAGCAATCATTAATTACATGGTGATTCTCAGAGCATAAGCACAACTCCCTGGATTTCTACAAATTTAAATGCAACAGGGAACAAAAAGATGATAGTGAATTTCAAATCAGAGTTCAAATAACATGAGGTGCAAAGGAGCATGCTTGAACAGGCATGTCATTCATAATTTAAGGATTAGCTTAACGTTCAGCGTGGTGGAATGCTATCTAGGAACATGAACAATATTAACATTACATTCAGTGTCCATTACAAGAGCCTGGCAGCAATTCTCTTTACATTCAAAAATTTGCAAAACCATTCAGAAAGCTTTAAAGGATAATTTTTAAAACAGTGTATTTGCAGAAAACCCAAAATCTTGATATTGTATAACTATTTTAGCACATAAAATAGGAATTGCATTTTACCAATTTAGTCCTAAATTCAATCAGCATCAATTTTATAAAATATCAGTCCTTTATGCAAGCGATCTGTGCCAGAAGTATTTGATTTGAATCACGGAAGATATTGTGTGCTAAATATTCAGCTCTAGTGCATTTAGGAAAAAAATTTATTATTTATATTAGGTAATGTTCTCTTACAGCATAGATGGACTGACTTCAAAGGAATGCAATGATTCGAGGAATCAACCCATCACTAGCTTTTCAAGCCAATTTATGGATATACAATAAAAACCAACAAATCAACTCCCAGAATAAATAACTTTAAAACCCAAGTCTTTTTTCATTATACTTGGTAAATACCATCCAAATCATTGAAGCAAAAAGGAATTAACTAGGCTATATAGTAATGCTATTCTATAATGATGCAATCAGTATAGATATCACATTTACTGGTGTAGAATTTAAAATAAACATTGTAGGTATATAACTGAAACATGAATTTCACTTAAGTCTAGTGGAAATCATGCATAATAAATTTTGCTCACTCATTAAGCACAAGTTGATATTCATGATCTTCTCTTCATATTTGATCACAGTAGTTTAATGACCAAGTCAATCTAAAGAGCAACTGTTAGAGCCTGTTGCTAAGCTCCTACACTAAAAGCTGTAATGGTTTAAACCCTGTAGGGAAAAAGTTACAAGAATATTTCCTGATGACATTGTATGTGGAAAAATTCAATTTTATTTTACAACCTGCAGTCTCTTAACCTTATTGATGCAAATCATCTGCTCTTCAATATTAAATTTTAAAAAACTGTAAACAGGTGGTTAAACTGTATGCTTTGTTAACTATAAAGCTAGTGTATCTTTAACTTTTTTTTTAAAAAAAGCTGCAGGCACTGCAATCTTGAAATTAAAAATAGAATATTGCCAGAAATACTCAGAAGCTTCAACAACATCTATGGAGAAAGAAATGGTTAACATTTCAAATCAATAACCTATCAACTGAAGCCAGAAAATATATAAAGCAAACATGCTTAAAGTTGTAGAGAACAAGAAAGGAATGAAGAGAAAATAAAGATTTGCAATAGCATGTAGACCAAAAAAACTGAATGATGCAAAGGCTTGTGATGCCAACTGAGAGAAGATGTTGAACAATTGTTAACTTGACCAATCCAGAGATGCATAAAAGGGACTGAATGAAGACAAAGGAGTAATTTAAAAAAAAAAAATCTGTCCTGAAAGACAGACACAAGCACTGCAATTGCTGGAATTTGAATTCATAGAAACTGCTTGAACACAGGTTATGCAGCGCCTGTGGAGACAAAAAAAGTAACTTCACGTGACCGAGTTAACATAACCCTTCATCAGAAAAGATTATTTCAGACATTTGAATTACTTGCTTATGTTATTGTTGAATTCAAATGTTGAGTTCTAAACAGAGGATGTGGTTAAAGCATACAAAGTCCAAAGCATGAAATCAAAGACAGGTCAGAGTATCGAGTAAGGGGGAACTAAAGTGACAGGAAACTGAAGGCTCAATGTACTAAACTGTAAATACTTTAAAAAAATGTACATTTACTAAGGATAATTCATCCCTTTATGAACTAAATTAGAAAATTGTAACTCTGACCAGGATACCTTACACACCAAACTAGCAGGGGGAACTTGAAAATTAACACAGTTTGCTCTTAGGTGTACAAATGGTCAAGATTGAATTCAATAAAGTCTCCAAGTAGATTCGTATTATAATATCACTCTGCAGGTTTTAAATAAAACAATTCCTTTTGTACTAATAGGCAGTTATGAATTCATTTCCATAGCTTTATATTTATGGCTCAGTTGCTCTAAAATGCATTATTCATTCAGACCAATTAACTTCAAGAAAACAGGTAATCTAACTGGTCACTATTATGTTGCTGTTTGCAGGAGCCTGACAGATTTGTGTGCAAACTGACCACTTTGTTTCCTACATTATAAAGGCCACTATCTAAAGTTTGATTGTAATCAGCAAAAGATAACTTGTACCCATTATAAATGTAAGTCTTTATTTATTGACCTAGTTATTATGAGAGTTGCTATGAAACTGACCATCACATGGAAAACAAAGCTTCCAGCAAGATTACACAACATAATCACTTATTTTATCCCATGTTGATTTTTGCTTTAAGTTAATTGCAGTAGAACTAAAATCCATGATCAAGAAGCAATAGCAATTCTGACACAACTTGCACCTGCAGGATTTCCAACCCACCTCAAGTTCAAGTTTAATTGTCATTCAACCATATACTTGTATACAGCTAAAGTAAATTGCTTCCCTAGAACCAAGGTGCAAAATGTAGTACACACAGTCACACATCACATGCAATCACAAAATATTAGCACAACTTTGAGTGGTATGGCCTGAAAATTGATGGAGCATGGGAAGTTGTTCTGGAGCCATATTTCAACAAGATCAAGTATGCAGCAGTTCCTCATCGCAGGCTGTGTTATCCACAAAGACAATCTAACCAGCCTTCTAGGGAGTGGATATTGAAGAGCAGCACTGACTTTATAGTTTCTGTTGGGGTTGTGTTGAGGGATAGGAAAGAAGGACAAGCAGGTGAATCTCCTGCTTCGCTGTTACCTTTGTGGCAGATCTTTTACAGACTCTCCAATGTAGTTTAGGATTGAGGACTCTAAGCTATCAGACCCTCATAATTTACATAGTGGTATGCACCCCTTCCGTGATGAATTAGGTTTTGAAACACTGACTCCAAGATACCTTTGGAGTATCTTTTTCTTCCCCAAAAAACTCATCCTTTATCTTGGCCCATCCTTGGAACTCTGATTTCCTTTATTCAAGCCACTGGGTGGAACTCGAATATGGTAGATGGATACCTCTCAAGTGCAACATATTCGCAAGGAAATTTTGAGATTTGAGAATGGGACACTTTTATTGGTCATAAACTCCCTCGGATTTAAGACTTTTAAGATTGGGAATGGGATTAAAGTTGAAAAATGGTCTTTGCATAGTTTCCATGTTAAAAAGTGAGATGGCAGGCTATAAAATATCACCAAGAGCTCAATTCATAGTGAATCAATGTCCGATAGTGGAATACGTTGTTTTAAGGTATTACCGATATAATACTTAAATTGTAGTAATTTTGAAGACATGGGAACTCACAATTTAGTCATGTCATGTTCTCCATACAGCCAGCCATCCTTTTCTTCTGGTATCAGAAGTGTCAGTATATCTCCTTCTGCAAAGCTCAACATATTCTTGTTATTTCCTGCAGTGTGGGGGAAAATGCTTTTCACCTTTGGCCTCTGAACCATATTCAGTCCAGTTGCAACAGAAATCGATCTTGATAGACTGACATCCTCTATGGAAAAATTAAATCAAATACATAACATGATTTTCTCAATACTATTATCTGCATCCAAACACAATGACAATAAATTCAAGTACTCATGCTCATCAACAATGCAATTCATTGTAACTCTGAATGTCACAAGTTAAAGGCGGCTAGTGAACTATGTGCCGTGTTCAATTAACAGGTCAATCAGTGCACTACACTGATTATTATTGCCTCATTATAGGAAGGATGTGGAAGCTTTAGAGGGTGCAGAGCAGATTTACAGGATGCTGCTTGGATTACAGAACATGTTTTATGAGGAATAGTTGAGCGAGATGGGACTGTTCTCTTTGGAATGGAGGTCAAGAGGTGACACAATAGAGGTGTACAAGAAGTTAAGAGGCATAGAACGAGTGGGCAGCCAGAGACTTATTCCCACAGTGGAAATGGCTAATATAAATGGCACTATTTTAAGGTGATTGGAGGAAAGTATGGGGGCGAGGGGTGGGGAGAAGGGAGGATGTCAGATGTAAGTTTCTTTCTTAAAAATTACAGAGTGGTGAGTGCATGGAACCCACTGCTGTGGTGGTAGTGGTAGAGGCAGTTACATTCGGGACATTTAAGAAACTCTTAGATAGGCACATGGATGGTAGTAAAATGGAGGGCTATGTGGGAGGGAGGGATTAGATTGATCCAAGGTTAAAAGATCAGCAAATCATCAAGAGCCAAAGAGTCTTGTACTGTACTATAGCATTCTATTTTCATTTCAGATATTTCAAAAGTTTGAAGGTGGCATATTAAGCAGCATTAACTTTATTTCCCAGCGCAAGTTTTTACCTTGCACTTTTTCCAACATATAATTACACTCTAGAAGTTTGAGAGCCAATTTCCTTCAAATTAAACATTCAGCTTAATTTTAAAAAACTACTCCATATAAGGAATTAGCATCTCCATTTATGCATAACTGCCAGGTTTTCTTAAAATATCACAAAACAGATGTTAAGCAAATGATCAACCTCAAGAGGTAATCTCATTTCACTTTATACCAGTTGGAATACACTTAAACTGCAGAATTCAAAAGCCATTATGCTCACTGAAGCAGCTCATAATCAATCCCTCAAGATCCATCAACACTTCTGAAACCACTAAATATCTCACTGGTAGTTAGACACTTGTAAATAGTGGTTGATATACAGGTTTGAATACGAATGCATGGAATTTATCTCTTCTTCCCCCCCTCCCACTTCTCTTCCTCTGCAACACTCACCTATAACCTTCCTTGCATCACTTAGATAAATTACTGTAGGAAGGAGTAAACCCAAAGCTTGCTTGGATTTTACTGATATTTAGTAAACACTATTAAATTCCACTCCTTACCTGTCATTTCAGTATTTCTCTCAATAGGGGCCATGCGTTGTGAATTTGGATTGTTGAACATATCCGGCAGAGGACTCTTCTGAAATCTTATAGGAGGAGCAGGTGGTATTTTTGAGTTATTCTGTAATCCAGCATCATGCATCTAGAGAAAACAAACAAGATGCTTATTCACATTAAATGGTTTGGTACATGTTAATCAAAAAATTTCTGGTTGCAGGTCCCCAAACCTCCCCCACCCTCTGTGCAGTTGTATTAAAGAACAAGGGCCTGATAACATCATGATGTACCATGTTATATGACGTGGGTGATCATGGCCTTTGACTGATAGGGCATGCCCTATATTTCCTACAGAAGTGGTTTGCCATTGCCTTCTTGTGGGAAGCATCTTTACAAGATGGTGACCCCAGCCATTATCAATACTCTTCAGAGGTAGTCTACCTGGATTCAGTAGCCATATATCCAGGATATGTGATATGCACCAGCTGCTCATACAACCATCCACCACCTCCTACAATGGCTTCACATGACCCTGATCGGGGGCTAAGCAGGTGCTACACTTTGCCCAAGGGTGACCTGCAGGCTAGCAGAGGGAAGGAGCACCTTTGGTATGTCCATCCTGCCACCCCTGATATACAACTTGTTAAAAGACAGGAACCTGGTCATATTTTCCAGGATATCAGTATGGGAAGCATGCTAACATGTACTTTGTACTTTATTAGAATGTGAAATCTAACCTCAACATTAGATCCATCTGTACTGCATCAATAACTGGAAAAATAATGCATTATTAAACAAACCAGTGCATGATAATTCAGTATTAACCAGATAATGCCTCTTTTTGAGGCCAGATGCTGCTTGATTAGCCTCAGTTTTATTTGGGTTAAAGTTAAGGAAGCCTTTTGCAAAGTTTAAAAGTGAAGAATTAGCACAGTTTGTTCCGCAGAAATTCAAGAATTAAAAGTCAAAGAAACTGATTACCGGTAGTTTAAATGTCAAATGTACAAGCCCACTAAAATACATTTTTGTATATAGAAATTCTCCTAATGTCCTTGCTACTTCCACCCCCCCAACAGTTCCAATTCCTATTTTGTCTTAAAATACTGTAGAATTCCAAGGAAATAAGATTTACAGAAATTTGTTTTAAACAAACATTGCCACAATTTGCCTGAGGATCAAACTCCTGTTCCACCTATACTCCCACTTCTCTTTTTCACAAATCCTGCACCATAATGTGATTTCTAACATCAACTAGTAGTGTTCGCTCAAAAATTTTCCCAATACAGCTTGACAAGTTATTGAACTCAATAACCAGCCCTAATTACTGGAAAAAGGTTATTAATCAGCCATGTACTGCTGTAGATTTTTTTTTGTAAAGCGAGTTTCTTTGAAAAAGCAAAAAAAAAATCTTAATTAGGAAGGTCACACTTTCAAATTCTGCACGGTGGAGTTTTCTACTTTGAATTGCTTGGCACTCAGAATTCAGAATGTCTCTATTAACCACATCCAAGACAGAGCTTTAATTTAGAAATCAAGCAACTGATTTTTCCTTAAGGTACATGCTATAAATTGTACCTTTACAAAATTCTATGTGATTAAAAGGATAAGGTATTAAACTTATTCCACTTTACTACATTAGTTAAACATTATTTCTTCCATTTGCAAATACTGTTTTATGCAGTCAGGGTACTATAATCATCCATACTAGTATAGGTTGGGGGAGGAGTAAAGGTAATTATTATCCTCTTGTACGCACACACACACACACGATAAGAACAGGACTAGTTGGATTATAAAACTTACTTTGCTCATTGGTTGAAGAGTATAATTTATGATAATGAAGGAAGAAAGGCCATAGCCTCAGTACCAGCAGGTTGTATTTATGATAATTATATCCCAGTTTGTTAGCACCATCAGAAAGAAAAGGGAGAAATAAGTTGCGAGCTTATAACTCGATAATACCATCACACTATTAAAATCCTGGGATCCTTCTTGGCCCAAAGGTCAAAAGAACCAGCCACATAAATACCATAGCCTCAAGAGGTAGGAAGCTGAGCACTCTATGCCTAGTAACTCATCTGACAACTGAAAGACATGAGACCAAGTGCAAGTCAGGACTGTGATAGAAGACCCTTACATTTTGCCAAAATGAGTTGCTTCTCCAACTTATTTTCTCATGCATACCAGCCACTGAATCTAACATTAGAGTGCTATGGTATCATGGCAGTTAACACAACATTGTTACAGCTCGGGGCGTCAGAGTTCAGAGCATTCCAGCATTCTCTGTAAGAAAGTTTATGCATTCTGCCCACGTGCATGTGGGCTTCCTCTGGGTGTTCTGGTTTTCTCCAATAGTCCAAAGAGATACTGATTAGTAGATTAATTGGTCATTGTAAATTGTCCTTTCATTAGGCCAAGGTTAAATCAGTGGGCTGCAGGGTGGTGTGGCTTGTTGAGCCAGAAGGGCCTGTTTCACACTGTATCGCTAATTTAAAAAAACAAAATAAATAAAACATTAAGGACAATTTACAGCAACCAATTTACGTATTAATTAGAACATTGTTAGGATGTGGAGGAAAGCAGAGCATCTAATGGAAATCCATATACAAAATGTGCAAACATTTATGCAGACAGCAGAGGTTAGAACTGAACGCGGGTCTCTTTGCTGAATCAGCAGCACCATCTGCAGTATTACTGTGCTGTCTAGAAGATAATAGGTCCTTAGACCACTGCAATCACCACGTGGTAGTGGTGGGGCAATGAATGAGAAATGGAGAAGTGATCAAGTAGACTTTTGTCCTGGATGGTGTAACACCAAGACAGGCAAGGAGGATAATGGGAATACTTTCATTACGAGCGTTGCAGTAATTTAAGGAAGCAGTTCACTAACACTTTCTCAAGGACAGTTAGGGAGGTAATAAGTGATGGTCTCGTCAGCAGTGCCAGATCCCCAAAAAAGATTAAAATAATTCTTATTAAAAATAAACTAGCACATACTAGCAATATCTTACCCAGAGGAGGTTGAGAATGGTCACAGGAATGAAAGGGTTAATGTTTTGGGGAGTGTTTGATGGCTCTGGGTCTGTACTCACTAGAGTTTTGAAAAATGAGGGGGTGATATCATTGAAGCCTTTTGAATATTGAAAGGCCTAGTGGATATGAAGAGGATGTTTCCTATAGTGGGGGAGTCTATGACAGAGGGCACAACCTCAGAATACAAGAATGTTACTTTAGACCAGATGAGGAGGAATTTCTTTAGCCAGAGGGTGGAGAATTATTGGAATTTATTGCCACAGATGGCTGTGGAGGCGAAATCATTGGGTATAATTAAAATGGAGGTTGATAGGTTCTTGATTATAAGGGTATCCAAGATTACAGGAAGGCAGGAAAATAAGTTTGAGAAAGAAAATAAATCAGCATGATAGAACAGTGGAGCAGTTCTATGGGCTGAATGGCCTAATTCTGCTCCTAAATTGCACTTATTAGACTGTTTTGAGTAGCCTTATTAACATTTTCTTGTTATAAAGCCTAGATTCTCCAAGAGGACTATAACCTTGCCATTAGGCTTGGAGGCTTGTGTGCTTCAATGGCCCCTAGAGCTGTGTTGGCTAGAGTCAGGGATTTTTGTGCTTTGGCTCTTGGTAGGGTCACCTAAGCAAAACAGGTCAAAGGGCAGTCTTAAAGTGGTCCACTAGTCCTCCAGGTTCAGGGGAGCAGCTCAGGGCTAACAAACCTGAACAGTAAAACAAAACTGTTACGTAAACAGCAATGAAGAATCCTTCTATATGCAAGTGAGATTATATTCCTGAGTCACCACATGGAATTTGCATGAACTGACTGTAGTTAAATCCAAGCTACTGACAAGATGAAGGAAGCCCTGAACACTGTCAGAGATGGAGGAACTTGATTGCTGCCCTAAACATCACTGGTGTAATAGGCAGTAGAGAGAAAAGCCTAAATATCACCAATACTTCTTTCTCAGTCTGTACTACAATAACAAAGGCTACAGTGACTCTGATGTGGCATTTTTACTGATTGCTAACTGTATGGAAACAAGCCATAAATATCAGACAAGAATAAAATTTTAAATAACTCTGCCTTCCCAGGTATGTTACTTTCACTTACATGGACAAGAGTCAATGAACTGTTACTACACTCTGCACAGAGATCCGTCTAGTTAACTCCTTTCTTCCAGTTCTTGGAGTTTTAATGCTGTTAACCTAAACTATTTAAAACACATTTCAAGAAGAGGAAGCCAAGAAAATCTAAGCTCAACTGACTCAAAAATAAAATTTCGGACACTTCAAAGTATATAATTAAAACTGATGCAGAATTCCAACTCAAGTCCTTTGGAACAGATTTATTGGCCCCCTCCAGCCGCATATACCTACTAAAACTATCCCACCGTCCTGGTTTGCCAACCCTTGCTTGGGAGGTAGGAAAGTGCCTTGCTGTTGTTTTTGTATTATTATTATTATTGTTGTTGTTTCTTGCATGGTTCTTCTGAGCATCACGGGCAGGCTGTGTTAGTGCTGCAATGCGTGGCGACATTTGTGGGCTGCCTCCATCACATCCTTAGTTCTGTTGGTTGTTAATGCAACCAGTGCAGTTCAATGTAGAATATATATATATATCCATGCATGCATGTTTCAAAGTACATGTGATAAATGAATCTGAATGCATATTGTTCTCCATCTTTTTACTGGTTGTGTCCTCTCACCACTTCCATCTATTGTGCATCTAAACTTCCCTATAACTCTCTTCACCCCTCCACCCTGTCAGTCCACCAATTACATCTGTCACAGATCCCCCCCCCAGTCCTGATGCAGCATTTTGATCCAGAATGTCAACATATCCTTTCCCCCAACAGATGCTGCTCAAGCCACTGAGTTTCTCCAGCAGATTGTTGCTCCAGATTCCAGCATCTGCATTCCCTTGCATCTCCTGGTTAAAGGTGATTGTTCTTCAACAGAAGTATTCTGACCATTCCCAAATATTTATAGTAATTCTTCAAGGTGCTGAACTAAAATGCCTTCAGTAACAAGTTCTAACATTTCTCTATTAAGCTTTATGGGCACAAAACACAGAATATTTCATTCAGCAGTATACATACTGTATAATATACAAAACACTTAAATAAGTATTTCCCTCCTGACTATGTCAAAGCCAGGTACTTACAGAGTATCTTCCTATGATTGGAGAAGGTTGAGGAGTTTTGGACAGATATGGTGGGAAGCTACTTTCATCTTCATTCAAAAAGTCTGGCACCTTTGTGGCTTCCAAGCACTTGTCCTGCCAATGAATTATTTTGGCACGAAGGAGTCCATTGGCCTAATTGAAACCAATTATACAATGGTTAATAAATAGAAATTATGTTTTTTAAAAATAGTTTGAGCATATTGGATAGAATTCATGCTGTGCAAACATCTACATCTATGCATTTTAATTGTTTTCTTTTCTCAGCCTACCTTAAGGCCACAAGACACAGGAGCAGAAGCTGCTCCATCATTCCATCACGGCCAATTCATTATCCTTCTCAACCCCATTATCCTGCCTTCTCCCCGCAACCTTTGACACCGTTACTCATCAAGAACCTATCAATCTCCGCATTAAATATACTCAATGACTTTACATCCACAGTTGTCTTTTGCCAAGATTTCCAGATTCACCACCCTCTGGAGAGTCTAGTACCAGAGGGCATGGTTTGAGAATAAGGGGTAGGTCATTTAGGACAGAGTTAAGGAAAAACTTCTTCTCACAGAGAGTTGTGGGGGTCTGGAATGCACTGCCTCAGAAGGCAGTGGAGGCCAATTCTCTGGATGCTTTCAAGAAGGAGCTAGATTGGTATCTTATGGATAGGGGAATCAAGGGATATGGGGACAAGGCAGGAACCGGGTATTGATAGTAGATGATCAGCCATGATCTCAAAATGGCAGTGCAGGCTCGAAGGGCCGAATAGTCTACTTCTGCACCTGTTGTCTATAATACTCTATGTAACACCTCAGAATATGCGCCACACGAAGACTGTCATACATATGACAATTATTGATGGTGCTCTTCTTTTAGATGGAAAACAATGGAGCTGGATGGTAGATTTTTTAACTTCCCCTCCTTCTGTGGGTAAAAACTGCACCAGTGCAGTGTAAAATATTAAGTACAGCTACTTTCAGTTCTTTACAGTAACAGTGCTTCAAATTTTGATAATGAATACTTTCCAACATTTTTAAAAAAAAGAGAACATCAGTTGTTTCACAGTTCTTTATATGGACCTTATCATGATAATTGCTTAGATCTTGGGAAAAACTGCAGTGCTTGTCCGCCAGGAAGCAGAACCGTCTTTTTTCTTCAAGTAAAGCCTCTTTGCAGCCATCAGTGATAAACTTTTGAATCTCACTTTCTCTTGTATTGATAGTTGCCAGAAACTGAAAAAAAAAGCATGAGATTTTATCTTTTTGAAAATCTATAGTAATTTCTGTCATATCATAATTACAGATTGTTGGTTTCTTCTAAAATCAAATTTCTGCATATTTGTGCCATATTATCATAGCAATGCGTATTTAATACATCAGAAAGCAGTATATTCTGGACAGTTGATAAGAAATATTTCTAGCATGAAAGGCTACATTTCAGAAGCCAAAAATATTAAAATATCCCAAAACTGGTCATTGAAATTTAAACTATGTGAAAATGAGAGAAAGCTTATATAGACAAAGTGATTTGTAGCCATTTTAATACACTCAGTGGCCATCTTATTAGATACATCTGTACATTTGCTCGTTAATGCTGACATCTAATCAGCCAATAATGTGGCAGCAACTCAATGCATAAACACATGTAGGTATGGTCAAGACATTTAGTTGTAATTCAGACCAAACATCAAAATCAGGAAGAAATATAATGAGTGACTTTGACCATGGAATGAATTGTTGGTGATCTCTAAGATTTTCACACACGACAGTTTACAGAGAATGGTGCAAAAGAAAACATCCAGTGAGTGGCAGTTCTGTGGATGAAAACATCTTGTTAATGAGAGGTCAGAGGAGAATTGTCAGACTGGTTCAAGCTGACAGGAAGGTGACAATAACTTAAATAACCACGCATAACAGTGGTGTAGTGGTCAGCTTTGCTTTGTAAAGGGCAGGTCGTGTCTTACGAGCCTGATTGAATTTTTTGAGGATGTGAGTAAGCACATTGATGAAGGTAGAGCAGGAGATGTAGTGCACATAGATTTCAGCAAGGCATTTGATAAGGTACCCCATGCAAGGCTTACTGAGAAAGTAAGGAGGCATGGGATCCAAGAGGACATTGCTTTGTGGATCCAGAACTGGCTTGCCCACAGAAGGCAAACAGCAGTTGTAGATGGGTCATATTCTGTATGGAGGTCGGTCACCAGCAGTGTGCCTCAGGGATCTGTTCTAGGACCCTTTTTGTGATTTTTATAAATGACCTGGATGAGGAAGTTGAGGGACAGGTTAGTAAGTTTGCTGATGACACAAAGGTTGGAGGTGTTGTGGATAGTGTGGAGGGCTGTCAGAGGACGGGACATTGATAGGATGCAAAACTTGGCTGAGAAGTGGCAGATGGAGCTCAACCCAGATAAGTGTGAAGTGGTTCATTTTGGTCGGTCAAGTATGATGGCAGAATATAGAATTAATGGTAAGACTCGTAGCAGTGTGGAGGATCAGAGGGATCTTGGGGTCTGAGTCCATACGATGCTCAAAGTAACTGCACAGGTTGACTCTGTGGTTAAGAAGGTGTATGGTGTATTGGCCTTCATCAATCATGGAATTGAATTTAGGAGCCAAGAGGTAATGTTGCAGCTATATAGGACCCTGGTCAGACCCCACTTGGAGTACTGTGCTCAGTTCTGGTCGCCTCACTACAGGAAGGATGTAGAAGCCATATAAAGGGTGCAGAGGAGATTCACAAGGAAGTTGCCTGGATTGGGGAGCATGCCTTATGAGAATAGGTTGAGTGAACTCTGCCTTTTCTCCTTGGAATGACAGGATGAAAGGTGACCTGATAGAGGTGTACAAAATGACGTGAGGCAATGATCGTGTGGATAGTCAGAGGCTTTTCCCCCAGGGCTGAAATGGTTGCCACAAGAGGACACAGGTTTAAGGTGCTGGGGAGTAGGTACAGTCAGCCCTCCTCATCTGTGAGGGATTGGTTCCTGGACCCCTCGCGGATAGCAAAAAACGCAGATGCTCAAGCCTCTTATTCAACCTGTCTCAATGCAGTGGACCTTAGGACCCAGCGGAATCCTGGACCTTATTTAACCTGTCTCAGTGTGGTGGACATTAGGACCCGGCTGCAGAATTCTGACTCCGCAGTGTTTCTGTTCACGAAAATAATCGTGATCACGATTGAAAATGAAGTAGAAATAATAAGGCGATCGGAAAGAGGTGAAACACCATCAGTCATTGGACAAGCGTTAGGCTACAGTCGGTCAACAATTGGAACAATTTTAAAGGATAAAGTGAGAAAGGCCCTGCCCGATGAAAGCTACAATTATTACTAAGCAACACAGTGGTTTAATTATTGGGCTTTGGGTTTTTGATCCTCCTCATCAACCAGGCACACATGGACAGTGCACTCGGGAGCGATCTGTCACTGGATTGCCCAGCGCTGAAACATACATTTTTTAAGCGTTTTATATCCATAGAGGGGTAAAATATATACTATATACTAAGACAAACGTTTGACTAACTGACGCTAAATAATACCAGATGTACCTGTTCCAACTTACTGAGAAGAGAACTTCCTTTTTTTAAATTCCAATAACCTACACACATCCTTCCGTATACTTAAAATCATCTCTAGATTACTTATAATATGTAATACAATGTAAATGTTATGTAAAATAATTGTTATACTGCATTTTTTTTTTTAGGGACTAATGACAAGAAAAACATATGTCTGTACATGCTTGAACAACAAGTGCTGGAAGAGCACTTCCGGGTTTTTTCGATTCGTGGTTGATTGAATACGCGCACGTGCAACTCGCGGATAAGGAGGGCCAACTGCACAGAGGAGATATCGGGATGAGTTGTTTTTTTTTACTCAGAGTGGCGAGTGTGTAGAATGGGCTTCTGGCAATGGTGGAGGAGGTGGATACAATAGGGACTTTTAAGAGGCTTTTAGATAGGTACATGAAGCTTAATAAAATAGAGGGCTATAGGCAAGTCTAGTAATTTCTAAGGTAGGGACATGTTTGGCACAACTTTGTGGGCCGAAGGGCCTGTATTGTGCTGTAGGTTTTCTATAACAGTGGTGTACAGAAGAGCACCTTTGAATGCACAACTTTGAAGTGGATGGGCTACTACAGCAGAATAACACACCAGGTTCCACTCCTGTGGCCATTTTGTTAGGTACACTTGCATGCCTAATAAAGTGGATACAGTGTATAAAAATACTGCTCTCCCAAGCTAAAAGATTCATAAGGGAATTTGATCTATAGTTATAACAGGATGGCAATAAATTAATGGCTTTATTCAATTACTTTCTTACTTTATTGTCAATATACAAATGATAGTCAACGTGGAGCACAACTTATAAAAATACACTTTTCTGATTATCGGTAGCACATCCACCCCATATATTCACGCATTAATCTGCAAACTATTTCCAGGCTGTTATTTCTATTCCAACATCTATTAATAGAACTAACTTGTAGGCAAGGTATGTTCTTTCCAGTTCCTCGTTTCATTTCAAGGACAAATAAATGAGAGTGGCTGTTATGTTTTGTAACTCCAAAACACAAACTTATTGAAAGGAAAACATGGAGCTGGGAATAACTCATGTTCTTAGCTATACTTTTAGTGAGACATACACGTATGACATGTTTTGTACTTTTACATAGACTGTAATAAATTATTTAAACAAAGAATGCTTAATCAAATATATTTACAATAATTCTCAAATATTACTGAAATATTAAATACACAACACTTAGCTAAAGATTTAGTCACTGAGGATTTCTTACTTTTGTGGGATAACACATTTCCTGACCGGGGCGGGGGGGGGGGGGTCACTTTCCTTGGGAGCAGAGATTTGTGGCAGTGAAATAATCTCAGCTTCTTTGGCCTCCTCTGTGGTGGTTGTAGCAGCTGACTCTGGACACCTGAACAGTGCCTGGCAAGCTTCCCTGGATGACGTGGAACATTATGTATGCATAGTGTTTGACATCACCATTTCCTTTGACTTCTGGAAAGCTTTCTTCATTGCCATTTCTTCCTGATCTACAGTAATGAGTTCAAGGGGTGGAGCATAGTAATTGACAAATCCTAAAAATGGCCGCAACTATGACATGTCCTTTGGCCTTGAAGCATCCATCACTACTTGAACTTTCTCAGCACACTCGTGTAATTTTTGTGTGTCAATGGTGTGACCACTAAGTGATGCTTGGTTTAAAGAATTCACACTTGTTGTGTTGTACTGAGCCCATAATCTTTTTAACACTGTATTGAGATTTTGGAGATATTCCTTGTCATCCTTATCGATGTCATCCAGATTACACTGGGTACCTGGACAGCCTTGCAGCACCTGGTCCATAGCTTTCTGCCAGAGTGCAGGTGCAGATACTACTCCAATGAAGCTGTGTGTGTTTATGGTGAGAAACACTTTCGATTCTTTTTCCATCTTCACCTGTAGGTAGGCCTCAGCCAAGTCCACTTTGCTGAAGTGTTTTCCTGCAGGTGTCATCTGCACTTTGCTTGATCTTTCATTGATCCTGTTATTGTTACTGTTCTATAGATTTGCTGAGTATGTCCGCAGGAAAATGGATCTAAGGGTTGTATGTGGTGACGTATCCTGATAATAAAATTTATTTTGAATTTTGAAAGGTTTTTAAAGATATCCTCTATCCTCAGCAGAGGGTATTGATCTACTTTCAGTACTGGGTTGATGGTGACTAATCACCATAAATCCTAACAGACCCATTCTTCTTGGCTACTGGGACCATGGGCTCCACTCAAACTTGAAAAGAATTCATTCAGCCTCCATGCGATCTAGCTCACTGGCTACTTTATCACGAATGGTATAAAGAACCAGACGGGCTTTGCAAAACACAGGTGTGGCATTTTCATGTAACACTATACATATTTGATATATTTGAGTTTTCCAATGCCATCCTTGAACACTGCTGTAGCATCATCCAGTGTCTTTCTTAATTCACTTTCAGTTGACTCTGTTGCTGGGAATGTGGCATGCAAATGGTGAATGGAACTCCAATCAAGTTGCAGTTGCCTCAGCCAATCATGACCCCACAATGCTGGTCTTCCTGTTTTTAAACCACATACAAACCCAATTTGGCTTGTTTGTTGTTGTATTTCATTGTTATAAATGTCATTCTAACAGGAGTTAACTTTTCTCCAGTACAAATTTTAGTTGGATATCTGCTTCAGTTTAGTGTCTTTGAAATGCTGTCCACTCATTTTGTGGAATAACTGAAACAAGCTGAGCCAGTGTCCAGTTCCAGTTTAATTAATTTACTGTTAACTTTATGTCAGCCATATTGTTTGTCTCAAGGTTACCCAGTCCTGTATCACTCATAATTATCAGATTTTTCATCAACATGCAGATTAGTACTCTTTTTGACACTGCAACTTGACTTTTTAAAGCTTTTTCTCTTCCCTGTGCAGTCTATTTTGTCTGCCCAACATGCTATTTGTACGTGTCCTACTTTGTTGCATTTTCTGCAAGTTTCACCTTTAAACATATCCTAGTTTGGTGAATGTGAGTCCCTGCCACAATGGTAATACTATTTGCCTAGCCAGGCCAGCTTCTGTTTAGATATTCCAATTTTGTTCACTCTCACTTCCTGTCTGCAACTCAATTGTGCCCGTTACAATTGAGTTGCGGCACAGATGCAACTATTTCAATTGCTATTTTAAAACGTAAACTGTGCTTCATTTAGGAGCGCTTTTTTTTTAAATGTCTTCTTGTAAAATTCCACAAACTAAACAATCTCCATATATCATTAAGCACATTACTAAACTGACAATACTCAATCTCCTCAATTCAGCCCCGTATGCTGAAACGGACTCCACTACCTTTTGATTCTGCTTATGAACTCTAAAGCTCCTTGAATTCAACAATGACTTTGGTTTCAAGTGTCCCTGCATTACTTTCACAATATCATTTCAGCTGGTTTGGTTGGAGCAGTCAAACCTCTAACCAAACTGCATACCTTTAAATCCAATGCACTGAGCAAAATTGGCACTCGTTACTCATCAGCTATGCTTTAAAATACTACTCAATTCACTCAGTATACAATATCCAGCTATCCATTGTGTAATCAAGTGCATCCATCTTTCTGATATAGCCGGCCGTTTCTGCTCTCTTTTTATGATCATCATGTGGTACTCACTATTAATGGACTTGTGAATTTTGTCCATTTCCTGCCTTCTTTTAAACTCTATCATCTTCTGTCCCTTCCAAAGAACACATGCTACAGTGTTCTTTTTTAAAAAAAAACTAACATCTTGCTACACTCGAACACGTAGGTAGTTGTCTTGGGTTCGCTTAAAACTTCCTCGTTGTTACTATTATGTTTTGTGACTAATTGAAAGGAAAATACAAAGCTGGGAATAACTCGTGTACGTTCTTAGTTTTACTTTTAGTGAGACGCATACGTATGATGTGGTAGCGTGATGACATATACCATGTATGTACTTTTACATATAACCCATAATGAATTAAACATCAAAGATTGCTTCAAACAATACATTTACATTACTGAAGTATTAACTACACAGAGATGCAAATCTAGAATACAGTACAGTATAGCATTGGTGCATGCCCTACTTTATCCTGGAGTGATCCTACTTGGTCCCTAGATATCTTCTTACTCTTGATGTACAGAATGCCGTGACATGCTTTAATTTTACTTGTCAAGGACTCATCATGGACTCGCCTGGCTTTCTCAATCCCCTTCTTGGGTTCTCTTCTAGCTTCTTTATAATCCTCAAGGCGATCTGCTTGATTTTAGCTTCCAATACTTTACATATGCTTCCTTTTTCTTTCTGACTAAATTCACCAACTTGACTTCTGATGTTCCCTTACCTTGGTATCCTTGTCCTTCCTCCTTACCAGAACACAACGGTACCCTCTATGAAATGGGCATATTTCCAGAACTTTTAAATTTATAAAAGCATCTTTTCTCCAGAATACAAGCTATGTGTAGAGTAGTAGACTTAAAAATTCTAAAAGACAGATAAAATTGTGCTCCTTTGAAGCAAGATGCAAGATTCCTTATCAATGAGCCTAGCATTCACCATGACACCCAAATGAATTATCTGATCCATTGCTCTATGCAAGGTTAACTGAAAGAGGTTGGTAGCATTGATCAACATTAATTGATAATCAATTTGTATTGTCCAATAATGTTTTATCAAAAGAAAAGATCTATTCAGGAATAATGTTATCCCTCCATTGTAAAATACCTTAACATCCATACTACAGCCACAAAAATGTTACAAGAAAATGAATAAAAATTTGTTGAAATAATTCTCAGAAAAAATTGAATATCTGAACATTCATTCACCTTTTGTAGCTGAAAAAACTCAAAAAGTTGCCTTGTAAATGGTTTATTTAACAAAGGGATTATACACTCAAAGGCCATGTTTTACCTCTAGAGGCGCTGCTCATTTTGTATGTAGGTGTACAAATGTAAAGTGGCCACTGTGTGCACTTAAGTGATGAAACCATTCATGTTCAGGTGAAGGATCTTGGCATGTAATGTAAAATGTTTATTCATTTCCATAGATGCTGCCTGCCTCAAGTTCTTCCAGCATTTTGTGTGTGTGTTGCTCTGGATTTCCAGCAGTTTGTTGCATAATCTCTTGTGTTTATTATTTAAATTGTTTTGGGGCAGATTCAATGGCCTAAATGGCCTAATTCTGCAGTCTTATGGCCTTTAACAAAGTGATATACAAATTTGATAAAAGATGAGTAACCATCATCCTCCCTTGATATGAAATAACTATACTTTGACTGCTTTTATTTTGTTCTATTTACTTCTGTGACGTGGATGTTACTGGTATTTATTGCCCATCCCTAGCTACATTCGTGAAAATGTCAATCACCAACTGAACAAACACCGTCAGCATCATCCCTACCCAACCCTTGCCTTTCATCACAACTGTGGCTTTTGTGGGTGGGGAAATGAAATATTAAAATTCACCTTGCAATTTTGGCACACGTCAGTAGATTTAAAAAAATGTGAGCTAATGCCAAACAAATTTACATTCAATGCAGTCATCAATGTTATTCCAAAGCATTAGGTAGAAGGAAATAGACTGAATGTATAGCTTGAACAGAAACTCCACTGTTACATGCATTGGAAGCTCAAAACTCATTTTTAAACAAGAGATTTTCACATATTGTTGCTACTTATGAAGTCCAAAATTCACAATGATCGTACTCAAAAATACAGCACTAAATGTGCATAATTTCAGAATCAGAAACTTGTAGACCAGGGGGATAACATTCGGCCCATTGAACTATGCAGTACTGAACGAATTAATCATCTTAATCATTCTCCCCCATACCTTGCTCATTAACAAATTGCACACATATACACCTTGTTTGATGCCCTGCCACGTACACCCCCACCCCCACACCCTACTTCCCAACTCACACACTCAATCTTGCACTGGTCACTTTTCATCTTTTGTTGCTGTTTCATATATTTATACTACAGCTTGTTTTATAATAGTGCTAGTAACATTCTACTGTCTTACATAAACCTATACCTCACACTTTATGTCAAAGTGTCAATCTTCTAGGGACTTGTGCTAATATTATAGTGCCTATATGTGCTATATGTACTGTGTCTTGCTCCTTAGCCCCAGAGGAACGATGTTTCATTTATCTGTATACAACCTGATCACTGGCACCAGCCAACCTGCCATCAAGGACATACATACAGAAAAGTGCCAGGAAAGTGCCAGGATCCTGAAGGATCCCACCTACCTGCTCATAGATTGCTTATCCCACTCCCATCAGGGAGGAAGCTATGTAGCATCCAGATCAGGGCCATAAGACTCAAAAACAGTTACTTTCTCCAATCAGGAAGGCTGATCAACTCCTCCACCCCATAACCCACCCTTCCACAACTTTATAATTTCTTGTCAGCCACCTGATGTATAGATACTCCTGTGCCTAGCGTCACTTTATGTTTTTGGAGTGCTGCATTAGATCTGGAGTAACAATCATTTCATTCTCCTTTACACTTGTGTACTGGAAATTACATTAAACAATTTTGAATCTTGTACAGTTGAATGATAAACTTAAAACTTGAATTAGTTATTTTCGAGGGTAGGGTGAAGCCTGCTTGCATTTACCTTATCTATACCCCTCAGTTTTATATACTCATCAAACCTTCCTCATTCTCCTATGCTCCACAGAGTAAAGTCCTAATCTATTTAACCTTTCCCTATATACTCAAATCCTCAAGCCCTGGAAACATCCTTGCAAATTTTCTCTGCATTCTATAGTTCCTGTAGGTAGGTAGCCAGAACTGCGAACAGTACTTCAAATTAGGCATCAACATCTTATTCAACTTCAGCATAACATCCCACTCCTGTACTCAAAGCAGATTTATGGCCAATATGCTACTAGCTCACTTTATGAAACCATCTACATGTCATACCAATTTCATGGAATTACATTTCCAGTTCCCTTTGTTCCACTGCACTCCTCAGCCCCCTAGTGTGCCCCAAGTAAGTCCTACCCTGGTTTATCCTCCCAAAGTACAATACCTCATACTTGTCTGCATTAAATTTAATCTGCTATTTCTCAGCCAATCTTTCCAGCTAGTTCAGATCCCACTGCAAGCTTTAATAGCCTTCTTCACTATCCATTACACTCCAAATCTTGGTGTCATCAGCAACTCTGCTGATCTATCTTCCCACATCATCTAAATCATTAACATAGTAGATAAACAACAACAGACCAGCATCAATCCCAGAGAGGGACAATCATAAACTACCACTCTCTGACTGCTTCCACTAAGTCAATATCAGATCTAATTGTCTAGTTCATTCTGAATGCCACGTGATTTAACTTTCTGGACCAACCTACCATGGGAGATGTTGACAAATGTCTTGTCAAAGTCCATGTAGCAATGTCTTTATCAACCATCTTTCCTTTATCAACCTTTCTGGGAACCCCTTTGAAATATCTCTGTACAAGATTGATTACACAAGATTGATTGATCAACAGGCCTTGACAACTGTTGAGCACCTGCAGTTTATACTTCAGATCTGCAGTACTTAATTTTACAACTCAAAAAGCTACTTATCAACCAAAGAGAATGACTAGTAAAATTATAACAATTGCAATACTATAGTGCCAGACACTTCGTGGTTTCAGAAAACAGATTTAGTGTTAAAAAATCACCACATATGGCTAATAATTAACCAGCACAGCACAAACCACATCCACCTCACAAAAGATTTGTCTTTTATTCCACTTGAGAAATATTGATTTGATCTTCAATATACTACAGCCACAAGGAACTCATTGGTTTCAGTTTAAAACTCAAACATGCGCTATACAACCCGAACACAGATGTACATATACTTTATCTCAGGCAGATTTAATTTTAATGTTAACACTTAGTAAATCACATGCAATTCATATTTATACATGTACAAAGATAAAGTGCACCCTAGAAAGAAACCAGTATTGGTTAAATCCTCAAAGAATGAATCATAGAAAAAAGTTAACTCTTGGGACTCTAAATAATTTGGATGAAGATGGAAGAGAGAAGCAAATCTGATTTTAGACACAAAATTATAAACTTGCCACCTACCTCCATTTCTTTATTTTCGTACTTGTATGCATTTTTTGTTCCTTGACTTTTCCTTCTAAGTTTCTTGAGTTCTGCTTGGGTCTTTTCCAGAGAATCTAATTTAGTTCTGTGTTCTGTTTGGTACTTTTTAAGAGTTGCCTGCAGGAAATTACAACAAGTTAATTTGCATGCCAAAAATGGTCAGTTTATTATAATAAATTCTAGGGCACGGGCAGAGAAATTTTAAGTACCTGAAGTTCTTGCAGAAATTCTAACCTCTATGGCCTAATTCACCAACAATACTTAAAATTCAGATAAGCATCACATTACAATTACTGCTAATATGAATCCTTGATCTTCTCTTTCTATATAAAACTAATACATCTGAGAATCAAATTGTATAGTACTCGAATAACCCTGGAAAAGCCATTCATTTTTTGATTGAGAATATTCCAAGATACAAAAATAGGTTGAAGGTTTATACATTATGAAAAGTCAGTTTTAGATTTTTTCCTGTCATAGTTATAGACATATGAAGGAATGTAGGAAGAAGGAACACTCCACTTGGCTCTTCCAATATATTTTGCCAATCATTAATATCATGATTGATCTACGTCCTCCATTATCTTTGCTGTCCATTATACCTTGTGAATAACAAAATAAACTCTTCCTCCTCCTGCGAGTCCACACAGTTTAATACTTAAACCAATCTCTAAACTTCTCAAATTGTGGACAAACACAAATTTATATTTGTTTAATGATGTCCTCAGATCAAATCCAGTTTCTATTTTTCCTATGAAAGCAAAAGTTCTGTATCACACAATATAATGACAGCTTTGGCTCTCTGTTTGGTATAATTGAGCTTTATTAACCAGAAATTTAGAAGTGGATTTGTTAAACATGTTAATTTCATGTTTAAAAACCGCTTACTAGCTTTATCTGTAAAATGGCTTCCTGCTTACTGTAACAACATTCCATAAATGTTTCCAAATTGAATTGTTGGGTGGGATTATTGAAGGCATTTTTTCAGTAGCACAAGATCCCAAGTATTCACAATAAGTTGAATTTATTGTAATTCCTTAAATTATATCTGACAAACAATTAACTGTTACATAACTTGTAATTGAATAGAATAGGTACCTACATTCATGTATTTCACATCTTGATCAATTTTTTTCTCCAATTCAAATACTATGTCTTTGTGAAATTTCCTAAACTTCAAGATGAAAAAAAAAGCTTCAATTAGAAACTAAATCAACAGCAATAAGTAAGACTTAAATAATGCCCAAATGTATCTTAGCTTAAAAATTCTACTGCAGTCAATTTGAATGAAAGATAGGGGAGAAACAATGGGACCAACATTGAGAAAGTCAGGGGTTGGTGTGAGGAATCATCATTTTCATAGAGAGGAATGGATCTTGAGACAACTGGATTGTAGGGCCAGAGCTGGCTGGGGGTCAGTGGGTCAAGGTAGCTGCAGGGGGTGTCAAAAAGATGCAAGATAAGCAACAATGGATACTCTTAGAGCATTGTAGAGAAAGCTACCTCAAATTTATAGGAAATGATTACACTGGATTGAAAACTAATTTTCAATTACGATGCACTATAAAAAGTAATGAAATTGAACTTAAGCATTTTGACACATTTTGTTGCATCATTTCCAGGCCTATTTTCTTCATCTCTTGTGCAGATGAACACAAATTTACCCTGTAGCTTGATTTGGGGGGCTTCTCAATTAAGTTTTGAAATTCTGTGGATGTCCACAAACTGTTTTCTCTTCTACTCTTGAGATAAACTATTGTTTATTTCTAATGAAAAAGGAGACCAGCATCTGCTCTCAGGTATTTTTTTTTTTCACAACCAGGCGAAATATATATTTGTGACTTAACCTGGCTCAAAGGGTAATTTTCAATCCTCCTCCCCCACCCCCAACCAAATTGCAACCACGAAAAGCCTGTCCAATTAAAACTGAGATCAGGATTCCAAAATGAGAATATGATCATTGGAGGCTAATCATGGCAACCATGTGAGTTGACCTGTAAGAGTTCCTCAAGGTAATGTTCGAGGCCCAATCATTGTTGGCTCCTCCACTGTTCCCATCATAAACTTACTGATGAGTGCACAGTGGTCAATATTATTCATAACTATTCCAAAGGAAGTAATGCATGCCTGCATGCAGCAAGAGCTACACAACATTCATGCATGCACTAATAACAGAAAGTAACACTTTCATCACAAGGATGCTAGGTGATAACCTTCAACAACAGGACTAACCACATAACTTTGACATTCAATGACTTTGTCATTGCCATACAACAACAAAATCTGGTGAGAGTGGGATGGAGGGAAACAGAGTGGGCACCATTTATGAACACTCAACCAGACCAGCCACATGAAAACCATGGCTAGGGAAAAAAAACCGAGACTGCATCCTCAGTAAGTGACTCATCTGACATCCCAAAGCCTTTTCATCTTCAAGGTAGAAATCACAGGCACTATAGAACACTCTGCATTTGCCTGGATGAACGCAACCCTGAAGCAGTTTGATATCAGGACAAAGTCACTACCTTGAGTTACCCCAACCTGCCATCTTAAGTATCAATTCCCTCTACCATTTGCACATGACTGCAAAGTTTACCATCTGCACAATGCACTTCAGTCACTCATTTGAGCTTTCTGGACAGCACCTCCCAAACTCATGCACGGGCAATGGATGCTTGGGACACCACCTGCAACTTCCCCATGTACATTCTGGAACTTCCTACGAAACAGCACTGTGGGAAGTCTTCATTTAAGTGCTGCAGAGGCTCAGGCACAGATAGGGCAACTAGAAAGGACTTGCTTTCCTTGGATGCACACATTTAAGTTAATTGTGAAACAGGAAGGTTGAGGAAAAGTATTTTTATAGTGGTGGTGGTCTGGATCCTGCTGTTCTCGAGTAGTAATTGACAGGGGTGTGCACCAACAGCTGCGTCATCTGAATTGCCAGCATGGTCATAACATGCTGAAAAGCGTATTTTTATGCTTTTTATTTTAAATATTATCATTCAGGTGTATAATTTTGGATAAGATTAAAAGGGTAATAACCATTTTAAAACTGTTTTTAAAATAAAACAATGTATAACTTATACATACATTATCTTCCATTTCAAAGTTGAGTCTCTTGTGAACTTCTGAAATCTCCATAAGGACTTGTCCTATGGGAATAATAGAAAATAGAGTTACATAGCTGCCTAGTTTATTTATACAAAAATGTTTTTTTATATACAAAAAAAGATAAGTTTTTCCCCTATTGTAAATGGTACAGTATCCCAAGTCAGTCAGAAGTCAGGCTTGTGCTTCTCAAAACAGCAAGTTACTTCAGGCTCTATTCAGGCAGGTCAACCAAAAGCAACTCCAACACCAACATTTCACTTCTCAGTGTCCATCTTCCATTTTGAATTACATTTTATTTTATTGAAATTTGTGGTAATATATTGTTTTAAGTGCTGTGTGGGATATGCATATTGTGGATGCACCATGGTCCGGAGGAATATTGTACATGCATACAACCAGATGAAACAGTCGGATGACAATAAATTTGAACTTGATCTTTCTCCCTTTAGAAAGCAGCTACCGATTATGCCTTCTCTAGCTGAGGTTGGGATCAGAGTGGAGTGATTGATATTGAACCATCCTGTCTTCTTAAATACTTGCATACATTGTGATTTGGAGGGAAAGTCACATTCAGAGAAAAACAAGTTTAATTAAATTAAGTTTCATTTTAGTTCTTGAATCTTGAGGCACACTGAAAAATGTGGAAAAAATAATCTCAAGTAGCAACCATTTTGTGTTTGGGAATTTATGACTGCAAGATTCAGAATGGTTTCTTGGAGAGGGTTCAAAAGGGGTTTACAAAAATAATTTCAGGATTGAAAGCTTTATCACATGAAAAGCATTTGATGGTTCTGGGCCTGTACTCACTGGAATTCAGAAGAATGGGGAGGGGATCTCACTGAAACCTACTAAATGTTAAAAGGCCTTGAAAGAGTGGACGTGGAGAATATGTTTCTGATGGTGGGGAGTCTAAGACAAGAGGACACAGCCTCAGAATAGGGATGTCCATTTAGAATGGAAATGAGGAGGGATTTCCTGAGCCAGAGGATGGTGAATCTGTGGAATTCATTGCAACAGGCTGCTGTGGAGGCCAAGTCATTGGGTATATTTAAAGCAGAGGTCAATAGATTCTTGATTAGCCAGGGCATGAAGCATTATAGGCAAGATGACAGGAGATTGGGAATGAGAGGGAAATTGATTAGCCATGATGAAATGGTGGAGTAGACTTGATGGGCCAAATGGCCTAATTCTGCCCCTATATCTTATGGTCTTACTGACCAGTTATTACTAGTGCCGGTTGGAAGATACTTCTTCCATTCAAGGCAAATGTGACAATCAGTATTTAAGCAAAATTTTTAAAAAAAACTGTAAATGCTGAAAATCTAAATTTAAAAAAAATTAAAAAGATGCTGGAAAAACTCAGCTGAACCGATCAGGTCATTTGACAGAACTATTGTCCCAAAATATTAATTCTCTCCACAGATGCTGCCCAACCTACTATTTTTATTTCAGACTTCCAGCTTTTGCAGTCGTTTTAAAAATAACTCCACCACATTGCAGAAATTCTTTGTTCTCTCAACCTCTCCCTTCTCTACAAATTAAAACATTTTCCTCACTTTCAGCACTGATAGACCATAAAACACAGGAGCAGCATTAGGCCATTCAGCCCATCAATTCTGCACTGCCATTCCATCAA
Source organism: Hemitrygon akajei (assembly GCF_048418815.1). Classification (NCBI taxonomy): domain Eukaryota; kingdom Metazoa; phylum Chordata; class Chondrichthyes; order Myliobatiformes; family Dasyatidae; genus Hemitrygon; species Hemitrygon akajei. The sequence goes on from NC_133134.1 coordinate 7,635,238, forward strand.
TGCTGATTTATTATCCCTCTCAACCTCATTCTCCTGCCTGCTCCCTGTAACCTTTGATACCCTTACTAATCAAGGACCTATCAACCTTCACTTTAAATATCCCCAATGTCTTGGCCTCTACAGCAACCTGTGACATTGAATTCCATAGATTTATCACTCTGGCTAAACAAATTACTCCTCATCTGTCCTAAGGGACATCCTTCTATTCTGAACACAAGAACATAAGAAATAGGAGCAAGAGTAGGCCATCTGGCCTGTTGAGCCTGCTCTGCCATTCAATAAGATCATGGCTGATGTAGCCATGAGCTCATCTCCACCTACCTGCCTTTTCCCCATATGTCTTAATTCCCCTACTATGCAAAAATCTATCCAACCTTGTCTTATCCATTTATTGAGGTAGACTCCACTGTTTCATTGGGCACAGAATTCCACAGATTCACCATTCTCTGGGAAAAGCAGTTCCTCCTCATCTCCATCCTAAATCTACTGCCCCAAATCTTGAGGCTATGTTCCCTAGTTCTAGTGCCCCCCTAATTCTGAGGCTGTGCACTCTGATCTTACAGGCCTTTTTGCCAACAATGACCTGTTGTGGATTACAATAGTTTTCTGTATCAGTGCAAACACTTGTGGTACAGTATCTTTGGCCCAGGCAACCTGCTCACATTTCTAGACAACTCATTCCAAGGTAGCAAATAACCAAGCTAATGAACAAAGAGAAAACTGCAAGGCGAATTCAGTGGGTCAAACAGGTTCTGTGGTAGCAAAGGATGGACACACTATGTATATTCTGATACACATCTTCTATCCAAAACATTGACCATCCCTCTGATTCCACAGATGCTGCTTGACCTGCTGAGCCTTTTCAGCAATTGATTTTTTCTCCTGATTACAGACATTTATAATGCTTCCAACTACATTAAAGAAATTTCTTCCATTTAAATGATTCCTAAAAGCTTCACATGGGGGATGGAAAAAAGCCTTAACAAATGTCTATATTAACAGGTAGAATTGTGAATATTAAACTCAAGATCTAGCAAGAGAGTATAACACATCCTAGACAAGCTTGCTGCTCCCAGCAATTTTCATTCAATGATGAAAGCTTAAACATAGACATGTTTTCTACTAAGTTCCAAGGAACAAAAACCATGACTTCAATATTGTGTCAAAAGAATTTCCCCCTCCCCCCCCCCGAGTACATTCTTCTGCAATTATAACATTTATAGGGAAGACATTACAAATTCATAAGACGTGCCCTAATGCAATTTTACCTGCATAGCAACCAAAAAAATATTTAACAAACATCAATATCTATGCAAAGAGCATCAATAAAAAGAACTGGCAAATGGTGAGTAAATTTTAGCAGTGGAGTATAATGATAGTATGCATTTGTGATTGCTTTTAAGTTATTACAGTAGGTTGAAGAGGAGCATTGTTTATTTAAAGAATTTCATTACACTCTGGAGGGAAAAAATACAAACTATTCATTAACTTCTGAGCAATAAAATTGCGTCACCTTTGCTAAGGCTTGCCAAGTCAGGATCTCTTAAAATCCAGACTTATGTTACTATTCACCTGGCGTTAAATGTTCTTTTGACACAGCCATTACTGGAACTTGTGAAGAAGCTCGACAACATGTGGGCTGGAACCCTTTGGCGACAACTCAAGGTCAATTCAGAGGAGAATACCAATTTCCTTTTTAGCAAGAGTTCCGTGAATATTTCTACATCATGTTCAAACAATGAAGGAATTTTTTGTCACGTTAACTCTTGATAACAATTGTAACAATTTATAATCAGATTTTGACAAGGTTGACAATTTGGGCTTTTTTCTTCAATACGTATTGCTCAGGTATTTTGCATTTAACAGTCAAATATTAAATAACCTCTACAATTCAGAAATCTGATTTTAGAAGCAGTTAAAACAAGAAAAATTAGCAGTTATACTCAGTGTATTCACATTTGGTCTTTGTTCTAGATAGTAATGAATTTTGCATATTCAAGTTTGTTTTAATATGCATCTGAGATGCTAATGTAGTCTCATGAGAGAAGTATTGGGTAGCTTTTTATTTACTGCAAACTATCAAAAAACTTAGTAATTTAAAAAAACTTATCCATTCTGGTAAGAGTTTAAACAGATACAGTTGATGGCAAAATTTAATTATGTGTTTTTTTAAACATTCAAAAATTCATTTCATCCATACAGTTGTTATTTTAAACAAGAACAAACTAAAATCTAGGTTAAAAAGGGACTGAAGGCAGACACAACTGACAAGGGTGATTACCGGTAAGTACTTATTGGAAGAAAGCAGGTGCTGGACAACCAGCACAATCGGTCAATATCTAGAGAAAAAAAATAGGTCAGGAATAAATTTGTTTAAAAATCATTGGACATTCACAGGTCAGTCAGTAAGTACAAAGAAAAGTTGACAATTTGGAATTTTCCTTAAATTAAGTAAGTGTTATTTTTAAGTATATAGTTCAGATATTTTGCAGTTTATATCTTTACAATAATTAAGATTGTATGCTATAAAGGGTTACATATAAAAACAAAACAACCCTAATTAGATCTCTCCCTCAGCCAACTTGTAAACTAGGTTATGTCTATAAATAGTATATGTAGATGTTCTGAGGTAGGAATACATTCTGCACTTACCCATGTAAATGCTTTCAGTATTTTTGTACACAAATCATCTTTCGTTTGAAGTACAAATAGATTTTCTAACTCCAGAACTTTTCTGCTGTATTAGAGATTAAGCCAAGAACTCAATTCCTTTACTCTGTCTGTAACATCATAATTTAAATTTGTGGCCTGAGCTGTCATTGTACACAATTAAAACAATTACATATTTCCACTCTGTATCTTTTTATGCGGTCATATTTTACTCTAAACTGCCATAAAGGTTCAACTGGAAAGAGAAATTCCTGCTTTGATCTACTGTTTTCTGAATTAACTTTAGTTCTTATTTTAAGATATATTTTGCCCTTTCTATATAGAATTAGGAATTCCCTGCATTTCAGTGTGATTGGTGCTCTTTTCAAAAGTAAGATTTGAAATTACATTGTTTATTCATTCTGTTTATTATTGATTTTTCCACATAAATTTCTAAAAATCTGGAATAAATAGAATTTCATTGTTTTGTGTGAAAGACAGTTGCAGAATTAATATTTGCTGGAGTTCTGAACAATGGGGGGGGGTGCAGAATCTCAATGAAGCCTATTGAATATTGAGAGACCTAGACAGAGTGGATGTGGACAGCATGTTTCCTATAGCGGGGGAGTCTAGGACTGGAGGTACAGCCTCAGAATACAACAAAGTCCCTTTAGAATACAGATGAAGAGGAATTTCTTTAGCCAGAGGGTGATGAATCTGTGGAATTCATTGCCACAGACAGCTGAGGAGGCCAAATCATCGAGTATATTTAAAGCCGTGGTTGGCAGGTTCTCAACTAGTCAGGGTGTCAAAGGTTACTGGGAGAAGGCAAGAGAATGGGATTGAGAGATAATAAATCAGCCACCATAGAATGACAGAGCAGACTAGATGGGCCAAATAGCCTAATTCTGCTCCTATTTTTTATGGTCTTGTGTGTTATAATGATGTGCATTTCTCATCTAAATCCACAAGTCCACTAATCTACTCAAAGTTCAAGTGACTTAAATGTTGAGACAAATTTGGCTTATTAATGCCATAAGATTATATCATTAACAGGACACACTCCCAGCTATTATCTTTAAATTTTGGTAACTTTCCCCCCCCCCATCTATCAGTTTCCACTAGATCATCAGGGTCTGCTTTGTCCTTAAGAATGCAATGAAACACATGCCAAGATTAATAAATGAGACATTAGCACTGATAGCATGAAAGCCATCTGCTATGGACTACTTGGCAATAAATGGTAAATTGCATTCAAGGCTGAGAAAGCAATATGCGTTAATAAAAGAGAAATGATTTGCAACTGGGACAAAAAATTCAAAAGTGATCATAAAATTAAAGACTCTTCCTGTAGCAAGTCTTCCACAGAGAGATACTACTACTTCTATCAAGATTCCTGCTAAACTGACTCAGAGGATACACTGCACAAACTTAAGCTAACTTTATAACAGTGTGGAGTGTGCATTTATAATCCACGTGTCAGTACATCATTCCAAGTACTTTGACTTGGCCTTTAAATTTACCTTTCTATTCCTTTCCCTCATGTATTTCTCCAGTTTATGTATGAAACCATCTAAATTACAATCCTCAACTTTATATGGGCATACAATTGAAGTAGGGGTTTATACCATGGACCCTACCATTAACCGAGGGGTCCGTGGATGAAGCTCAGCAGGATGAGGAAGAATTTCTTTAGCCAGTAAGTGATGAATCTGTGGAATTCATTGCCATAAACTCCTGTGGAGGCCAAGTAAGTGGATAAATTTAAACTGGACATTGATAGGTTCTTAATTAGTAAGGGTATCAAAGGTTATGGGGAGATAGCAGGATATTGGGGCTGAGAAGAAATACAAATCAGCCTTAATGGAATGATAGAGCAGACTCAAATGGCCCAAGTGCCCTAATTCTGCTTCTATGTCTTATGGATCATGATCCACACATTCTTTCATGCGACCATATCAAAGCAGGATTAGATTTATTGAGCTATCTTTCTCCATGACCCATTCAATTCAATTACTCCTAATGACCTTTAATTGTTTCACTTTCAGGCAACTGCTGACTTTTTTTTAAAATATATAGATCAAATATGCACTTTGATTCACCTATACCACTGCAACCACTCTACAGTTTAACCATCTGCTTCTCCCCCCAAACCCCTTCAATGGTATTTGACATCACCTTAAAATTGAATAGCTGTTAAATGATATACAAATATAATCATAACCATCATTGATTAAAAAACATCACTGACAAAACACAGGATAATTGTACTGCTAAAATATTCAAAATTAAGCATTATGAAGATACAGTAAAAACTTCCATTCCTTTTAATTTGTTCAGTTTAATCTGCTCTCGTTTACAGAACACAAAAGGTGCAACAGGTGCATAATCAATATTGTTTGATAAACAGGATTTAATAAATCACAATGTAAACATTATAGAATAAGCAGTTAAGACTGGGCCTAATTTTTCTTCAAATATTCTGAAAAGCACCATCAAAAGTTGGTCATAATGAAAAAAAAGCAGTTACACTGAATGAATTGCAGCTTTGTACATAAAAGTAGGTACAAAATATGTATTAGGATTGAAAACTCAAAAGATTAGGGAACCTTCTCATAGATGTTAACAAATGGAGAAATACTTGAGAGAAGCTGCCAGACCATAGTACTCTGCCCTTCAAAGATAAAGTCATGTCTCAAAAATTTAGAAATAAAGTGAAAACCAGAATCTTCTGGAATCACTAAGCTGGTCACACAGAATGTGACAAGAGAATAAATGTTTCAGGTTGACACTTCTTCAGCAACGTTTCAGATTTTGGATTGTTTATTTTTCCACCTGACCTACTGATAGTTCCCAGCATTTTCTGATATTTATTTTCTATTTCCAGCATTTGCAGGATTTTTGGCTTTTTGATCTTCATAGCAGTCATAGAGTCCATTCTCATGTACGGATGCGAGATGTGGACACTCACCAAGACGATGCAAAAGTCACTAGATGGTTGTTATACACGAATGCTCCGGATGGGTCTTGACGCAAGTTGATAACAGCACATGACGAACGTTGAACTCTATGACCTACCGAAGCTCACTACTAAAATCGAGGTGAGAAGACTGCAACTAGCGGGGCACTGTCTACATCACCCTGAGCTACCTGCCAGCCTAGTCATTACATGGGAGCCCAAGCATGGGAGGATGAACTCTGGGTGCCCTCCCAAGACTATGGTCAACACGCTCCTAGAAGATAGCGGCGCGGCTAATGTAGATGAACTGAACACGCTGATGAGGGAGAGGGAGGAGTGGAGAGTCCGTCATCATGCCCGACGCTGGCCCCCTAGGCCTGAGTCGTAGTAGTCGTCATCGTAGTAGTAGTAGATATCAGACAGTGTGGAGCCAATAAATATCACTGCAATACAACTCTCTCCCAAAACAGTTCCTTTGAAAAAAAATCAAACACGAGGAAATCTGCAGATGCTGGAAATTCAAGCAACACACACAACATGCTGGTGGAACGCAGCAGGCCAGGCAGCATCTATAGGGAGAAGTGCTGTTGACGTTTTGGGCTGAGACCCTTCGTCAGATCCTTTGAAAAATACTGTTTATCTGAAATAACCCAGGGTAGGGCAAATCCAGAACTAGGTGGTATAGGTTTAGGGTGAAAGGAAAAGATTTAAAATAGACTTGAGAGGCAACATTTCCACCCCCACCCCCGACACCGAAGATAGTAAATATATGGAGCGAGCTGCCAGAGGAAGTGCTTGAGGCTGATACAACAGTAACATTTAAGAAGCAAGATACACAAAATGCTGGAGGAAACTCAGAAGGTCAGGGAGCATCCATGGAAAAAAGTACCACTGACATTTAGGGTCGAAACCCTTTGGGCGGTACTTCCCCCCATAGATGCTGCCTGGCTTATTGAGTTCCTGCAGCATTTTGTATGTGTTTCTAGGATTTCTTGTATCTGTAGATTTTCTCCTGTTTGTCATTTAAGCAGCATTTCAATAGATACAAAGAGGGTGGGCTTAAAAGGGATATGGACTGAACACAAAGTGGGACTAACTGGGTGGGCACTGACTCATTAGGCTGAAGAGCCTGCCTCCATATAGTATTGCTGCACAACTATAATTAAGTTGAACTGGATAAACAATCTTATGAAAATCAGTAAAGCAAATAATTTTCTCAAGGTTTATTTGTTTAGAAAATAAAACCAAATAGTTGTCTGGCTCCTTACTTAAACAGCTTCCATATTGATAACTAATCATTTCACATAAACACCATAACATTATGCAGACATGTACCTGACATGAAAGCAGTTTTCTTGCCTTCCAGTTTAGAGGAAGCTGAACTGCATTCCTATTATTCCTGCCATGACTCAGGTGACTATGAGCCAAAAGCAACCTTCACTAAATGCATTCTTCTGGGTTTGAGCAAAATACTATTTAAGTAGTACAGAACTACATCTAAATGATTCAGTTCTTTACAAATATTCTTATATTGTTCCATCAGTATGTTTTTTTAATGAAATGGTGTATATCATTGGAACAGATAAATCACTGGATAGCATTGAAAGGAGTAAATGATGTGACAATAGGGAGCTTTCTGGGGGGGGGGGTGTGAAACTTCACCCATCAACGTAATTGCCAAATGTAGAAAATTTAATGGAGCCAGACAATACTGCCTTGTTGGTCTTTATCAATTATTTATATGAAAGCACATTACCACCAGGCTCAAAGACAGCTTAGCTTCTACCTCACTGTTAAAAGACTATTGAACAGACCACTAGAACAGTAAGATGGACTCAACCTCACAATGTACCTCATTGTGGCCATGCACCTAACTGTCAATCTGCACTTTCTCTGAAACCATAACACTTTAATCAGCATTGTTATAGTTTTCCTTTGCATATCAATTTACTGTTGTGATGATCTGTATGGATGGCAGGCAAGACAGTCCCCGTCCCCCCCACCGCACTATAGCTCAGTACATAATAAACCAATACCAAAATTCTGTCTATTGCCAAGGACAAGCTTCTAAAGTGTACTACTCTTACAGTTGGCAAAAGGAACAGTGAAAACTAAATGCAAAACATTGAAATTTACATTTAAAACACCGCTTTACTGATTCTAAATGGCAATGGAAAAGCAATATTACCCCTAGGACAGTACTTCATTCTGCCTGGGAGATCTACAACCTTCTGAAATCTCCATTTTTAATAACATATCCTGTTCTGTTCTTTTCTCTCCCCTGCTGGGCCATCTTTGTCCTCTCACACTTCTTTCCAATCAGCCCCTTCCTCACCTCGTTCTTTCCGCTTCCCACACACTTAAACCCCATTCCTTTTACAACCTGCCCATCATCCCTTCCTTATCTGGTTTCACTGATTACCTTTACCAGATTGCACAAACTACAACTCTTTGTCATCTCCATTTATCTCTTCCCAGCCTCTGTTGTCCTCCTCCGCCTCACTCAATCTGCCCCTCAATCCCTCTTGGCCTGGATCTTGCCAGTTCCTGCCTCAGCTCTCCCAATTTACATTGACCACCTTTCCTCTACACTCAAACCTGATGCAGGATCTAGATCCAAAACATCCCTTTGGCTTCACAGACGTTGCCCAGCCCACTGTTCTTCCAGCAATAGCTTGTAGTACATGCAGTCTCTTGTACCAAACCCCACTTGTGACAGTTTAAACAAACAGGCATTCCAAATGAGCTCTTTCAAACATGAATTGATACAAACTTAACTGTTGCTTTAATTATTGTCATGTCTTCTATAATGGAATGTAACTGATCACTTTTGTTCAACAGTTCTTTGAGTACATGCATTGCTTCAGCAACTGCAGCACCCAATTCCAACAGGTTCATTCATGTTAACTGCTTGCATTTTAAAATCCAAGTAATCATAATTCTTCATATCCTTGTGTAAAGAAGCATACTGAGCCCAGCATCATTCACTTATTGTCTAAATGACAGTAGAAATTATGTATTAATTCAACAGGAATAATCTCAATAAGTTTTAATGGGAAGCAGAAATCATCTCCAATTCCTTTTACCAATTATTTTACATAACCCTACAAATTTTCTAGCAAATTAAAGCACACCATATGCAGAGGCATAAACCAATCCCATTTTCCTGGGAATTAGGCATCATATTAATGGTGTCATAGATACACTACTGCAGTATTGTGAAGCAATTTTACAATAAATTTTGGCTGAGGCCATTGAAATAAATGGAAATTCAGCAGATGACCAAATTACATTATGGTTGTCAAATGCTATTTTTAAAAATTAAAATTCAAAATCTGCAAGTGTTTTTGGGGAAGGGATTACGTCTTGCACATACTAACACTTGGAAAGGGAAGATCAACGTTGCTACCAGAGTAACATGACACCACTTTCAAAACTCAAAACAAAAATGGAAATGAGATAACTCAGCAATGGATTGAAACAGGCCCCGGAGACATCTATGCCTCAGTGTTAAGGAGACAAAGGAACAAAGATGAGATAGCAGAATACAAGACCAAAATATTAATGGATTAAATGCAAGTTCACAAAATCAGGTAGATATGTTTCTTCAACATTTCAATTTCCTCCCCCCCCCACAAGAAACTGTCACAAGTAGAGTCCCAGTGTAACCACTAATTTAGAACATCAGCACTATGACTGGTTAAACTGTTTCTGTTATTAGTATTCCCAATAGTTTCCTCGTAGTGAATGTGTCCTATTGTGTAATTATTTTAGAAGCAACATTATAAAGCATTATATCTAACTTTCCAGAACAGCTTTCCCTATATCAAAATTTAAACGAATGTTGACATTTAACAAAGCATCATTTAATCCCAACATTATATGCCATTCAAAATTTATACTACATTTCAATACCACCTTTCTTTTTCATTCAGAAAGGTTTTGTTTCTTTTATTAGATTGATAACTTAATAAATTCAATTTCCTGTTAACACTGAAAAAGAAATCAGGTGGGTGTAGTATATACACAACATAATGTTCTCATAATCCTTTAATCAAAAAGATTATGGAACTGTAACAAGAGCATCTCAACAATTGTCTACTCGATAATGCAAAGTCTGGCTGCCAAAGTCTGTTTCCAGTGGAAATCCCTGAAGTCAGGTGTTCCTATTTAAACCTTTAGAATCTCCAATGCAAATACAGTGGATTCCGGTTAATTGGTGCAGCTGCTTATTTGGGACAACTCTTAAAGAACAAAAACTAATCAAGAAAATGCCAGTATTTATTTATTTGGGACAATATGCAACATGGTGGTGTAGCAGTTAGTGTGTCACTATTACAGCTCGGGGTGTTCCCAAGTTCAGAGTTCAATTCTGACGCCATTCTGTAATGAGTCTCTGTGCATCCTTTCCTCCGAATGCATGGGTGTTGTCCAGGTGCTCTGGTTTCCTCCCACAGTCCAATGTACTTACAGGTAGGTTAATTGGTCTTTGTAAATTGGTTAATGATTAGGTTAGGGTTAATTGGATTGTGGAGTTGCTGGGACAGCATGGTTCAAAGGGCATACTCTGTGCTGCATCACTTAATTGGGGCAGACTGTTGCTGAACATTTTCTAACTAGCGTCTGTCATATGGACATTGTGTGGCTGTTAGACAATACAACATGCTTCAGAGTGAACAATTTTTTTAAAAAAAAATAGCTTCAATTGTGCGCTTGTGTTCAAAAAGCAGTGATATCAATTCATTATAGCCTAATCAACTGCTTTATCATTCCTCCGTGAAAAATGTTGGCCATTTTTCTTAAAGTTATCTCAGTTAGCAGTGTGAATCAGAAAAATCGCTGACCACATACATTTTAAACAGCATGCTTGCCATTCAATATAGTATTAAAATGTTTTCAAACATAAAGTTGTAATAAAAAAGTTAAATTAAGGCCTTGTTTACTAGACAGACAAAAGATGTCACAGTATATTTTTGCTCTGGTGTGCTGCCCTTCACTTGACAATTTCTTTAAAGAAAAATGGTTGTGTACATAATTGCTGATTTTAAAACATTACTGTGTGCAAATTAACTGCCACGTTTACCCATGTTAGAACAGTTACTAAACTTCACGAGTACTTAATTGGTTGGAATGTGCATTGGAAAATTTAAAGTTTAAGTGCAGTGCAAATGCAAGTTGATTCTTGTTGACTGCAAGCAATTTTACTCCTTAATGCTAGTGGTTGGTTTGTACAATCACCAATTATCAATTGAAAGTTTCAAACAAAAAACTAAACATAAAATTTGTATAGACTTCTTTTGCCAATCATACTTGAGAATCCATCCCAAACTGCAACCAGTGCATTCATGGTAACATCTGCACTGCAGACTTGAGACAGTTTGTTCAGGACTATTTACACTGTATGCATAAAGGCAACTGAGAAAAATCACAGTTTTTTATGGTCTTATGAAATACTTTAGTTAACAAAGCGAAAAGGCAAAATAGTTTTTCCCCAACTTGCAAGGAAAAGCTTTAAGTTTGTAAAGCTCATTACTGACAATGAAGAAAGCTGCACACAAAGAATCAACAGCTTCTATGTCATGTACTTTTCATAAGGGTGGCAAGCTTCTTTGGTCACGAGTATTTTAAATCTCTTTACAGAATACAAAAAAGATTCAAACGTGTAAGATAGAGAAATTAAATTATAAATTTAAAACTGGATTTTAAAAATACGTTGAGGTATTGAAGGTATTAGAATCAACATTTAACAGTTTTCATTAGACCGCCAGAGGTTGTGAAACAACATTTATCATTTAAAAAAAACATTGAAAATCCATTTGAACCACATGCAATAGGTTCACAGTATTTCATAGTGATGCAATTCATAAATACCTAGTTTCCCCTCATTTCGGAGGCAGATGCTAAAGGTGGTTCTAAAAGAAAAGGCAGATTACCAATAACTAACCGCTTTTCGAATTTGATAATTATCACACATGTATGCAGTCTATAGTTCCTGCTTTAATAATGACACTGATACTGTTACCATTGTTACAGCAATTTAAAAAAAAGCAGGGACAAATCTCAACTGTTCAGGTCCAAATTATGTGTAGTCAAAGGAAAGTTTTTAAAAACATTTCATTTTTAAAGTGAGTTTTTAAAACTTGATATATAGTACTGCAATATTGTACAAGCAGATGCAATCCATCATATTTAATTATTCTTTGTGACATTGTAAAAAGCCTCAAGTATACAAACACAGCAATAAGAGGTAAAATTATATGAGGAGCTAACATCTTATTCCTCACATTTAAAATGTAATCAGAAAACGGATAAACAAAGGAAATTAAGGTCATATTCTCTGAATATTTACATTCATTATTGAGGAAGGTCTGGCTATGGCAGACCTGGAGAGAACTGAATAGGAAAATTCCATTCATGCAGTGAATGAACAAACCTCTGTCCAGTTTTACCACTACACTGCCAGATTTCAGAGTATAGTTAGATGTAAAGGAAAGCAGTGCAGAAGTAATCAGTGTTACAGTGGAATAAAAAGAATTAATTAGAGGCATGAAAGAGGAGTTTGTTGTGTCTATGCACAACTACATATCAATTACTATAAATAAAAGCATGCATACGGGAGATGGCATTAACTGGTGTAGTCACATGAGAGACATGTGCATGCGTAGACAACAGCGCAAGAACAAACAGATCAAAACATAGTGCGGGGGGGGTCATTGCTCTAAAAGAAATAGATCCATATATTACACTTCCTCCCCCTTTGGATTAATGCAACATAGAACTGTATATGTACAAAACATTAAATTTTCCTTTCATAAACTCATACTCCAAACAACCACGTTTTCACATAAACAGTCCATAACTAACTTCACATTTCTAAAGCTTCAGTCCTTGATGGTGCTCTGTTTATTTCAGTATAGCACCTCTGGACCTGTGGAGTGGCATCAGGTTTGGTAGGTACCTTGTCTAAGGCCACATTCTCGGTTGCAGGTGTCACATTGCTGTCAATGACATGATCATCTCTGAGGGGCAAGTCCGGTGACTGTAATGTGTCTGTGTGTTCTTCAGTTGAGCATCCAGTATCTAGTGCACATGACATCTCCATGTCTGATCTCCAGCATCCACTGTGTCCAACTGGTACAGTTCTTGTAGCTATATACAACTGGGTGCCCACTTGTCTTCTTGGTAAACACAAGCTAGGACTTCCTGTCCAATCTTGAAGCTCTTTGCTGCTTCTCTTGGCAACTGGTTGAACTGTTTATTCTGTTCTTACCTTGGAGGACTGATTTCAGGTCTTTGCAAGAGCTCAGATTCCTGCTGATGAACAGCATTGCAAGTGTTTGATTTATCATTGTATGAACAGAGTTCAAAAATGCAAAAAGGAAGCTGTTCACCTTGTGCTGTAGTGAAACATCCTCCTTGTCCATCACTTTAATGGACTTCTTGAAGGTTTGGATAAACCTTTCATTGTTGAGCGGGGAAGAGCCGAGTTGGAATGTCTGATGCCATTTTTCTACATGAACAGTTGGAATTATGCTGATGTGTATCACAGTCTGTTGTCACTCACAATTTGTTCAGGTAAGCCATTTCTGGCAAAAATAGTCCTCAGACTGGAGACAGTCTTTGCTGATGTGATTGACTTCATTGGTATAACTTCCAGCCACTTCGAATGAACATCCACAGTAATCAGAAACATGGAGTCCATGAATGGCCCAACCAAGTCAATATATACTCTTTGCCATGCTGATGATGACCACTCCCACAGGTGTAATGGTGCCTGTGGGGGGTGCATTTTGAACTTTTTGGTATCTTGAATAGCTTTAGGCCAAGTCTTCAATCTGTTTATCTATTCCCAGCCACCACATGTAGCTCCAGGTGAGACTCTTCATCTTGACTGTACCCAAGTATTCTTCATGCAGATTTTCTAACACTCTGGTGTGCAGTTTTGTGGGAACCACAACACGAGATCCACATATCAGCAATCTTTGACATACCCACAGTTGATCTCATCTTGCTGAGAACTCTGGAAACATAGGGTACCGATGAGTTGGCCATCCTTGCATGGTGATTTCATAGACTTTTGACAATGCCAGGTCATTTCTTGTTTCTTTGTATTTTGGAATTTGTTACCAGGAACTAGTCCACCGATGTAATGTGTATACGTCTGCTGGGTCACAGTATGAAGACTTTCCTTCTTCAGTTGCCAATAATGGAAAACGTGACAAGCCATCAGTATTGCTGTGTTGTTTGGTACTCTTAAACTCTATGTCATAAGAGTGAGCTCCTAGGAATAGTGCCCAACATTGTATCTGGGTAGCAGTCATCACTGGAATTCCCTTCCTGGTTTCGAAACTGGAATCAAGGGACTGATGATCTGTCACTAGTGCAAACTGTAGAGGTAGTGGTGGAACTTCTTTATTCCCTTTCGTAGACCAAGGACCTCTCTGTCAATCTGTGCATAGTTGTGTTCTGCACTCATCAGTAATTTTGAAGCCAATGCAATTGGGCATTGAGATCCATCTTTCATAGCATGTGACAAAATGGCTCCAATGCCATAAGGGGATGCATCACACACCAGTCTGATGGGCAGGGGCAGGGATGGGTCAAAATGGGTGACCAGTTCATCAGATTTTATTAGTCTTTGTTTCCTTTAATGCTTTTTCCACATCTTTCTGACCATTCCCACTTTGCTCTTGTCTATAACAGCGCATTCAATGGATGCAGCACCGTAGCAATGTTTAGAAGAAACCAGTGGTAGTTTACAAGGTCCAAGCATGATCCGAATTGTGAATATTTTCTAGTTTGGGTGCTTGTAGCACTGTTTCAATCTCTCGTGACCTACGTAAGCCATGCTTGTCAATGACATGTCCACAATACGAGATTTCATTCTTGTAAAACCTCACATTTCTCTCCCTTTGCACACAGACCATATTCACTCAGCTGCTAAGCACTTTGCCAAGGTTCTGGAGCTGCTCTTATCATCTTTTTGCTACACATGATGTTGTCATTATGGTAACATTGTGTCCCTGGGATATCCTGGAGCATTTGGTCCATTGATGTTTGCCAAATTGCAAAGCCAAAGATGATTATACTGGAACAGTCTCTTGTGAATGTTCATTGTGAGGAACTTCCTGATTAACTCCTCAATCTCCATTTGCAGATAGGCTTGCAACATGTCAATCTTTTAAACCTCTCCCCACCTGCCAAAGATGTAAAATGTCTTCTATTCATGGCAGGGACATAGCACAGGACCAATGCTCACCTTGAAATCACAACACATGCGGACTACTCCGGCCTTCCCCTTCTTGATCACTGGGACATTAGGCATGGCTCAATTGTTCCACTCAACCTTGGAGAGGATTCCACCTCTGCAGTTCAGCATCCGCATTAGGATGTACTGAGTAAAGGACCGGATATGCTTTGTGGAATCTTGGTGTTGCTACTTCATTCAATTCAATTTGAGTTTACCAATCCCCTTCTAAAACACCTTCTCATTAGCATAATGCAACTGTGCTAGTCTGGTTAGTGCCACCATTTGGCTGCCATTGCCTGTTGACGCCACACTGGGAGCTTTGAATGCTAATCTAGTTGGATTTTTCTCAACCATTCATATCAGAAAAGAGCTGGCTGTCCACTTTTCAACATAAATCTCTAACTGCTGTGTTGGGCCTCTATATGTCACATTTACTTTCAGTTTGCCTTTGGGAGACACTTTCTCACCTGTGTAGGTCTTTAGCATTTCTGCAGTCTTTTCTAACTGCATCTTAGAAAACAGTCTGTTGTTGTCAGCCTCTGGAATTATGGACAAAGCTGACCCTGTATTCAGCTCCATTTTCAGTTTTACACCAGACACATCTATTGTGATCCAGATGATTTTGTGATCCACTTCAGTAATATCATGCAGAGCTAGGCATGACAGAGTCACTTTTGTCAGACTAGGTTGTCTAATTCTGTTTTACATTCATTCAGTAACTTTATGCATTTGCTAGTTTTGTGTTTAAGACTTTCCATTCAGTCTGCCTTACACCTTCTCTACGAGACCTTGTCTGTGACACTTTCCACAGACTTTCTCTTCGAACCAACCATTAGTTGCATCATGGGAGGATTTGCCACACTGATAACATCTTTGGCTTTTTGCACCTTTCAGGGACATTGTACATGTCACATTCTAACCTCCTTTTCTGTAGTTCTGCTGCATCCTCCAATGATATTGTAATGGCCAATGCCTTTTCTAAGGTTAGGTCTCTTTCGGATAGTAGCCTCGAGTGCTTTGACTCTGCTTGCCACATACAAGCCTGTTCCTTAATGTATCTGAAAGTCTAACACTAAAGTCAACAGAACTGAGAAAGTTTGTGCAGTTCTGCAATATATTCAGAAATGCTTTCATCTTTTGACTGGTTCCTTTCGTAAAATCTAAATCTCTCAGCAATTACCAGCAGTTAGAGCTCAAGTGATTTTACAAAATGGTACGATTTAAAATGTCTTGCTCGCTGGCTTTTCAGGGGTTGCTAGGTTGGGTAAGAGACTGTACATTCTTGAACCCATTAAGCTAAGTACAGGGCTTTCTTTTGCTCCTCCACAATGTTCACATTACAATATAGTTCAACCCTCTCGATGTACAACTCCCAGCGTTCATTAATGCTATCAAATTCGTCAATTTTCTTGACTGAAGTCATCGCCACATTATTTTCACTTTAAATTCAGAGCACCTTTCACTGTTACTATGCACTGTACTCACACCCTTGTTACCAGCTGTGACAGCCTTCTCTGTACTGTTTAACTCTCGTTGTCTTGTCCCATAATCGTGCCATAACTGCGGTCCAGTTTGTCATATTTTCTTATGTTTAGGTTTGGACTCATCGCCAATTTGTTGTGTCTTTGCACAACTACTTATCAATTAAAAGCATGCACATGTGAGAGTGAGAGTGAGAACAGTGCATGTCCAGACAACAGATCAATACATAGTGCTTGGGGAGGGGGGCAAGGGGGGGTGCCATTGCTCTAAAAGAAATAGATCCACACATTAGAGTTGGCAATAATTGATTGGTAAAGAACACTGGCATAGATGACAGCAGAGCAGCAATGGCTAGAATTTCTGGAAGCAATTTGGAAGGCACAGGATACATACATCCCAAAGAGTATTCCAAAGAAAGATGATACCACTGTGGCTAACAAAATAAGTCAAAGCCAACATAAAAGCTAAAAGAGAGAGCATACAATATATAATAGAGCAAAATGCAGTGGGAAGTTAGAGGATTGGGAAACTTAAAAAGATTAACAGAAGGCAACTAAAAATGTCATTAAGGTAAAGATGGAATACTAAAGTAAGCTAGCCAACAATATTAAAGTGCATACCAAAAGTTTCTTCAGATACATAGTGTAAAAAGCAACAAGAGTGGATATCGGACCACTGGAAAACAATGCTGGAGAGATAGTAACGGGTAATGGCAAATGAAGTGGCTATGTATTTTGCATCAGTCTTCATTGAGGAAGACACCAGCAGTATGGTGGAAGTTCCAGGAGTCAGGGGGCATTAAGTGTGTGAAGTTACCATAACTAGACAGAAGGTTCTTGGAAACTGAGAGGTCTGAAGGTAGATAAGTATCTGGACCAGACGGTGTCACCCCAGGGTTCTGAAAAAGGTGGCTGAAGAGATTGTGGAAGCATTAGTAATGATCTTTAGAGAATCACTAGATTCTGGAATGGTTCCAGAAGACTGAAAAATCGCAAATGTCACTGCACTCTTCAAGAAGGGAGAGAGGCAGAAGAAAGGAAACTATAGGCCACTCAGTCTGACCTCAGTGGTTCAGAAAATGTTGGAGTTGATTATTAAGGATGAGGTCTCAGGGTACTTGGAGGCACGTGATAAATTAGGCCATAGTCAGCATGTGTTCCTCAAGGGAAAATCTTGCCTGACAAATCTGTTGGAATTCTTTGAAGAGAAAAACAAAGAAACAGGATAGACAAAGGAGAATCAATTGTTGTGGTGTACTTGGATTTTCAGAGGCCTTTAACAAGGTGCCACATGAGGCTCTTTAACAAACTACAAGCCCATGGTATTACAGTAAATATTCTAGTATGAATAAAGCAGTAGCTGATTGGCAGGAGGCAAAGAGTGGGAATAAAGGGAGCCTTTTCTGGCTGGCTGCCGGTGACTAGTGGTGTTCCAAAGGAGACTGTGTTGGAACCAATTCTTTTGATATTGTATGTCAATGATTTGGATGATGGAATTGATGGCTTTGTTGCAAAGTTTGCAGACAATACTAAGGTAGGTGGAGAGGCAGGTAGCTTTGAGGAAGTAGAGAGGCTACACAACACCTTAGACAGATTAGGAGAATGGGCAAAGGAATAGCAGATGGAAAACTGTGTTGGGAAATCTATGGTCGTGCACTTTGCTAGAAATGAAACGGTTGATTATTTTCTAAATGAGAGAAAATATAAAGATCTGAGGCACAAGGGGACTTAGGTGTCCTTGTGCAGGATTCCCTAAAAGTAAATTTGCAAGCCTGAGTTTTAGAGAATGTGGGAAATGTAATGTTAGCATTCACTTCAAGCAGACTAAAATATAAAGCAAGGACACATATTGAAACTTTATAAAACACCAGTGAGGCCTCATTTGGAGTATCATGTGCAGGTTTGAGCCCCTCATCTTGGGGTGGTTGTGTTGAAACTGGAGCGGGTTCAAAAGAGATTCACAAAAGTGACTCCAGGATTGAAAGGCTTGTCGTATGAAGAGGGTTTGATGGCTCTGGGCCTGTATTTACCAGAATTCAGAAGAATGAGGGGTGACTTAATTGAAACCTAAAAAATGGTGAAAGGCCTTGATAATGGAAATGGAGAGGATATTTCCTATGATGGGAGAGTCTAAGACCAGAGGACACAGCCTCAGAATAGAGGGGCTTTCCTTTAGAATGGAGATAAAGGAGCCAGAGAGTGGTGAATCTGGAATTTCTTTACCTTAAATATATACAAAGACTTGGCCTCCACAGCTGCCTGTGGCAGAGGATGGTAGATTCTTGATTGGCCAGGGCATGAAGAGATATGGGGAGAAGGCAGGAGATTAGGGCCGAGGGGAAAGTTGGATCAGCCATGATATGTTGGAGCAGACTCATTAGGCCAAATGACCCAATTCTGCTCCCAATTCTTATGGTGTTGTATTACAAGAAAAAAAATAAAAGGAAAATGGGGGAGATACATATATATTTCACAACCTCAGGAAGTACCAAAGCAATTTATAGGCAGTGACATATGATGAGTAATCATTGCTGTATAGCCGGAATACTGCTAGCCAGAAGGAACTAGTCTACAAATTAGTGGATCCAGATGAATCAAGGACAAGGGAAACAGACAAACCAAACACGAGGAGATCTGCAGATGCTGGAAATTCAAGCAACACACACAAAATGCTGGTGGAATGCAGCAGGCCAGGCAGCATCTATAGGAAGAAGTACAGTCGACATTTCGGGCCGGGACCCTTCGTCAGGACGGGTAGGAGGCAGAAACAGGAAGTGCGGGGTGTGGGAACTATGAGGTTGGTGGCAGTGGATGGGAGATCTCTAGAGCTGATAAGGTTGGTTGTGGTGTGGGAGACGATGACCTGGTGCTCCTAGGTAGGATCATGATCGAGGGGTAAATAAGAGGAAGTATCGGTAAGTTGTCCCTGTGCCTCGGCCAGGTAGAGGTCAGTACTGTACACCAGACTACAACGGCGTCCCCCCACCTTATCAGCGGGTTTTATAGTAAAGTTGGGATTGGTGTGGAGGGAGTGGAGAGCAGAGCGTTTGGAAGGAGTGAGGTTGGAATTGGAATAAGGTGTGGTGAAGTCGAGACAGTTGATGTCCCGTCGGCAGTTAGCAATAAAGAGATCCAGAACAGGGTGGGGTGTCCATGAAGAGGAGGGCCAAAACATCAGCTGTACTTCTTCCTACAGATGCTGCCTGGCCTGCTGCGTTCCACCAGCATTGTGTGTGTGGACCAGACAAACCAAATGGCTTTACTCTGCCCTCCCACCTTTTGTGAACTCTGAACTGATTCTTGCTCTGGGATAATCTGATCAGAGCAATTGACATGGGGAGCTTCAGATAATGAATGACCTGATACCATCCATTCTCAGACAAGTAGCTATTCATTATGCAAAAGTGATAGACCTACCAAAGAAGCAATCTATAATCTCGTTAGACTCAGTGTCTGAGTCATCTGGTTTGACTGGTTTGAAGCAGTTAGAGATGAAAGACTTGGTGTGTGTGTGGGGGGTGGGGGGTGGGGGATGAGCACAGAAAACATGGAACAATGTTGGTTGTAGCCCTGGACTAGCTTGTAAGGTGAACCAGTGGGATATTGATCCATCAGTTCAGCAGATGAGGAACATAACAAGAGTCCAAATACGCAACAGCAATAACTCTCTCAAAAGACCTACCATCACAAGGAAGAAACACCATGACAGGGGCTGTGCATCATCCTAGGTGGAGGCTGAAGCAATGCAAAAGGAAGAGGATGCTGGTTTTGTAATACTGAAGATGATAGTTGTCTGTATACAAAGTGTATGGATTAAATAAATGTTACCTTTATCTTTGTATAATTAAGTGTACCTGCTGGAGGTTGAATTGACAGTACTTGCATCCTTCAAATACATGAGTTAAAATCATTAATTTACGTCTCAGTTCAAATGTGCAATTATAGTAATTTATAATAAATATTATGTACAACAAGAAAGTCAATATGGCAGTCCTATGAGTAGTCAATAGAATAGAGGAGGATAGTGATCCTAAGATAAATACAATATCAAGAAGACGACGCTGGCCAGAAAGAACTACAGCCTACAAATCAGTGAATGTGAATGAACCAAGGACGGTGGAAGCAGACAGAGCAGAGAGTGCTGTGTGTTAACATCCGAGGATCTTTCCTGGGTCCAATATATTGATGCAATTATGAAAGCATGCTAGTTTGTATTAGGAGTTTGAGAGGAGATTTGGTATGTCACCAAAATATTCAATCTGTCATTAATTACGTTTATTTACTGAGATACACTGCGGAAATAGGCCCTTTGAGCTACGCTGCCCAGTAATCTCCTGATTTAACCTGAGAATGATTACCGGACAATTTACAATGACCAATTAATCTGTTTACGGGGAGAACGTACAAACTCCTTACAGGGAGCGGTAGGAATTGAACCCAGGCTGCCTGTACTGTAAAGCGCTGTGCTAATCACTATACTACTATGCATTGGATAGCACGGTAGCAAAATGTTGTGATAACCACTATATAGTACCAGTGACCCGGGTTCAATTCCCGCCATTGCCTGCCAGGAGTATATATATATATATATATGTACATATACATACACACACACACACACACACACTCCCCATAACCACATGGGTTCCCTCCAGGTGCTCCGTTTTCCTCCCACAGTCCAAAGACATACCTGTTGGTAGGTTAATTGGTCACTGTAAATTGTCCTGCAATTAGGCCAAGGTTAAATCAGGTGTTGCCGGGCAGTGTGGATCTAAGTGTCTACACTGTACTCTATTTCAATAAATAAAAATTCATTAATAAACAGCTTTTTGAAGTTGAGAAGCATTATTTGCACCATTACTGAAGTTGGCTGTATATTCTAGAACTGACTGAAATTAAATTGCTCAGCTGTGATGGCCGCAGTGAAACCTCTGCGTACACGTTCCATAAATAATCACCATTCTCTCTGTACTCAGCTGTAGTTTCACAGAATAGCTGAAGATGTTATTAGTTGCAGAGAAGTGAATATTGATTGTAGCATTAGCATTAACCATTGAAGTCTTATCACCTGGAGAGTTTCAAATCGGCTTTGTAATTGGTAGGACTTCAAAGAGGCCAAGACGGATTGTTTACTTGCTGTTCTTGACTGAAAATGGCTGCAAGTATTTCAGATTTGCCTTTGCCTCTCATGTGTTGGGTTTTGCTATCACTGAGGACAGCAACGTCTGTGGACCTAGCTTCTCCAATGACCTGACAGACCAAATGGTCTCCTCTCTGCCATTATAAGATTGAGCTTCATTTACCACACTCTCTAGCAAGTTTGTTCTGTGAGTGGTACAGAACATCTCCTGGCAATGTGATGGAGATGTGGCTTAAAATTTTGCTCAGAAGTATGATATCGCAAATGTGAGTACAATGAGCTATCTTAAGACTATTCAGGTCACATCCCAGAGTACATTTTTTTCTGAAGTACATAGGCTGTATATTACCATATTCAACCTTTGTTTATTTTCTTGCAGGTACTTACAAAAAAATACAATAGAATTTACAAAAATCTATACATAACAAAGACCAGCAACCAATGTGCAAAAGACAAACTGTGCAAATTTAAAAGAAACAGTTCTGAGAACTTGTGTTGTAGAGTCCTTCAAAGTGAGTTTGTAGGTTGTAGAATCAGTTCAGAGTTGTGCTGAGTGAAGCTATCCACGTTAGTTCAGGAGCTTGATAATTGTACGGTAATGTTCCCGATCTGGGACCTCTCTCAATTTCAGCACATTATCAGATGTTAATGACGGAAACTGCAAAGTTGGCTATGGCAAATGTGCCTTTTTCAAGAATGTTATAATTAAATGACGCTGTCATGTTTTATTTAATGTTGGTTTGATACAACAGAGGCTTCCTAGGTCAATTCAGTGGTGCAATTAAGAGTAAACATTAGGATTATAAATCTTCAGGCTTATCTAGGCCAGATAAGGACAGAAAATATCCTTTCTTATTAGTTATTATTGACCCAAATAGGTTAAAATATGACAACCTGGCAGTTAAAGGTATTAGCTTTAAATTCCACATTAGTCACAAAACACTGTCAATAACTGGGTCAACATTCCTCTAACCAACATCATGAGAAAACTGGTCATTCATCAAAATTTTGTTTGAACGATGTGGTAATATTTATTTCAATTTAGCCTCTGTCACCATTTTTGCTGTACATTCAATGATATGAAACATCTCAATATGCCTGAGGGAATACACCACTTCACTTATGCAGAATTTTCTTTAAATATGGGCAAAGAAAGTTAATACATTAGCTGAGATACAAAATGTATCTGTTAGTTCATGCATTCTTACCCAATTCTCTGGAGACCGGTGATTGGGAACTCAGCTCTCCCAACTTCGAAATAGCATCAAAGTAAGTCTTGCTTGCAGCTGTCATAGCTGTTAAAATCAACAGTAAAAAAAAATTTGATAAATGGCAATTTTTTTTTAAGACATGCTTCAAAGACAGCACTAGAGAAGACACCAAAAAGAGCAAGCCTGATATCATACCAGTGCTCTATTATAACTTCTATGAATTGATTATGACTTTATTGTCATAGATCATACAATTATCTATTATATTTTATCAGCATGGTAGCACAGTGCCAGCGACCAGGGTTCAATTCCCGCCACTGTCTATATGGAGTTTGCATGTCCTTCCCGTGACCATGTGGGTTTCCTCCCACATTCCAAAGACATACAGGTTAGTAAGTTTATGAGTCATAAAGATGTAATTGGGCACCACGGGCCTGTAACCAAGCCAAATTTAAAAATATTCAAATTATGTAAAACTGTACTTGAGTGCCTACATCCCAAATGAACTGAATCTGCTCGAGTTGGTCAAAAACAAAGGCAGGAATTTATATATGTCTTTGCAAGGTTGCCACAAATGATTTGAAGCAAATTTAATAATTTCCAATTGTGACCACCAATATAGCGCAGCAATGGATTTTGCATACAGTTCCAAAACAGCAACATACTATTATCAAATTTTAAACACATTAATTGAAGAATATTGGACAAAATTCAGGGAAAACTCCTTTTTTCTGCAATGTTGTGTCATCCGAAGTGTGTAGATCTGGCCTCATATAACCATCCCATCCAAAGGTAGCAGCTTGAACATGACAATATTTCCCTGTAATACAATAGAGTCCATTCTAAACTTTGAGCTTAGGAACCTTCATTGTCTTCCAAGAAGATAGCAGTGCTGACAAAGACACAGGTAACAACTATATATTTCAATATCAAGTTAAATGAGAAAAAATGCAAGCACTGCAAACCCATTACAAAACCAGAAAATGTGCACAGCTAAGCCATCCTTTTTAATAGAGATACAGGACATAATGGAACTTTCTGATAGGGTTGTCTCTGGCTGCTTTATGGCATTATATCCTGCATCTTGGGTAAAAGGGAGCTTCAAATTCATTTCATGTGAAACAAATTGTTTTATTTGATATTTCTGTTTATACCCAATTTGTCCATTTAAGAATTGGCTTTTCAAGAACTTGAGGAGATTCAGTTTAATTGCTTTCTTGTAAGCACAAGAAACTGTAGATGCTGGAATCTGGAGCAGAAAAATAACTGCTAGAGCAACTCAGCAGGTCAGGCGGCATCAGTGGAGCCAGAAATAGTCAACGTTTTGGGTTGGAACCTTTCATTAGGACAGAAAGAGCAATAATTAGAATGTAACTTATACCAGACATCTCCTCTCTAATACTTTGCTTATCTAACTGTAGCTCAGTACTAATGTGAAAACTTAAAATTCTATCTTTAACATTCAAAGCAAAAAATACTTGGGATGGCAAAGTAGCCTAGCTATTAATGTTACAATGCCAGCAACAAAGGTTCAATTCCAACTATTTCCTGCAAGGAGTCTGTATTCTCCCTATATCCACATGGTTTTCTCCAGGTATTCCGTTTTCCTCCTTCCAAGACTTACAGGATTAGTAGGTCAATTGGTCACATGGTATAAATGGGCAGCACAGGCTCATTGGGCTGGAAGAGCCTCTGAAGTAAAAATAAATAAAAATGAAATGGCCTAACAGCTATCTTTTGAAATCTCAAGTTTATCATTAGATCAACTGGGACCAAATCCAAAGCACGAATTGATAAGAATCAGTACAAATTCCTTTGATCAAAGAAAATTAGTCTTTTCTTATTCTATTAAGCTCATTCAGCAAACTGCTCTTAATATAATGTCAAGAAAGGAAGTGTCTACTTTTATGGGTTGGGTCTCCTTTTGAGCCAACTGGGTATAGAACTATATTTTTCTACAGAGTGCTTACTGAACTTAACGTATGATTTCATAATTATGTGGTGTAAGCCACAATCTGCAGATTTAATTGATTCATTCCTCAGGGAACAAGTCAAAGGCTATGTGAAAAGTCCAAATTTAAATTTCCCTAAAAATTCCAGCTCAGCTTTGCAAAAGAATGTCAGCTAAACTCCTTTTTTAAAAAAAAATAACTGCAAAGTTTCTAATTTTGTCTCATTTTGTCTTAGTTCAAAACCTAGTTAGAAGACTTTTTGTAATTTTTCTTTGGGTCTCTATTGCAGTTCAAATTATAATTGGGAAGGGACCTTTCAACAATTAAGATAAACTCCCGAGAATAATTACAATTAAAATTTCTCCCTTAACTGACAACAACCAGACCAAAATTAGCTTACGTCTCTTTTAATGAGAATATAGATTATTTTTAAAAAATGTCCTACACAACCAAACAGAAGTACTTTGAAACAAGGACAGTGTTAAAAGATGGGGGGGGGGGGGGAGGTGGGGGGAAAGAAAAAGAAAAACAAAAGAGAACTATCTTTGTTCCGGTAAGCCTGGGGTATCATAGACTTAATGCTGTAACACGGTAGCATAGTTGTTAGCACAATGCTTTACAGTACCAGTGACCTGGGTTCAAATCCTGCTGCTGTCTGCAAGGGGTTTGTACGTTTTCCCCGTGACCACATCAGTTTCTAATGGGTGCTCTGGTTTCCTCCCACAGTACAAAGATGTACCAGTTAGTAGGTTAAATGGTCACTGCAAATTGTCCCGTGATTTGGCTAGGGTTAAATCAGGGGTTGCCAGGCAGTGTGGCACAAAAGGCCAGAAGGGCCCTTTCCACAATGTATCTCAATAAATAAAATAAAGCAATATTGCTCCTTTAACTTTTCTGTAAGAAATTTGACTCAGTCCACATTCATTCTGCTTATGCTAGATTTTCTTACGTGATTCAACTTCAACTTTCTTTGTCTGTTAAATAGTTTCAAATCCTTAAAGTATTTCTTGATTTACAAATTTTATGCATCTTCTGTTTATGAAATTTGTGTTAAAACAATTACTGCTGGAACACATTGTAGCACAATTCCCATAACACATTCCACTCAGCCTTTGTAATTTACAAAACTTTGCTTGAAGAAATCTTTAACAAGAATGCAGGCTTTTGTATATTGACTAATGACTGTACCCTCACTTAGCATAAAGGCCTGGTCGAGCAGAACAATCTATCCCCTCGTTTTCTGAATGCATAACTGTCATACGATCATAGCAACATTAAACTGACAGAGTGCAAATCGACTGTTGAGGTATAATTGAGCACTGAAGTCAACTCTGTTAAACCATACATCAAAGTTCAAAGTGTGTATACTATATACAACATTGAGATTTGTCTCCTTGCAGGCAGCCACAAAACAAAGAAACCAAATAGAACCCATTTAAAAAACACTGACAAACACCCAATGTACAAAAAAAATCTTGCAAATAAAAGTAAGCAATTGAGAACTGAACTTCATGAAAGTGAGTCCACAGCCATGAAGCCAGTCATCACTGCAGCCGATTCAGGAGCCATTAGTTGCAGAAACAAGTAAACCTCACAGAGCAGCAAGCTAAACACTGGCTCTTCTCTCCCCTCTGGTCCAGACTCCCCGATTTCCACCCCCCCCCCCCCCCCCCCCCCCAATCTGACCCAGCACTTAAATCGGCCAAACCTCTGGTAGTTCCTCGCTCTGACCTGGGCTCTGCTACTTCGATACACTCTCAGGCCCACCACCTTGATTTGGCCCCTACTTGACCTTTTCAATTTGGCTCAGAGCTTAAATGTGTCAAACTAGGGTCTTTCCTTGCTCCTGGGCCAGGTGCTGCTGCCTTGACTCTGCCTCTCCTCCGCTCATCTCACCTCGTTCTGCTGCAATGAATCGCCTCCAAATTTGCTCCAATAATGTTCAAACATGGGCTCATTCCCTGGTCTTGTGCCCGGGCCCGCTACCTTAATTCGGCCTGTACATGCCACACCTCAACCATCGTGCACCGCAGAGACTTCTGTTCATACCTCAAAAATGCCAAGTCGTACAGGCGGTTCAAAAGATCAACTCCAAAAGGTAAGTTACAGGCCATTTATACAATAATCGTATCTGAGAAAGTGTGATTAATCAGTAGTTTCTAGTTCTATGTGCTACCAGTATGTCATCGCTGTGTCACCAGCACCATTTTAAACCAGAATCAGAAAATAGAATAAAAATATTTGCTTTATTTGTTGTATGTACATCAAAATATATAGTGAAATGAATCGTTTGAGTCAATGACCAACATAGTCCAAATATGTGCTGGGGGCAGCCTACAAGTGTCATCATGCTTCCACCAACAATCATGCTATATTTATGACAATTTTAAAATGGATACAGTAAAAATCACTACAGTTTCATTTACAATGGCACTTTTACAACAGAAAATCTTGGTCAATTGAACTGGATTATGAAAATGTTTCCATCCCATTTACCCCAACATAATCAAATTTAACTTAAATGTCTGCTGCTTAATAAATTGTCATAATTCTGTCAAATTCCACCAGGTCAAGTACAATCCAGTGGATTAAAATTAGATCACAGTAATATGCTTCAATTAAACCTGATTTATTTGATCCAAGGACAGCTCAACATTAACTGATTCACCATACCACCTTCCAGAGGCACTCTTCTAAAGAAACACTTCTTGTTCTTCAACCCTTAGAATATATTATGCAATTTTGGTTTGCTTAAGGCCCGACTTTGAAAGGGATGGAAGATGACTTCCTAGTTGGTAGAATTATAGGTCATCAAGATTGACTAAAGAAAATGGGACACTAATTTTAGGAAAGCAAACCAAGGATATGACAAAGGGAATCTCTGAGAGGGAGAGGCCAGCATTGCTATGGAGATTTCACTGTCACAGAGCCAGCTGGTTAACAAGTTAATGAGGCCAGTTAAAGATGGGGGAAAAAAAACACAGCAAGGTTTTAAAGCGATGAACAAGAGACTGAGAAATAAAAAAAGATTTATAAAACCCTTTACATAAACATAGGATTTAACAAAGTTTTTTTTATAATCAATAAAGAATGTATAAATGTAATCATTGTTGTTCCGCTGGAAGCGTAAACCAAGTACATAATGAGGCAAGTGAGAGCGTAAAGCAGAAAGAAATCGTTAAAACAAATGGGAATATCTGAGAGCCAAGTCCTGGTTGTCTAAGTGATGCCAATGTTTACAGAGCTGCCTGATTAACAAATTAATGAGAAGAGACAAATGATAAGTGTAGGTATTGCACCTCCCAAAATCTAAATGTAAGAGTACTTAAGAAAAACTGCAGGTGAAAGTGAAAAAGCAAACTAACCAGCCAGGAAGGGGAACAGTCTCCTTGAAATGCTGAAAAGGGAGATGATGTCTACTGATGGAAACTCACTGTAAAGTAGTGGGAGTTGTAAAGAATGATACATTAAATGTAGAGACAGATGTGGTGGAAGCTGAACACCAGAGAACACCATCCTCGCTCTGGCTTTGAAGAGCGACAGTGACAACAGATGTAGGAAATAACTGGGGACTCTGTCAGCTATGGCATAGGAGAAACAATGATTATGGAGAAGGGAGTAAATTTAAGAAACACCTGTGTGGAAGGTTTCATCATTGGAACAAGTGGAACAGACACCAGGAACTGGGAGGAAAGGAATTAAGTTCTTAGAGGAAGCAGGGACACAGAAAATATAGTCAAGATATCTGCAGGTATGGATATTGGTTGTTAATCTATCCCGAGACCGAGACAGGGAGATCCAAAAAAAAACGTCAAATATGAACAAACTGAAAATAATAGCAGGGTGGAACTTGGCAGCAGAAGTAATGAAATTTTCCAGTTCAGTATGAACATGAGAGAGAATTAGACTGTTTGATGACATTGTTTGTTCCAAGCACATGGGCAGAGGAGATTGGAGATTCAGAGGTCATGTTATTTAAGGCTGTACAAGGCTCATTTCAAGTTGTATTGATGCAAGGAGATGTTCCTTTTCGACTGAATAGCAGAACTTTGGGGCAAGCAGAGAAGAATTTTACCAAACACTTCCAAAATGATGATGGGGAATGATAATTTGCTTATTGCTAACCTTTGAATTATGTGGAACATCCACAGAAGCCATCCAATTTGCTGAACATTTTCAGATTTGTATATTTAGTATTTTGATGTTCATTCACTAGTCTAGTTACAATAAAACTGACAATCAGCAAGTTTAGGACTTGCCTTTATACCTCTTAATACCACTGTTTACATTCACTTTTATAAAGTTACTCATTATCACAATAAACATTCTAGTGTTCAAAGGATGTGGTGACAGGAGCCCCAGTGAATGTCATGGAACGCAGGATATATCTCTTGCTGAGTCAGATACAGAATTGCAAATAGTCAAATTGTGGATCAGTTTTACTGTACCTGGCAAAATTGAGGATCACCAGTGTTACTGCACCTTGGCAAAACTGACTGTACCAGGTTTCATTTCTAAGTACTGGACAAAAATATTTTATTCTGATGCACCATATACTGTACTGAGCAGAGTTTTACCAACTGTCAGAATTTGCATTTTATAAAAGTAAAAGTAGAAACACACTTATTTAAAACAGGGCAGTCCAAATTAAAAGAACAAGGATTCTCAGAAATAAAGGATTTTCCTTGATCAATAAAAATAAAAACAATCTAGATAAATACAGAGCATAATGGATCAATATATTTGCTCTGCTGTACAAAAACAAGCATATCCACTAAAAACAACTCCCTCATACAAGAATAATCATACAAATTACCTGAATATGTAAATCGTTCACGAGACCATAAAACACAGGAGCAGAATTCGGCCGTTTGGCCCATTGAGTCTGCTCACCCATTCCATCATGGCTGATTTACTATCCCTCTCAACACCATTCTCTTGTCTTCTTCTAGTATTTTTTGGTGCCCTGACTAAGCAAGAACTACCAACGTCTGCTTTAAATTATACCCAATGACCTGGCCTCCACAGCCATCCATAGCAATAAATTCCAGATTCACCAACTTCAAGTGTTGAGTAAGTAAGTGTAACAAACATCAAACAAAGTCTTAGTATTGGTATCATAGCAGCAGTAAATATTATTGTGGACATTAGACAAATATGCAAATCACCAGGAAAAATAGGATGCTTTGCATATGTAAAGATATGCAAGGGCGAGAGTCAACCAGATAATTTTGTTTTAAAGTAGTAATCAATTCTTTAATCTTACATGATAACATGCATAAATTATTCTTTGTAATATTGATGTTGAGTCCCGTTGAAATTATTCATTGACTTTTCTCATTCTGAAATAATACAAGATGGCGCTAAGACGAGAATTCAGATTAACTTGGGCAAATAGTGCAAGTATACAATAAGAAAAAGTTGTCTGAGATCCAATATAGTCACATCATTTGGATGTTAGTAATTCTGATATGTTATATTTTCAGCTGCATTTTACACTTTAATATTTTTAAGAAAATCAGCAAAAATCAATACATAGAAAATGCAATCCAGACAACATTGTTTATAAAAATGGTAGATTTTACCATTTTGGGGATAATTAGTTCTCCTTGTGCAATCATGGAATGCATATTGGTAAATGTGTTTTAATGGAGACACTTAGTTGTTTTGCTGTCAGCCACAGAATTAAAAGCGAAGTATTGATTCAGGATTTAAGAGCAAATATCACATGGATGCAGTTCATATCAGAATGTTTCTCTATCAGATCTACACAGGCTTAATTTACATGCAATTAGAAAAACTTGCATAAACATTGTCTGTGACAAGGCAAGTATTTTTCTGTAATCATACAAACAGGATACAGAAACTTAAACTGTACAGCATGTGACACCATTGTTTAATATTTGGGTACAATTCCATATATCACAAGGGACTGGTGTTCACATTTGACAGGCTGCATAGCAAATAAAGGCATTGCATAATAAAATTATAAGACAATGAATAATGTAATTTAGCAATCTACAACATCATTAACTGTTGTTTTAGGAAGCTGGAAGAAACTCAGCTAATTTGTTGCTATATCATAAAACATAATAATCATTCTTTATCTCTGTCCATTTCACTGTGTATACTGGCTCAGCTTTATTGATACCAACACCTCTAAGCATCTACATATTTGCTTAGACATCCTTCATATGCAAAAACACCCGAGGACTATCCCTACCACGTACACAAATATTAAACTTACCAAATCTGACATGGGAGGCTTTTGAACTACTTTCTAAATACCATGGTCAACAATAGCCAAGGGACATCATGCTTGAATCCTACTACACTGGGGAGTTTAGTATAGAACAGTACAGTTCTTTTAGCCCACGATATGCTGACCGTTTTTTAAACTTACCCCAAGATCAATGTAACCTATTCTTCCCACATATCTATCCATTTTTCTACCATCCGTGTGCCTAAGAGACTCTTACATGTCCCTAATATATCTGCTTCTACCACCACATTTGGCAACACGTTCCACTCAACCACAACAGTATGTGAAGAAACCTCTGACATACCCCAACCCCATACTTTCCTCCAACCACCTTAAAATTATCAGCTCTTCAATTCATCATTTCTGCACTGGGAAAAAGTAACCAGAGTTTAAACTCAAGGAATAAAAGAGCTGTCATCAGTAATGGTGCATTGAAAATAAAACTATTTAGTTCACCAATGCCCTTCATGTTGACATTGCTATCTAGTTTATTATGTGACTCCAAAACCATAGCATTGTGGTCAACTCTTAATACTCTGCAATCAGGAGCAACATTTTAGTAAGCAGTTTCAGTCATGACAAACCTAACAAAATGAACTCCCCGGTAAAATTCTCAATTTTCTGTGTAGCTAAGCACAGCTCCAATGGCACATTTAAGTTTGCTGACACTGTTGTTGGTGGAATCAGAGGTGGTAACGAATCAGTATATGGGAGGGAAATTGAAAATCTGGCTGAGTGGTGCCACAACAACAACATTTTACTCAATGTCAGCAAGACCAAGAGCGGATTATTGACTTCAGGAGGATAAGCCAGCCCGCCCTCATTTGGGGGAAACCAGAGGTGGAGAGTGTCAGCAACTTTAAATTCCTCAGCGTTATCACTTCAGAGGACATGTTCTGGGTACAGCTCATAAGTGCAAATATGAAGTACAGCAGTGCCCTGACTTTCTTCGGAGTTTGCGAAGATTTGGCATGACACCTAAAACTTTGACAAACTTCTTTAGACGTGTAGTGGAGAGTACATTGACTGACTGTATCACAGCTTAGTATGGAAACACCAATGCCTTTGAAGGGAAAATCCTATAAAAGTAGTGGATATAGCCCAAACCATCACAAGTAGAGCATTCCCCACCAATGAGCACATCTACATGGAATGCTATCACAGGAAAACATCCATCATCAACAGCCCCCACTATCCAAGCCATGCTCTTTTCACTGCCATCAGGAAGCAGGTATAGGAGCCTCAGGACCCATACCACCAGAATCATTAACAGTTATTACTCCTCAAGCATCCAGCTCTTGAACCAGAGGGGATAACTTCACTCAACTTAATGTGCCCCATCATTGAACTATTCCTATAATCTTCAACCTCACTTTCAAGGACTCTTCATCTCATGTTCTTGATAGTTATTGCTTATTTATTATTTTTTCTTCTTGTATTTGCAGTTTGTTATCTTTTGCGCACTGACTGACCACCCTGTGTGTTGGTGTGGTCTTTCATTGATTCTATTATGGTTATTGGATTTACTGAGTATGCCCACAAGACAACTAATCTCAGGGTTGTATATGGTGATACATGTTCTTTGTTAATAAATTTACTTTGAACATTATTGGAACTAGAAGAAAAATGGAAAAAATAACTCTGAAGAATCTAACAGTATATAAAAGAGTGAATTCTGCAAAACCTGAAATGTTTGAATTTTCCTCAGCTTCCACCATTTTCATTCTTTCTGTTAGCATCTCCTTGTGCCTCACTCTCATTACTTAAGCTGGAGTTGTTCTGTTTGGAACAAAGGCTGAGGGAAGATCTAATTAAGATGTACTGAACAAAGGACATAGACGGACAGCTCAAATTAGAGGTTACATGTTTAAAGTTACATTACTTCTGCAAAGTAATTTGCAGAAAATTAGAAGAAAGATGAAGAAATACATTTTACTCAGAAGATGATGGGGTTGGGAATTTAATCCTTGAAAGTGGTAGAGGCAGAAACCCTCATTACAATTAAAAGTATTTAGATGTGGCCTTAATGCTACATGAGGAGATCTGGAATTTATAAACAGACAATTGGCTTCCTCCTTTGTTGGAACTTTTCTTTATTATGATGATTCAATGAGCTTCATTATCTTTTAATTTACAAGTTTCCACAGAGCTTAGTCACAACATCTATTAATTTATTATATACAAATGTATTATATTTATATATAAAGATGATTGACTTCATAAAAACATGCAAGTTTCGCTTTGAGAATGCAGTTGTCAATCATATTAAACACTTAGCATTGAATTCAATGAGGTTCTCAAACAATTTCTATATGTCCTGTCTTAGAGCTGGTTTTCTATTTGGTAAGCAATTTTCCTTCAGTTCATCATACTTTTAAGAAGTCCTGGGAAGAAAGCAAATCAGGAATAAGAATTTTAAATTTAGCTTACAGTACATGATACTGTAGTAATAAAATTGTGCCATAGGTGAAAGAACACAGGAACAAAAGATTCATCATTTGAACCCAATGTATTGGACTAGCAACAGAGCAATTCTCTGAAATGTACTCGACTAAATTAGTTAATCCTTCAAATGCTTGCAATGTTGGATAATAACTGGTTATCCAATTCCTATATAGCGAATAATGAGATTAAACAATTCAACATTGTTTAAATTTTATCCATAGGATGTGGTTGATTTTGAAATGAAAACCGCTGTTGTGGTCAGAAACAGTATGAAGGCACGGGTCACTTAATACATAGAACAGCATAGAACGAAAAGGTACCAAATTGAACAAATAGTACGATTCAAGAAATTAGTAAAGACAAGGAATACACTGAATGTAATTGGTAACATTTGTTATCTCAGGACATCATAGTGTCAAGAGTTTTATAGCACAGAAAAAGGCCCTTCGCCCCACCATGGCTCTGCTGACCATTGTGCTCATCTATACTAATCCCAATTACCTGCATTAATCCCAGATTTCTCTGCCTTGCTCATTCAAATACCTGTCCAAGTGCTTTTTAAAATATTGTTATTGCTCTGGCAACTCATTCTAAATGCCAACTATTGTGTGAACATTTTACCACTCAGGTCCCCCTCAAGTCTCCTGCCTAAACCCATGACCTTGAGTTTTAGACACCCTTACCACTGGTACCTATCCTATCTCTGCCTCACAATTTCATATACAATTCCATATTTCTTGGTTTCCTTTTTCCAGGGAATATCAGCCTTTTCTAACCAACCTCCTGATAACTCAAGCCCTACAAGCTGGGCAACATCCTCGTAAATCTTTTCTACATCCTCTCTGGCTTAATCACATTCTTCCTGTTGTATGACGATGACAAATGCACACATTGTCCAAGTATTGTGTGCAGTTTTATACAGGTATAATGTGACATCCCAACTCTTATACTCAAATGACTCAGCCAAAGAAAGCAAGCATGCCATACATTTCCTCAACGTTCTGCCTGTACAGGTAGTCCCCGAGTTACAAACATCCGACTTACAGACAACTCATACTTACGAACCAAGGAAGGAGAACA
Source organism: Hemitrygon akajei (assembly GCF_048418815.1). NCBI lineage: Eukaryota > Metazoa > Chordata > Chondrichthyes > Myliobatiformes > Dasyatidae > Hemitrygon > Hemitrygon akajei. The sequence continues at coordinate 7,669,667 of NC_133134.1, forward strand.
CTGTCCACCATTTTAAGTCAGATCGCGACGCCGTCCGCCATTTTAAGTCGTTGCCGTTGACACTGTGTTGAGTGTTTAACTTTGTATTTGGCTTAAACTTTTCTTAGTAAGATTCACCCTGCCTTCCCCCCCCCCCATTCCAGTCGGCTGGTGGCTCAGTGAGATTAGCGCCGGGCTGGAGAACGGAGGTTTCCCAGTTCGATCCAGTGACAGACCGCTCCCGTGCTGGGTTGATGTCGATCCAGTGACTTCCATACCATCCGTGCCAGGTTGATGTCGAGCTTGCAACTCAACCTTGTAAAAAAAAAAACTGCCACCTCCAGTTTAAGTTCCCACGCGGAATATTGTGGAGGATCAAATACCCAAACCCAGCACAGCCCCCACTTGTCCCATTTAGCCTGTCTCAGTGCGGTGGTCCTTAGGACCCAGTGGACCTCAGGACTCGCCGACCACAGTGTTTCTGTTCCATTGACGGAAAGCGATCGCGATTGAAAATAAAGTGAAAATAATAAAGCATTTGGAAAGAGGTGAAATGCCATCGGTCATTGGAAAAGTGTTAGGCTATAGTCGGTCAACGATCAGAACAATTTTAAAAGATAACGGATAGAGTGAGAATAATGGAGCATGTGAAAGGCCCTGCCCCGCAGTGGTTTAATTATTCAAATTCTTAAGTGTTTTATATGCATAGAAAGGTAAAATATATACTATATACTAAGATGAACATTTGACTAACTGATGCTAAATAATATTGGGTGTACTTGTTCCGACTTACGTACAAATCCGACTTAAAGATGGACTCAGGAGTGGAACTCATACGTAACCCGGGGACTGTCTGTATTCCCATTCTCAGCAAACCATGTACCACAAAGTCCCTCTATTCAAGAATGCTCCCAAAAACCTGTGCGTGGCCTGCCCTGGTTTAACTTCCCTAATCGGATCACTCTAAAATTGTAGGCATTATTTTTTTTTAATTTAGAGAAAATAGTGCAGAACTAGGCCCTTCCAGCCCAATGATCCACACTGCCACCGCCCAGCAACACCCCTAGTCTAATCACAGAACAATTTACAATGACCAGTTAACCTACTAACTGGTAGTTATTTGTACTGTGAGGAAACCCGACTACCAGGAGTAAACCCATACACTCATACAAGCTTCTTACAGGCAGCACTGGAAATGAACTCCAAACTCCAATGCCATGAGCTGTAACTGCTACACTATCATGGTGCCCTTCCATCTGCCACTGTTTTGCCTGCTTTCCCAGTTGATCTACACCCTTGAAGAAGCTTCTTCACTGCCAGGTATGCCACCAATTTTGGTGTCATCTGCAAACTTATTAAATATGGGCACCCATATTATCATACAAGTTAATACTGATGAAACAGCAACAATGGATCTAGCACTAATACCCATGGCAGATTGCTGGTCACAGGTCTCCAATCGGGGGGGGGGGGGGGGGGGGAAATCAAGCTCCTCTTTGCCTACAACTAACCAAATTCTGTATTTAATTTTCTATCTTGTACTGAATCCCATGAACAGCATACTATGCAAGACCTTGTCAAAGGTCTTGTTGAAGTTTATGAGACAACATCTACCATTCTGCTCTGCATAACCCACTTCGTCACTTCAAAAACCTCAACCAAATTCATGAGACATGACTTCCCTATACACAAGCTTTCTAAATGCAAATAAATCATGTCCCTCCTTTGAGAGAAAGTGAAAAAATGGGTTTTGGCTGAGTGCTTGGGAGAAGGAATTGCAAAATTGCAAGTCCAAATGAGGGGACTGAGCCAAGGTGAAACAATTAAACTTAGATTAAGAGGCCAGAAATTGAGGGTGTAGGAATCTTCGAATGTTATGGGGCTGGAAGAAATACATGGAACTTGCCCCATTTTAAAACAGACTATTTTGGGGCCAGAAAGTACAGAAGCAACAGGTGAAAAGATCTAGAGCAAATTAAAACAGCAGAGTTTTAGATGAATGCAAGCTGAATTCAAGTCTGGATTCTAAATTTTTCGAAAGAAAATCTGAAGCGGGTTTCATGTTGGAAGTAGATAGTGCAAATAATGGAGTGGAAGTGTGGTTAGAAGCTCACCTTGGAGTCAATTATAACACCAATGGCCAGGCTCAACATCAGCTGCCAGGATTGTAAACACAAATGGGAAATAGATTCTGCAGAGCTACCAGAGAGCTAAGTAAACAAAAGCCAGCATCAACATCCTGAGGTGTACTTACTAGCCTTAAATTGAATTGCAGCTGTCATTTGAATACTGCAGCTACAAGAGCAAGCTAGTGATTTGCCTCCTGATAGTCCAAAGGCTTTCTACTTCCTAGAAGCCAGAAATAAGTTGCTCTTCCAGATGAATTTAGTTTCAATAATGTTAAGGAAACTTAACATTCTCCACTCTGCAGTTTAAAACAGCTCACTAGAAAAGCACTCCACCCACCACTCTAAAACAATAACTCCATCACAACACATCTGCGGTTATACATCTACAAAAATTATTGCAGTTACTCACTTAATTTACTTCAAATGCACCTCCCAAATTTAAAGTCTCTGCTACTAAATGCTGAGGCAGCAGGTATATACAAGTATCTGGGAGTACAGTTAGACGAGAAGCTAGACTGGACTGCCAACACAGATGCCTTGTGCAGGAAGGCACAGAGTCCTTAGAAGGTTGGTGTCATTCAATGTCTGCAGTGAGATGCTGAAGACGTTCTATAGGTCAGTTGTGGAGAGCGCCCTCTTCTTTGTGGTGGCGTGTTGGGGAGGCAGCATTAAGAAGAGGGACGCCTCACGTCTTAATGAGCTGGTAAGGAAGGCGGGCTCTGTCGTGGGCAAAGTACTGGAGAGTATAACATTGGTAGCTGAGCGAAGAGCACTGAGTAGGCTAAGGTCAATTATGGAAAACCCTGAAAATCCTCTACATAGCACCATCCAGAGACAGAGAAGCAGTTTCTGCGACAGGTTGCTATCGATGCAATGCTCCTCAGACAGGATGAAGAGGTCAATACTCCCCAATGCCATTAGGCTTTACAATTCAACCGCCAGGAGTAAGATATGTTAAAGTGCCGGGGTTGATTGTATTTAATGTATTTAAGTAAACTACTTAAGAACTTTTTAAAAGCTATTATTAATACTTTTTGAGAGAGTGATTTAGATGCATATTATATTTTTTACTGAGTTAAGTATTGTATGTAATTAGTTTTGCTACAACAAGTGTATGGGACATTGGAAAAAATGTTGAATTTCCCCATGGGGATGAATAAAGAATCTATCTATCTATCTATCTATTGGACCACCATCACTTGCAGGCTTTCTTTCAAGTTACAAACAACCCTGACCTGGAATTGCATTACCATTCCTTTATCATAATTATATCTACATTTGGAACACCATTCCACAAGAGCACAGTGGTGCACCTTTACCAGAAAAGGTAGCAATTCAAGGCATGGCTCACTGTCTTCTCAATTCCATGTATAGTTCCAAGCCCAGCTATGAAAGGAGGAGGGCTGGGCATGGGGGTAGCAACCATATCCCATAAAAACTTAGAACTATAGACACTTCAAAGACATCATCTCTGAGCGAGGAACAATACACCAAAAAGATGGGCTACACCTGGGGACAGCTTGAAAGGCCAGCCAGGACAGAGGACTCTGGTAAGCTCCTGTCAGCAGTCTATGCCCCAGGAGGGGTGATGGGCTTAGTAAGCAAGTCACTACCTTCAAGGGTAATCAGGATTAGGGACTAGATACTGGTCTTGTCCACAACATCCATGTTTGGTAGATGAAAAAAATACTAACCAGAAAATGCTAAATTACAAGTTTTGTGAAGGCCATTGTGATAGAAGGGCAAAATATTCAAACACAATCACTCAAAAGATTGGCATGGCTTTGACTGACAGGAACACATTCAATGATTTTGGAGGGGAAACAAGTATGGAGATGGGCAGGCAAGTAGCAAAGACAGCATAATCACGGATTGGTTATTATGACAAGGATGAGGAAAGCAGGTTTGAAGTACATAATGGTTGTGCATGGGAGTGCAGAACCACAACTACTTCACACCCTTTGTCATGGCATTCTAGATTTAACCAACTTTTGGTCAAAAAAATTCTTCATGTCCCCTCTAAACCTCCTTCCCCTTACTTTAGCTACATTCTACTTCTGGACACCTCAGTTAAGAAGAAAGCTTCTCACAGTGTACCCTATCTATACACCTCATCCTTTTTAAATATCTTGAGTTCCCCATCAGATTGTCTGCTCTAAAAAAAAAGAACCCAGCCTTTTTAGTTCTAATCAGACCTCTTGCATTCACATCGTTTTATTTTTATTTAGAGATACCAAGCCATGCCCCCCCAACAACCTACTGATTTAACCCTAGCCTAATCACAGGACAACTTACAATGACCAGTTAACCTACTAACCAGTACACCTTTGGACTGTGAGAAGAAACCAGAACACAGAAATCCACGCACACACCGGAAGAACTTTCTTAGAGGATTTTGAAATTCAACTCTGAAATCCCAAGCTGTAATAGGGTCGCGGCAACCCATACATCTATTTACTTGAATACAAGATGAAAGCTCATACAAAGTTCTGGTGCATTTATACCTCTTGCCTTAATGCTGGTTTCTGTTTTACATCCACTTACACGCCTTCTACTGTTTGTCTTGTCTGGAACAGTTTTCTCCCTGCTGAGTCCATGTCTTTTCACTCAACCTTGTTCCAATACAATTAGTTTTCTATTGCATTGTGAATGCTCATTTGGTTATGAACACAAGAGATTTTTCAGATCCTGGAAACCCAGAGCAACACACAAATGCTGGAGGAACTCAGCAAGTCAGGCAGCATCTATGAAGAGGAATAAACAGTTGACGTTTTGTATGAAGGGTCTTGAATTAAATGTCGATTGGTTACTCCCCACCATAGATGTTGGCTGATCTGCTGAATTCCCCCAGCATTGTGTTTTTTTGGTCTAATGATATGATTTAAAAACACTTGTTAGAAGCCAATTTGGTTCCCAGAAACTATTTACATGATGCTAACATGTTGCTAGCTGCTTGATTCTCTCAATCCTTTCATTCCTCTTTTCCTTCTGACCTCCAGTTTTGAACCACACATCGCTATTATTTCTCCTTGTCATACAGTATCACAAGATATTTAAACTGCAAGCTTCCAGAATGGATGCACCAATTGATAGTTCATGAAGAATGTCAGTTGCAACATTTATGCACCTTTCTCGAAACTGATAGAGAGATCAAGATCTTAACATTTGGTAATTTACCTATTTCAAGGGATTAATAACTCAAAAACATGTGACAGTTTATAAATGTCAGAAGTATCTGATACTGTATGAACTCATATGCCTGGAGGGATAAAATCCACATTCTGGGCAGGTTGAAGAAAGAAAAACATCATACAGGCCAGAATTCCTTTCCACTTGTAGTACACGTAAAATATTAACTACAGGAAGATCACTATTTGAGAAGAGCTGCATTTCCTGGAATTACAGATTCCTCCTTGTGGTGCTAGGAACTGACCAAAGTGAACTAAATAGCACACCTAAATGAACTATCAGAAATACTTAAACTGTACACTTACCACTAACAGCTTTTTCATAATTTTTGCCCAGATTTACAAGATTCCGTAATCCTGGATTAAACTGTTCCATTACAGTCTGAGGAAGACAGAAAAGTCCATTAGAATAGTTAATAACCATCAACACTCAATCAGGTTCATGATCACTGACACATGTCAAGATATGTGTTGCTTTTGCCGTTGCAGCAGTATAGTGCAAGACAAAAATTACCGCAAGCTACAAAAAATTAATCAAATAGCGCAAAAGAGGAAATACTGAGGCAGTGTTCATGGGCAGTTTAGACATCTGATGGCAGAGGGGAAGAAGCTGTTCCAAAATCCTTCAGTGAGAATCATTACAGAGCTCTCTTACATAGTGGGTGACATTTGCATGGCTTTGATTGTAATAAATTTGAATCTGAAAGGAAAGCTTATAAATGGGAACAGGTCTAGCAGCACTTTGAAACAAAAAAACATGAAAATGCACACGTGTTAAGCAACTACATTTCACCTACCGATGCATATAATACTTTGCAGTTTTCAGTATTAGCCATAATTGAACCCAAGCATTTGATTAACAAAGCAAAATAACACCACAATCTATTACAAAGTTTAAATATCTCAGACTTATTACATTTTTTTAAAAGATGTTTGACACATTGTAATGTAATACCAATGCAAGTTTAAAATCCCCATATTAGCCGCTCTTAAAGACCTACAATGGTCCCAAGTCATTGGAATTAATTTATTGTTACATGTACTGAGATACAGTGAATGCACAGTGCACAGAGGTAAAACTATAACAGAATGAAGAATGAAGTGTAACAGCTACAAACAAAGTGCAGTGCAGGCAATAAGATGCAATATGGATTGCGTGATGAAGAGGAACCTTAATCAATTCAACAATCGCAGTGCCGTTTTATTGGAGCAGCGGGTGTAATAAATGAATTATAAAGGAGAGATCAATGTTCAAAAAAATTATACTCCGAAACTCTTCTTATCTATTGAATCTGTGCCCACAGAATGTATCAGCCAAAAACATTTTGCAAATTCCATGCTGCTCCACTATTTGAGTAACGAAAACAAACCAGGAAGCAATTCAACCAAGCTTGCACCTGTCTGAGGTTTGATTTCAATTCCCTGAAGCTTCAATCCAATGAGGCAACTTCCAAAATGCCATTTCTTGAAACTGGGTTGGTCTGGAAAAGCAGGTGAGTGGGTTACCCAAATTTGGAAAATTTAACATTCATACTATTGGATTGTAGGCTTCCCAAGTGGAATACGAGGTCTTGTTCTTTCAGTTTAGATTAGGCCTCAACATGCCAGTGGAGAAGGCAGGGAACAGTCAAGTTGTGTGGGAAAGGGAGGGGGAGTTGAAATGTTTGGTCCCTCTGCATTATAAATAGATAAGCTTTATTTGTCACATGTGTATCAAAACCGTGAAATTTCTCATTTGTGTCTACGACTAACACGGTCCAAGGACTTGCTGGGGGTAGCCCACAAGTGTTGCCCTACTTACAGCATCACATATCATGCCCAAACTTAGTCATCCTAACTTCTACATCTTTGGAACGTGGGAGGAAACTGAAGAATCCCAGGGAAACCCAGGTGATCATACAGAGAATGCACAAACTCCTTACAGACAGCAGTGAGAATTGAACCCTGAGTGGTGATCGCTGGCACTGTAAAGTGCTGCATTAACTGCTATGCTATCGTGCTGCCTGGATAACAATGAATACACAATGCAAGTTTCGAGACCGCTCATGAAAATAGTTGCCTCACTTAGAAGAGCTGGTAAGTTCCGGATCATGGTGATGGAGGTGTTTATTCAAACCTCCCCCCACCCCCCAAGTTGCAGGGAAAAGTACAAAGAGCCAGGAAGGATTAAGTGAGGAGGGATGATGGATCACAGAAAGTGGTGCCATTGGAAAATGAAGTGAGAAAGACAGCAAGAGCACAGTGGGATCCTGTTGTAGCTACTTATACCAGTTTTCCCAAATGAGAATAACTGGTAACAAAAGTCAACATTAGCTCCTGAAGTATCTACATAGTTATAGTAGTTGCAATTCAGACTGCAAACATCTTTAAACAGTCACTGTCCTTCCAATACTCTCTACTCATACCTCAACTTGTAACACTAACTGGTACTGGGACTAGACATCATAAAGCAATTTTTAATAGCTTAGCTTCCCACAATGCCCTTTTGTATACTGGACAGCTCTAGTATGTTGTGTCAATATGCCACAGAGCACTATTTACAAAGCAAAAGCAGGCTGCTGATATCTATTCAGTCAATTGCAAAACTTCACTGCCGCTGTACGAAAATAATGGAATAGGCAGATCTCTATGTCCTTGGAGAGATAATCTCTATAAATATGTGACCCGTTTATGGTTCAAGCTAGAATAGTGTGACTTGGAAAATGTAAAATGGTCACAAAAAAGTGTATAATCCAAAGGCTACTTCAATCCATCAGCTCCATTGTCTCTTTTTTAGTGGAGCTAAAATAACTTAAAGCTAATTTGTTAAAGTCTGTCAGTATGAGCTTTACAATTCAAACAATATAATTTTTGATTTTTAAGTAGGTAAGTATCAGGGCATTAATGGCTGGCAGCCATGTCTAAATGGCAGTTCCTTTGTTGGCTCAACTTCCACTAACCAAGCCTAGATTTTATGCATTTCTGAGGGATGGACAGTCTGCTAACTAAAAGTCCCATATGCAAGAGGCACTTCATTACAAGTTTTGGGAAAGAACAGGGGAAATTATCCCTGGCGTAACAAACAATCTGTTAGTCGAACTCAGCAGATAAAGGTCTGTGTGTGGGGCTGACCGACATAGATTCGACCACCTTCGTTCCATCTGCCACAACGGGTAATATATTCCTGGTGGCCACCCATTTTAATTCTACTTCCCATTCTGACAGTTCACGGCTTTCTCTACTGCGATAAGATCACTCTCAGGTTGGAGGAGCAACACCTCATATTCCATCGATGTAGCTTCCAACCTGACATAATATTGATTTCTCCAACTTCCAAAAATTTATCCCCCTTCTGGTTCCCCTCTTTTTTCTTCACCTCCCTCTGGCACTCTTTCCCCTCCCCCCACTCCATGATCCACTGCCCTCTCCTATCAGATCCTCCTTCAGTCTTTTTACCTTTTCCATCTATCACCACCCAGCTCCCCTCCCCCACCTACCTGCCCCTTCAATGGCTTCACCCATCACCTGCCAACTTGTACTCCTCCCCCTTCCCAGCACTTTCTTACTCTGGCTCCTTTCCCCTTCCTTTCCAGTCTAGGTGAAGACTCTTGACCCAAAATGTCAATTGTTTTTTTCCCCCCTCTGTAACTTGCTGAGTTGTTCCAGCATTGTCTGTGTTGCTCTGGATTTCCACCATCTGCAGAATCTTTTGTATTTATGTGGGGAAGAGAAATGAATAGAAACTCTGCAATTATCTTTGGTATCTGGTTAATATTTAACCTTCAGTCAACACAATTATGAATAGATTAATTGAATACAATAACATTGTAGGACCTTGCTCTGTGTGTTTTACGTGACAACAAAAGAACTTCATTGGGTGTGAGACACTGTGGGTTATGGAGGTGTGAAACTCATTATAGATATCTACAGCAACAAACAAGTTGGCAGATGGAGCCCAGTCATGCAGGACAACCCAGGATCTCACAAATCTATGCACAAATTTCCAATTGAAATATCCAAGAGACAACCTTAAATACCAATTACAGATCTTAACAGGCACTTTTGATTTAAGCAAACCCACCTAAAATGGTAGAACTAATGAACTTCACAATCCAATATTCAATTCACAGTTAAAAGTAATGTCTCCCCCCCCCCCCACATTTTTGGAGGGGAAGGCTTTAATTTCTGTTGAAATTAAATTACTGGGGATTAAGCGAACCCAAGACTTCTTAAAACCCCAGTTACAGTTTTTACACGCCCCATAAAGCTTGTTACGGACAAGACATTTTAAAGGATTCGCTTAAAACAAACTTCAAGAACAACATTCATCTGCGACATAAGTCACTCCGGCTGCCTCTCCACGTCCGCAAACACACCCAGTTTAAAAGGTGACTAAACAGGTAGGTGCAGTGGAAACGATGCCCAGCCCTTTTATGACCAATCTATTTCATTGCCCCCACCAAGAAAAAAATATGCCGATTTAAAATTAGTTAACCCAGTTTCTGCGAGGCAAAAATGATGTTTCAAGCTAATTTACCCAAGACTGTACCTTTATCAATCAGACCTTTTCAGGTGAGTCTCACCTGCAGCAACTCACCTGTACCACTATCCAAAGTAATAAATTAGGAACGACGCCAGCCATTGCAAATAATTAATAACGTAGTTTTCAAAACACATATACTTTAGTTTGAAGGCTACTTTTTGGGTGGGGGTCCTCACCTTATAGGTGTTCTCCGTGAGCCTGCTGATATCCTCGGTTTTGCGAGACATAGTTCCTCCGTTGGCGACGTAGCCCCTCACAGGATTGAGCCGAAAGGAAAATAACCCGTCCAAAAAGGGTGGCCACAGGTGCCGTTTGCGGAGGGTGGACCGCGGCTAGAGCGACAGAAGGGGCCCAGCTTGTTCGCGGATGCTGAAGGAGACCCGCCGCAGCCCGACTCCTGTCAAACTTCTACCCCGTGCGAGCTCGCCGGGTGACGTGTCTCCACTGGCCCCGCCCCTTGCCCCGCCCAATGAGCAGGCGTCGGTGCCCACCCCGCTCCTTGGCCGCAATGCTGCCTGGGAATTGTAGTCTCACTCAGACCGAGACAACCGAACCTTGCAGTGCGAGAAGGAAGACATAATGCTAATTTAAAAAAAAGAACTATTCAGCCTAATCGTACTTTTCAGCCAAACAAGTAATGGTTTCTCTAAATGTTCATCCAAATACAAAGGGTCTTTCTGGATGACATCTTCTGTCAATACTTAACGTCAGGCTGCCGTTTATTGACTACAGCTCAGCGTTCAACACAGCCATTCCTACAGCTCTAATCAAAAAGCTCCTTAACCTGGGCCTCTGTACCTCCCTCTGCAACTGGATCCTCGACTTTCTCACTGGAAGATCGGAAAAACGTCTTAGACAGGTTTATTGTCACCAGCATGCGTCATGAAATTTGTTAACTTAGCAGCAGCAGTTTAATGATAATATAGAAAGAAAATAAATAAATAACTTACTGTCATTATATATAAATGTATATTGGATAGATTAAAAATAATGCAAAACAGAAATAATATAGTAAAAGAAGTGGGGGTAGTGTTGATGGGTTCAATGTCCATCAACACTGGAGCTCCTCAGGGATGTGTACTTAGCCCTCTGCTCTACTCTCTGTACATTCGTGATTGTGTGGCTAGGCCCAGCTCAGATATCATATATAAATTTGCTGATGATGCAGCTATTGTCGGCAGAATTTCAGATGGTGACAAGAAGGTGTACAGAAGCAAGACAGACAAGTTGGTTGAGAGGTATAGTAGTACTCAGTGTCAGTAAGAGCAAAGAAATAATTGTGGACTTCAGTAAAGGTAAGCCGAGGGAAGATACACCAGTCCTTATTGAGGTATCTGGAGTGGAAAGAATGAGTAATTTCGAGTTCCTGGCTGTCAGGATCTCTGAGGATCTATCTAACATATCGATGCAACTACAAAGAAGGCACAACAGTGGCTTTATTTCATATGGATTTTGAGGAGATTTGGTATGCCACCAAAGACACTTGAAAATTTCAACAGGTGTACCATGGAGAGCATTCTAACTGGCCACACCATCCTCTGGTATGGGTGGGGGGGGGGGGGGACACTGCACAGGATCAAAATTAGCTGCAGAAAGTTGAGTTGTAAATTCTATCAGCTTCATCGTGGGCACTAGCCTCCTCAGCATCTAGGCTGTCTTCAAGGAGATCATTTAGGATCCCTATCACCCAGCCCAGAACATGCTCTTTTGTCATTGCTGCCATCAGCAGTGAGCCACAGGAGCCTGAAGACACACACTTCTCCCCCCCTGCCATAAGATTTCTGAATGGACATTGAATCCATGAACACTACCTCACTACTTTTTTCACTTTTTACATTCCTTATTCAATTTAACATTTTAAATAAATACATTACTACTTTCAGCAGTTTAGTTTTTGTTATGTATTGCAATGTACTGCTGCCGTAAAACAACAAATTTCATGACATAGGCCAGTGATATTAAACCTGATTCTATTCCTGATTTTGAAGTAACGCAAAATGCCTGAGTGCACAGGTCAGGCAACATCTGTGGAGAGGATTAAACATTTTGGCCCAGATCTTTCATTAGGGCTAGAAGGGAAGGGGAGAGGAGCCAGAATAAGATGGTGATAGGACAAGGGGAAAGAGTTGTAGAAACAGCCAGTTCCATTACGGTCACAACCTTCCCCAATTTCACGGACATCTTAAAGAAGGGGACATCCATCAAGTCAAGTCAAGTTTATTGACATTTTGACCATAAACTGCTGGTACAGTACACAATAAAAATGAAACAACATTCCTGCAAGACCCTGGTGCTACATGAAACAACACAAAACTACACTAGACAATGTGAGACAGCACAAGGCTACACTAGACTATGCAAAACAACATAAAAACTGCACTAGACTACAGACCTGCACAGGACTACATAAAGTGCACAAAACAGTGTAGGGCAGTACAATAATTAATAAACAAGACAATAGGCACAGTAGAGGATAAATTACAATATAATAATAAATGATGTTATTAAATTAGCACCCCCATCATCTGCGACATGCCATCTTCTTACTGCTACCATCAAGGACTATGTAAAGGAGCCTGAAGACCCAATTCCAAAATTTAGGAACAGCTTCTTCCCCTCCACCATCAGATTTCTGAACGGTCCGAATTTATCGTATTGAATTCTATTGTATTTCTTTCATTCCTATAAATTACATGCAAAAAAATTAATCTTAAGCAGCAACACATAATACTTAAATAAGCCTATCGCCCATAAGACCACAAGATATTGGAGCAGAATGAGACAATCTGGCCCATTGAGTCTGCTCCGTCATTTCATCACGGCTGATCCATCTTCCTCTCAACCCCATTCTCCTGCCTTCTCCCCATAACCTTTCATGCCCTGACTAACCAAGAATCTATCAAATTCCGCCTCAAACACACTCAATGACCTGGCCTCGACAGATGTATGTGGCAATGAATTCCACAGATTCACACCCTCTGGCTAAAGAAATAACTCCCCATCTCTGTTCTAAATGGACACCCCTCTATTCTGAGGTTGTGTCCTCTGGTCCTAGAATTCCCCCACTATAGGAAATATCCTCTCCACGTCTACTCTACCTTGGCTTTTCAACATTCAATGAAACTACCCAGCATTCTTCTAATTTCCAGCAAGTACAGGCTCAGAGCCATGAAAAGCTCCTCGTGTGATAAGCCTTCTAAACCCGGAATCATTTGTGTGAACCACCTTTGAACCCTCTCCAATGTCAGCACATCTTTTTTTAGATAAGGAGCTCAAAACTGCTCACAATGTTCCAAGTGAGGCCTCACCAGTGCTTTATAAAGCCTCAGAACCACATCCTTCATATATTCTAGTCCTCTCGGAATCAATGCTAACATTGCATTTGCCTTCCTCACCACCAATTCAACCTGCAAGTTAACCTTTAAGAAATCCTGCACAAGGACTCCCGATCCCCTTTGCACCTTGGATTTTTAAATTTTCTCCTTATTTAGAAAATAGTCTGCACTTTTATTCCTTCTACCAATGTGCATGACCAGACACTTCCTGACACTGTATTCCATCTTCCACTTCTTTGCTCATCCTCCTAATCTGTCTAAGTACTTCTGCTGCCTCCCTGCTTCCTTAGCACTACCTGCCCCACCCACCTAACTTTGTCTGACCTGCAAACCTGGCCACTAAGCCATCAATTCCATCATCTGAATAATTTTACAAAGAATCAGTCCCAACACCAACCTCTGTGTAACACCACTAGTCACTGACAGCCAGTCAGAAAAAGCTCCCTTTATTCCCACTCTTGCCTCCTGACAATCAGCCACTGCTCTATCCATGCTAGTATCTTTCCTGTAATATCACGGGTTCTTACCTTGTCTCACGTGTGGCACTTTGTCAAAGGCCTTCTGAAAATCCAAAGTACACAACACCTATCGATTCTCCTTTGTCTATCCTGCTTGTTATTCCTCAAAGAATTCCAATAGATTCGTCAGGCAAGATTTTTCCTTTAGGCTGACTTTGGGCTATTTTATCATGTGCCTCCAAGTACCCTGAAACCTCATCTTTAACAATCAGCTCCAAAATCTTCCCATCCAGTGAGGTCAAACTAACTGGCCTATAATCTTCTTTCTTTTGCCTCACTCCCTTTTTGAAGAGTGGAGTGACATTAGCAATTTTCCAGTCCTCCAGAACCATAACAGAATCTAATGATTCTTGACAGATCATTACTAATGCTTCCACAATTTCTCCAGCCACCTCTTTCAGAATCCCCAGGTGTAGTTCATCTAGCTGAGATGATTTATCTACCTTCAGTCCCATTAGTTCCCCAACAAACGTCTCCCTAATAATAGCAACTGCACTTATTTCTGCCTTCTGATAGTATCAAACTTCCAGCATACTGCTCTCTCACAGTGGAGACTGATGCAAAATGCTTTTTTAGTTCATCCATTTCCTTGTCCCCCTTTACTACCCCTCCAGTGTCATTTTCCTGTGGTCTATAGTATATTCTCTCGCCCCTCTTTTACTCTTCATATTTCTGAAAAATCTTTTGGTATCCACTTTGATATTATTGGCTAGCTTACTTTCATATTTAAACTTCTTGCTCTTTATGGCACTTTAATTGTCCTTTGTTTTTAAAAGCTTCCCAATCCTCTAACTTTTCAATAATTTTTGCTTTATTATATGCCCTTGTTTTTGCTTTTATGTTAGTGTTGATTTCCCTTGTCGGCCACACTTGTGTCATCCTACCTTTAGAATGCTGCTTCTTTGGGATGTATCTATCCTGCACCTTCCAAGCTGCTCCCAGAAATTCCAGCCGTTGATGTTCTGCCCTCATCCTCGCTAGTGACCCTTTCCAATCAACTTTCACCATCTCCTCTCTCATGCCTCTGTAATTCCCTTTACTCCACTGATACACCTGATTTTAGCTTCTTTCTGTCAAATTGCAGGGTGAATTGAATCATATTATAATCACTGTTTCCTAAGAATTCCTTTACCTTAAGCCCCTTCATCAAATCCAGTGCATTACACAATACCCAGTCCAGAATATCTGATCCCTAAATGGGCTCAACCACAAGTTGCCCAACAATGCCCTCTCAGGCATTCTACAAATTCTCTCTCTTGTGATCCAAAATCAACACTAATCTGATTTTCCTAATCTACCTGCATATTGAAATCTTCCACGACTATTGTAACATTGTTCTTTTGACATGCATTTTCTAGCTCCCATTGTAGTTTTTGGCCCACATCCTCACTACTGTTCAGAAGCCTGTATATAACTTCTGTCAGGGTCTTTTTCACCCTTGGCAGTTCCTTAACTCTACCCACAATGATTTTACATCTTCTGATCCTATGTCTCCTCTTTCTAAGGATTTGATTTTATTTTTTACCGACAGAGCCACACCATCCCTCTCTGCCTACCTGCCTGTCCTTTTGATACAACGTGTATCTTTGGATGTTAAGTTCCCGGCTATAATCTTCTTTCAGCCACGACTCAGTGCTGCTCACAACATCATACCTGCCAATTTCTAACTGCACTACAAAATCATCTGCCTTGCTTTATACACTGCTTGTATTCAGATATAGCACCTTCAGTCCTGTATTTGTCAGCCTTATCAATTTTATCTACCTGCTGTACTGCATCTCATTCCACGAACTGGAACAGCTACCTGACATTCCCGACAGACTCACTACACACTGCCTCTACCTGTATAGCAACTGCCCCATCCACAGTGCTATCACTCAGTTTCCCATCCTCATCCCAAATTAGCTTAAACCCTCGCCACCTGTTCTAGCAAAAATGCCCGCAAGGATATTTGTCCCCCTCGGGTTCAGGTGTGACCCATCCCTTTTGTACCTACCCCAGAAGAGATCCAATGATCCAAAAATCTGAAACCCTGTCCCCTGCACCAGTTGCTCAGCTATCATTTGTCTGCCAAATTATCCTATTCTTACCCTCACTGGCACATGGCATTGGCAGCAATCTAGATATTACTACCTTGGAGGTCCTGTTTTTCAGCTTCCTACCTAGCTCAGCTCCTTAAATTCTCACTTCATGGCTCCTCCCTTTTCCTACCCATGTCATTGGTGCTGACATACACCAAGACTTCTGGCTGCTCACCCTTCTCCTTTAGGATGCTGTGGATCCGATCTGAGGCGTCCATGACCGTGGCACCTGGGAGGCCACATACCATCCAGGTGTTCCGATCATGTCCACAGAACCTCGTGTCTGCCCCTCTAACTACGGAATCCCTTATCACTTCTGCAGTCCTCTTCTTCCCCCCCTTGCCAAACTCAGTGTCAGAGACCCCATTGCCATGGCTTCCCCCAGTAGGTCGCCCCTTCTCAACAGTATCCAAAGTGGCATTCTTATTATTGGGGGGGAACAGCTCACAGGGCTACTCTGCACTGGCTGGCCTTTTCTTTCCCTCTCCCGAAAGTCGCTCAGGTACCTGCCTCCTGCAGTTTAGGGTTGACTACCTCCCTGTAGCTCCTATCTATCACCTCTTCATTCTCCCATGTGAGCCAGAGGTCATTGAGCTGCAACTCCAGTTCCTTAACCAGTTCAGTGAGAAGCTGCGGCTTGGTGCACCTGGTGCATATGTGGTTATCTGGGTAGCCAAAGCCTGATGAGCTAACACCTCCCCTCTCTAACACTGGTCCACTCTAACAATGGCCACTCCACTTGTCCCTGCCTTATCTCTAGTTGCTCTTGCCAATGAATTCCAATTTGACTGGGCTGCCAGAAAATGGCGAAAGCACATGAGCGTTCCTTTTTAAATCTCACTCATGGACCTGTAAGGTGCCTCCTCTCTCGCTCCCGATTCAATTGAATTGCCAGAAAAACTTCCAAAGCCTGCGAACGCTCCTTTTTAAATCTCACTCATGGACCTGCATTGCTTCCACTCTTGCTCCCAATTCGATTGGACCACCTACTGGGTTATAGGCCACCCATAGGAGTCTGCCAGAGTTCTCTATCCTGGACCGGCCTTTCAAGTTTTCCCCAAGTGTTACTCATCTTCAAACATCCTTCCTCTCCCAGGGACTTGGAACTTCTGTTGGTGTTTCTGTTGCTCTGGGTTTTTATGGGGTAGGGTTGATAGCCCATGCCCAACCCTCTTCCTTTTGCAACCAGGCTTGGAGTCATCAATGGCAGAGTTAATATAGATGTACTTTGATAATAAATTGCATTTCATTGGGTTTCCGTGTACACATGACAAATGAAACTGACCTTTATCTCTTTATCTTTATTGTTAAAATACACTTTGAGCTTTAGAACTTTGAGGAACTTTCAGAGATTGGGAACTTGGCAACTGAAAGCACGAGTAACAATGGCAAAAAAAGAGGAAATCCTGGGAAGTGCAAGGAATAATGATGGATGTAGTTCTGGGAGAGGCTGTAGTGATTAAAAACAAAGGACTTGAGTATATTGAATTCCTTTCAGAGCATTTGAAGCCAAGAATGAGCTTGAAGTGCAACCATGGTTATAATGTGGGGAAAACAAATCCAATCAGGAAATAGTTGAGGCAGGTTCACTAACAACCTTTGAAAGACAGTTGGGCAGGTATATGAATTCATGATAAAGACTACCTTTGTTCTTCACATGTACATTGAAACATCAAAACATTCAGTGAAATGCATCGTTCTGCAGCAATGACCAACACAGTCTGAGGATGTGCTGGAGGCAGCCCACATGCCTCGCCATGCTTCCAGTGCCAACATAGCATACCCGCAACTTACTAGCCCTAACCCATATGTCTTTGGAATGTGAGAGGAAACCAGAGCAAGTCTGTGCGGTCAAGGGAAGAAAGTACAGACTGCTTACAGACAGTGGTGGGAATTGAACTCCAATTGCTACAATACCATGGGAAGGTTTAGAAGGTTGTGGGTGTGGTGAACTACATATACCTGTCTGGACACACCCCTCTGCTGACTGCTCCTGTGGCACCTCCCACTAACTGTGGCTCCTCCCACGGACCCCGGCATAAAGGCGATTGGGGACTCCGCCCCGGTCTCAGTCTCCAGGATGCAGTGTGGTGGTCAATTGCTGCTTGTTCTTTCTTCCAGCCAATAAAAGCCGATATCTCGCCTCACGTCTCAGAGAGTTATTTATGGTGCATCAATGGGCCAAACGTGGGTGAATGGGAAGGTTTAGGATGGCATGAACCAGTTGAGCTGAAGGGCCTTTTCCCTTGATGTATGAATTGAATTGATTTACTTCTTACATCCTTCACATACATGAGGAGTAAAAATCTTTAAGTTACGTTTCTGTCTAAATGTCCAATGTGCAATTTTTAGTAATTTGTAATAAATAGTATGTACAACAGGACAGTCAATATAGCATAGAAATACAATTGTATGAGTGTGAATTAATCTGTCTGATGGCCTGGTGGAAGAAGCTGTCCCGGAGCCTGTTGGTCCTGGCTTTTATGCTGCGGTATCATTTCACAGATGGTAGCAGCTGGAACAGTTTGTGGTTGGGTTGACTTGGGTCCCCAATGATCCTTCAGGCCCTTTTTACACACCTGTCTTTGTAAATGTCCTAGTGGGAAGTTCACATCTACAGATGCGCTGGGCTGTCCGCACCACTCTCTGCAGAACTCTGCGATTAAGGGAAGTACAGTTCCCATACCAGCCAGTGACACAGCCAGTCAGGATGCTCTCAATTGTGCCCCTGTAGAAAGTTCTTAGGATTTGGGGGCCCATACCAAACTTCCTCAACCGTCTGAGGTGAAAGCGGCGGTGTTGTGCCTTTTTCACCACACAACCGGTATGTACAGACCACGTGAGATCCTCGGTAATATGTATTCCGAGGAGCTTAAAACTGTTCACCCTCTCAACCCCAGATCCATTGATGTCCATAGGAGTTAGTCTGTCTCCATTCCTCCTGTAGTCCACAACCAGCTCCTTTGCTTTTGCGATATTGAGGGAGAGGTTGCTTTCTTGGCACCACTGTGTCAGAGTGATGACTTCTTCTCTGTAGGCTGCCTCATTATTATTTGAGATAAGGCCAATCAATGTAGTATTGTCAGCAAATTTAATTTGCAGATTGGAGCTGTGGGTGGTGACACAGTCATGGGTATACAGAGAGTAAAGGAGGGGCTTAGGGCACATCCCTTGGTGGGGGGGGGGGGTGTCTCCTATGTTGAGGGTCAGAGAGGCAGAGGTGAGGGAACCCATTCATACCACCTGCTGGCAGGAAGTCCAGGATCCAGCTGCACAAGGCCAAGGTCCCTGACACAATGACACTATGACTTGAGAATGCTACCTGCTTTCCCCAGATCAGGAGACAATAATACCAGAAGATATCGGAGCCAGATTTGGCCACTTGTCTTGCTGAGTCTGCCTTGCCTTCAATCAAGGCTGATTTGATTTTCCTCAACACTATTGTCTCACCTTCTTCCCATAACCGTTAATCCCTTTACCAATCAATATTTTATCAACCTCTACTAAACATGCAAGGCTAAGACCTAAGATAAGCACATTTTTACTGACGAAGGATCTACTTCTAAATCACCAGCTTATCTGTTCTGTTTGCCCGGACTGATTTAACTGTTGAAACTTCCGCAGCATTTTTCTGTGTGTGTCTGTTTCAGATTTCTGGCTTCTACAGAAACAAGTTCAGGAGCCGGGACCCCTTCACGAGGCAAATCCTCTCAAAGCACATTCTGATAGTGTGATCAGCAATGTCTGGCATTCAACCCCAGAAGAAGGCAGGGTTCCAAAATCGTACACAAAGAGGTGAGTGAGCTTTAGGAACATCTTTAACATGAAAGAATTTTCAGAAGTAATTTTGGGCTAGGGCCAGCTGCCATTGCTGGAATGTTTGGAATTCATACATTTGAGATGTCCTCATAGATCATCCTCTCCACTTCAAAGCAGATATACGCACTCTGGAGTTCAAGGCCTAGTGTTCAGCGATTGGCATGTTCTGGGATCAATGTGGAGGATTGAGGCCTGTTGGCAGGAGCCAAGCCTGCAGATCTCTGCAGAAGCTGAAGCTCAATGCCAGCAAGCCCAGGTCCAACTCTGAGCCTTGAGACAGAAGAAGGTGACCTGCCCTGTGGTTAAAGAACTGTGGAATGTGCGTTGGTGGGAGGGAGGAAGGGGGTTTGTTTTGCTGCTGTTGTTCTTTGTTGCTTGCTGTGCTTTGCATTGTTCTGCTGAGCATTGTGGGCATGCTATGAATGTGTGGCGACATTTGCGGGCTGCCCCCAGCACATCCTTAGGTTGTGTTGGTTGTTAACGCAAACGACGCATTTCACTGTATGTTTCGATGTACGCGTGATAAATGGTCTTGAACCAATTTATTTATTTATTTGGGGTGGGACGCTTAGTGGTTAGCACCATGCTTTAGTGCACCAGCGACCCGGGTTCAATTCCCGCCACTGACCACGTGGGTTTCCTCCGGGTGCTCCGGTGTCTCCCACAGTCCGAGGACGTACCGGTTGGCAGGATAATTGGTCTTTGTAAGTTGTCCTGTGATTAGGCTGGAATAAAATCAGGGGAATGCTCAAAGGGCCAGAAAGGCCTATTGTGTGCTGTATGTCAATAAATAAATAAATAATCTCGAACCTTGGATTTATTTGCACTGCTAATATAGAAGGAAAGTATGCAAACCAATGGGTTCTGACAGAGCAATCCCATTGTTCCTTTCCCTTCTTATTTTCCACTATTCCTGCAGCTTTCTTGTATTTCCACCTACCCCCCACCCCCCACCCCCGGCTCGGTGTTGTTGGCAGAATCATAGACAGTGCTGAGGTGGCCGACAGGGGTTTGGCAGGTCAGCTAGTTGAGTGGTGCCGTAATAACCACCTTGTGCTCAACGTCAGCAAGACCAAGGAACTGGCATTGGACTTCAGGAAGGGGAAGTCACAAGAACACACACCAGGTCTCATAGAACATAGAAATCTCCACCATACCTTCAGTTAAATTTGAGGAAACTTGGAGACCATTTATCCAGCATTTTCATATGAATTATACGGTCTGATCCTGAACCTTATTGTCACTATCCTGAATTGTGTGGATGGAGGTTGGGAGTCATAGGCACTACTGTATATATATAACATTATGCGATTGCCCATGTTGGTTAGTTTTCTTTTTCTATTTAGTTGTTGTTTTTTTTTTTTTTGTTTTGGGGGGGGTTTTTCTTAATCATTTATATTATTATATGAGTTTGAGAGATTCTATGTATGGATCAATATATATTTGAATGTTTATCAATCTATTATGTACTCTCAAATGTCTTGTAACAATATTTTTCTTCTGTTTTTTTTCAAAAAACTAATAAAAAGATTTGAAAAGAAAGAAATCTCCACCACATTACAGGCCCCTCGGCCCACAATGTTGTGCTGACCATATAACCTACTCTAGAAACTGCCTAGAATTACCCTAACACATAGCCCTCTATTTTTCTAAGCTCCATGTACCTATCTAAGAGTCTCATAAAAGACCTATTGTATCCACCTCTATCACAGAAAGCATGTGCAGGAGAGGCCATTGCTGTGACAGTTCCACTCTCATGACCTGAGGCCATTGCTGTGACAGTTCCACTCCCATGACCTGAGGCCATTGTGCTGTGACAGTTCCACTCTCATGACCTGAGGCCATTGTGCTGTGACAGTTCCACTCTCATGACCTGAGGCCATTGTGCTGTGACAGTTCTACTCTCATGACCTGAGACCATTGTGCTGTGACGGTTCCACTCTCATGACCTGAGGCCATTGCTGTGACGGTTCCACTCTCATGACCTGAGACCATTGTGCTGTGACAGTTCCACTCCCATGACCTGAGGCCATTGCTGTGACAGTTCCACTCTCATGACCTGAGGCCATTGTGCTGTGACAGTTCCACTCCCATGACCTGAGGCCATTGCTGTGACAGTTCCACTCTCATGACCTGAGGCCATTGTGCTGTGACAGTTCCACTCCCATGACCTGAGGCCATTGTGCTGTGACAGTTCCACTCCCATGACTTGAGGCCATTGCTGTGACGGTTCCACTCTCAGGACCTGAGGCCATTGTGCTGTGACAGTTCCACTCCCATGACCTGAGGCCATTGCTGTGACAGTTCCACTCCCATGACCTGAGACCATTGTGCTGTGACAGTTCCACTCTCATGACCTGAGGCCATTGTGCTGTGACAGTTCCACTCCCATGAACTGAGGCCATTGCTGTAACAGTTCCACTCTCATGACCTGAGACCATTGTGCTGTGACGGTTCCACTCTCATGACCTGAGGCCATTGTGCTGTGACAGTTCCACTCTCATGACCTGAGGCCATTGTGCTGTGACAGTTCCACTCCCATGAACTGAGGCCATTGCTGTGACAGTTCCACTCTCATGACCTGAGGCCATTGCTGTGACAGTTCCACTCTCATGACCTGAGGCCATTGTGCTGTGACAGTTCCACTCCCATGACCTGAGGCCATTGCTGTGACAGTTCCACTCCCATGACCCGAGGCCATTGCTGTGACAGTTCCACTCTCATGACCTGAGGCCATTGTGCTGTGACAGTTCCACTCTCATGACCTGAGGCCATTGCTGTGACAGTTCCACTCCCATGACCTGAGGCCATTGCTGTGACAGTTCCACTCTCATGACCTGAGGCCATTATGCTGTGACAGTTCCACTCTCATGACCTGAGGCCATTGCTGTGACAGTTCAACTCTCATGACCTGAGGCCATTGTGCTGTGACAGTTCCACTCCCATGACCTGAGGCCATTGCTGTGACAGTTCCACTCTCATGACCTGAGGCCATTGTGCTGTGACAGTTCCACTCTCATGACCTGAGGCCATTGCCGTAACAGTTCCACTCTCATGACCTGAGACCATTGCTGTAACAGTTCCACTCTCATGACCTGAGGCCATTGTGCTGTGACAGTTCCACTCTCATGACCTGAGGCCATTGTGCTGTGACAGTTTCACTCCCATGACCTGAGACCATTGTGCTGTGACAGTTCCACTCTCATGACCTGAGGCCATTGTGCTGTGACAGTTCCACTCTCATGACCTGAGGCCATTGCTGTGACAGTTCCACTCTCATGACCTGAGGCCATTGTGCTGTGACAGTTCCACTCTCATGAACTGAGGCCATTGCTGTAACAGTTCCACTCTCATGACCTGAGGCCATTGTGCTGTGACAGTTCCACTCCCATGACTTGAGGCCATTGCTGTGATGGTTCCACTCCCATGACCTGAGGCCATTGTGCTGTGACAGTTCCACTCTCATGACCTGAGGCCATTGCGCTGTGACAGTTCCACTCTCATGACCTGAGGCCATTGTGCTGTGACAGTTCCACTCTCATGACCTGAGGCCATTGTGCTGTGACAGTTCCACTCTCATGACTTGAGGCCATTGCTGTGACGGTTCCACTCCCATGACCTGAGGCCATTGCTGTGACAGTTCCACTCTCATGACCTGAGGCCATTGTGCTGTGACAGTTCCACTCTCATGACCTGAGGCCATTGTGCTGTGACAGTTCCACTCCCATGACTTGAGGCCATTGCTGTGACGGTTCCACTCCCATGACCTGAGGCCATTGCTGTGACAGTTCCACTCTCATGACCTGAGGCCATTGTGCTGTGACAGTTCCACTCTCATGACCTGAGGCCATTGCTGTGACAGTTCCACTCTCATGACCTGAGGCCATTGTGCTGTGACAGTTCCACTCTCATGACCTGAGGCCATTGTGCTGTGACAGTTCCACTCTCATGACCTGAGACCATTGTGCTGTGACGGTTCCACTCTCATGACCTGAGGCCATTGTGCTGTGATGGTTCCACTCTCATGACCTGAGGCCATTGCGCTGTGACAGTTCCACTCTCATGACCTGAGGCAATTGTGCTGTGACAATTCCACTCTCATGACCTGAGGCCATTGTGCTGTGACGGTTCCACTCCCATGACCTGAGGCCATTGCTGTGACAGTTCCACACTCATGACCTGAGGCCATTGTGCTGTGACAGTTCCACTCCCATGACCTGAGGCCATTGCTGTGACAGTTCCACTCTCATGACCTGAGGCCATTGTGCTGTGACAGTTCCACTCTCATGACCTGAGGCCATTGCTGTGACAGTTCCACTCTCATGACCTGAGACCATTGTGCTGTGACAGTTCCACTCTCATGACCTGAGGCCATTGTGCTGTGACAGTTCCACTCTCATGACCTGAGACCATTGTGCTGTGACGGTTCCACTCTCATGACCTGAGGCCATTGTGCTGTGACGGTTCCACTCTCATGACCTGAGACCATTGTGCTGTGACAGTTCCACTCTCATGACCTGAGGCCATTGTGCTGTGACAGTTCCACTCTCATGACCTGAGGCCATTGCTGTGACAGTTCCACTCTCATGACCTGAGGCCATTGTGCTGTGACAGTTCCACTCTCATGAACTGAGGCCATTGCTGTAACAGTTCCACTCTCATGACCTGAGGCCATTGTGCTGTGACAGTTCCACTCCCATGACTTGAGGCCATTGCTGTGATGGTTCCACTCCCATGACCTGAGGCCATTGTGCTGTGACAGTTCCACTCTCATGACCTGAGGCCATTGCGCTGTGACAGTTCCACTCTCATGACCTGAGGCCATTGTGCTGTGACAGTTCCACTCTCATATCCTGAGGCCATTGTGCTGTGACAGTTCCACTCTCATGACTTGAGGCCATTGCTGTGACGGTTCCACTCCCATGACCTGAGGCCATTGCTGTGACAGTTCCACTCTCATGACCTGAGGCCATTGTGCTGTGACAGTTCCACTCTCATGACCTGAGGCCATTGTGCTGTGACAGTTCCACTCCCATGACTTGAGGCCATTGCTGTGACGGTTCCACTCCCATGACCTGAGGCCATTGCTGTGACAGTTCCACTCTCATGACCTGAGGCCATTGTGCTGTGACAGTTCCACTCTCATGACCTGAGGCCATTGCTGTGACAGTTCCACTCTCATGACCTGAGGCCATTGTGCTGTGACAGTTCCACTCTCATGACCTGAGGCCATTGTGCTGTGACAGTTCCACTCTCATGACCTGAGACCATTGTGCTGTGACGGTTCCACTCTCATGACCTGAGGCCATTGTGCTGTGATGGTTCCACTCTCATGATCTGAGGCCATTGCTGTGACAGTTCCACTCTCATGACCTGAGGCAATTGTGCTGTGACAATTCCACTCTCATGACCTGAGGCCATTGTGCTGTGACGGTTCCACTCCCATGACCTGAGGCCATTGCTGTGACAGTTCCACACTCATGACCTGAGGCCATTGTGCTGTGACAGTTCCACTCCCATGACCTGAGGCCATTGCTGTGACAGTTCCACTCTCATGACCTGAGGCCATTGTGCTGTGACAGTTCCACTCTCATGACCTGAGGCCATTGCTGTGACAGTTCCACTCTCATGACCTGAGACCATTGTGCTGTGACAGTTCCACTCTCATGACCTGAGGCCATTGTGCTGTGACAGTTCCACTCTCATGACCTGAGACCATTGTGCTGTGACGGTTCCACACTTATGACCTGAGGCCATTGTGCTGTGACGGTTCCACTCTCATGACCTGAGACCATTGTGCTGTGACAGTTCCACTCTCATGACCTGAGGCCATTGTGCTGTGACAGTTCCACTCTCATGACCTGAGGCCATTGCTGTGACAGTTCCACTCTCAGGACCTGAGGCCATTGTGCTGTGACAGTTCCACTCTCATGACCTGAGACCATTGTGCTGTGACAGTTCCACTCTCATGACCTGAGGCCATTGCTGTGACAGTTCCACTCTCATGACCTGAGGCCATTGTGCTGTGACGGTTCCACTCTCATGACCTGAGGCCATTGTGCTGTGACAGTTCCACTCTCATGACCTGAGATCATTGTGCTGTGACGGTTCCACTCTCATGACCTGAGGCCATTGCTGTGATAGTTCCACTCTCATGACCTGAGGCCATTGTGCTGTGACAGTTCCACTCCCATGACCTGAGGCCATTGCTGTGACAGTTCCACTCCCATGACCTGAGACCATTGTGCTGTGACAGTTCCACTCTCATGACCTGAGGCCATTGTGCTGTGACAGTTCCACTCTCATGACCTGAGGCCATTGCTGTGACAGTTCCACTCCCATGACCTGAGGCCATTGCTGTGACAGTTCCACTCTCATGACCTGAGGCCATTATGCTGTGACAGTTCCACTCTCATGACCTGAGGCCATTGCTGTGACAGTTCCACTCTCATGACCTGAGGCCATTGTGCTGTGACAGTTCCACTCCCATGACCTGAGGCCATTGCTGTGACAGTTCCACTCTCATGACCTGAGGCCATTGTGCTGTGACAGTTCCACTCTCATGACCTGAGGCCATTGCCGTAACAGTTCCACTCTCATGACCTGAGACCATTGCTGTAACAGTTCCACTCTCATGACCTGAGGACATTGTGCTGTGACAGTTCCACTCTCATGACCTGAGGCCATTGTGCTGTGACAGTTTCACTCCCATGACCTGAGACCATTGTGCTGTGACAGTTCCACTCTCATGACCTGAGGCCATTGTGCTGTGACAGTTCCACTCCCATGACCTGAGGCCATTGCTGTGACAGTTCCACTCTCATGACCTGAGGCCATTGTGCTGTGACAGTTCCACTCTCATGACCTGAGGCCATTGCTGTGACAGTTCCACTCTCATGACCTGAGACCATTGTGCTGTGACAGTTCCACTCTCATGACCTGAGGCCATTGTGCTGTGACAGTTCCACTCTCATGACCTGAGACCATTGTGCTGTGACGGTTCCACTCTTATGACCTGAGGCCATTGTGCTGTGACGGTTCCACTCTCATGACCTGAGACCATTGTGCTGTGACAGTTCCACTCTCATGACCTGAGGCCATTGTGCTGTGACAGTTCCACTCTCATGACCTGAGGCCATTGCTGTGACAGTTCCACTCTCAGGACCTGAGGCCATTGTGCTGTGACAGTTCCACTCTCATGACCTGAGACCATTGTGCTGTGACAGTTCCACTCTCATGACCTGAGGCCATTGCTGTGACAGTTCCACTCTCATGACCTGAGGCCATTGTGCTGTGACGGTTCCACTCTCATGACCTGAGGCCATTGTGCTGTGACAGTTCCACTCTCATGACCTGAGATCATTGTGCTGTGACGGTTCCACTCTCATGACCTGAGGCCATTGCTGTGATAGTTCCACTCTCATGACCTGAGGCCATTGTGCTGTGACAGTTCCACTCCCATGACCTGAGGCCATTGCTGTGACAGTTCCACTCCCATGACCTGAGACCATTGTGCTGTGACAGTTCCACTCTCATGACCTGAGGCCATTGTGCTGTGACAGTTCCACTCCCATGAACTGAGGCCATTGCTGTGACAGTTCCACTCTCATGACCTGAGGCCATTGCTGTGACAGTTCCACTCTCATGACCTGAGGCCATTGTGCTGTGACAGTTCCACTCCCATGACCTGAGGCCATTGCTGTGACAGTTCCACTCCCATGACCTGAGGCCATTGCTGTGACAGTTCCACTCTCATGACCTGAGGCCATTGTGCTGTGACAGTTCCACTCTCATGACCTGAGGCCATTGCTGTGACAGTTCCACTCCCATGACCTGAGGCCATTGCTGTGACAGTTCCACTCTCATGACCTGAGGCCATTATGCTGTGACAGTTCCACTCTCATGACCTGAGGCCATTGCTGTGACAGTTCCACTCTCATGACCTGAGGCCATTGTGCTGTGACAGTTCCACTCCCATGACCTGAGGCCATTGCTGTGACAGTTCCACTCTCATGACCTGAGGCCATTGTGCTGTGACAGTTCCACTCTCATGACCTGAGGCCATTGCCGTAACAGTTCCACTCTCATGACCTGAGACCATTGCTGTAACAGTTCCACTCTCATGACCTGAGGACATTGTGCTGTGACAGTTCCACTCTCATGACCTGAGGCCATTGTGCTGTGACAGTTTCACTCCCATGACCTGAGACCATTGTGCTGTGACAGTTCCACTCTCATGACCTGAGGCCATTGTGCTGTGACAGTTCCACTCTCATGACCTGAGGCCATTGCTGTGACAGTTCCACTCTCATGACCTGAGGCCATTGTGCTGTGACAGTTCCACTCTCATGAACTGAGGCCATTGCTGTAACAGTTCCACTCCCATGACTTGAGGCCATTGCTGTGATGGTTCCACTCCCATGACCTGAGGCCATTGTGCTGTGACAGTTCCACTCTCATGACCTGAGGCAATTGCGCTGTGACAGTTCCACTCTCATGACCTGAGGCCATTGTGCTGTGACAGTTCCACTCTCATGACCTGAGGCCATTGTGCTGTGACAGTTCCACTCTCATGACTTGAGGCCATTGCTGTGACGGTTCCACTCCCATGACCTGAGGCCATTGCTGTGACAGTTCCACTCTCATGACCTGAGGCCATTGTG
Organism: Hemitrygon akajei; assembly: GCF_048418815.1. NCBI lineage: Eukaryota > Metazoa > Chordata > Chondrichthyes > Myliobatiformes > Dasyatidae > Hemitrygon > Hemitrygon akajei. The sequence continues at coordinate 7,697,901 of NC_133134.1, forward strand.
CTGTGACAGTTCCACTCTCATGACCTGAGGCCATTGTGCTGTGACAGTTCCACTCCCATGACTTGAGGCCATTGCTGTGACGGTTCCACTCCCATGACCTGAGGCCATTGCTGTGACAGTTCCACTCTCATGACCTGAGGCCATTGTGCTGTGACAGTTCCACTCTCATGACCTGAGGCCATTGCTGTGACAGTTCCACTCTCATGACCTGAGGCCATTGTGCTGTGACAGTTCCACTCTCATGACCTGAGGCCATTGTGCTGTGACAGTTCCACTCTTCATGACCTGAGACCATTGTGCTGTGACGGTTCCACTCTCATGACCTGAGGCCATTGTGCTGTGATGGTTCCACTATCATGATCTGAGGCCATTGCTGTGACAGTTCCACTCTCATGACCTGAGGCAATTGTGCTGTGACAATTCCACTCTCATGACCTGAGGCCATTGTGCTGTGACGGTTCCACTCCCATGACCTGAGGCCATTGCTGTGACAGTTCCACACTCATGACCTGAGGCCATTGTGCTGTGACAGTTCCACTCCCATGACCTGAGGCCATTGCTGTGACAGTTCCACTCTCATGACCTGAGGCCATTGTGCTGTGACAGTTCCACTCTCATGACCTGAGGCCATTGCTGTGACAGTTCCACTCTCATGACCTGAGACCATTGTGCTGTGACAGTTCCACTCTCATGACCTGAGGCCATTGTGCTGTGACAGTTCCACTCTCATGACCTGAGACCATTGTGCTGTGACGGTTCCACTCTCATGACCTGAGGCCATTGTGCTGTGACGGTTCCACTCTCATGACCTGAGACCATTGTGCTGTGACAGTTCCACTCTCATGACCTGAGGCCATTGTGCTGTGACAGTTCCACTCTCATGACCTGAGGCCATTGCTGTGACAGTTCCACTCTCAGGACCTGAGGCCATTGTGCTGTGACAGTTCCACTCTCATGACCTGAGACCATTGTGCTGTGACAGTTCCACTCTCATGACCTGAGGCCATTGCTGTGACAGTTCCACTCTCATGACCTGAGGCCATTGTGCTGTGACGGTTCCACTCTCATGACCTGAGGCCATTGTGCTGTGACAGTTCCACTCTCATGACCTGAGATCATTGTGCTGTGACGGTTCCACTCTCATGACCTGAGGCCATTGCTGTGATAGTTCCACTCTCATGACCTGAGGCCATTGTGCTGTGACAATTCCACTCTCATGACCTGAGGACATTGTGCTCTGACGGTTCCACTCTCATGACCTGAGACCATTGTGCTGTGACGGTTCCACTCTCATGACCTGAGGCCATTGTGCTGTGACGGTTCCACTCTCATGTCCTGAGACCATTGTGCTGTGACGGTTCCACTCTCATGACCTGAGGCCATTGTGCTGTGACAGTTCCACTCCCATGACCTGAGGCCATTGCTGTGACTGTTTCACTCTCATGACTTGAGGCCATTGTGCTGTGACGGTTCCACTCTCATGACCTGAGACCATTGTGCTGTGACGGTTCCACTCTCATGACCTGAGGCCATTGTGCTGTGACGGTTCCACTCTCATGACCTGAGACCATTGTGCTGTGACAGTTCCACTCTCATGACCTGAGGCCATTGCTGTGACAGTTCCACTCTCATGACCTGAGGCCATTGTGCTGTGACGGTTCCACTCTCATGACCTGAGGCCATTGTGCTGTGACAGTTCCACTCTCATGACCTGAGATCATTGTGCTGTGACGGTTCCACTCTCATGACCTGAGGCCATTGCTGTGATAGTTCCACTCTCATGACCTGAGGCCATTGTGCTGTGACAATTCCACTCTCATGACCTGAGGACATTGTGCTCTGACGGTTCCACTCTCATGACCTGAGACCATTGTGCTGTGACGGTTCCACTCTCATGACCTGAGGCCATTGTGCTGTGACGGTTCCACTCTCATGTCCTGAGACCATTGTGCTGTGACGGTTCCACTCTCATGACCTGAGGCCATTGTGCTGTGACAGTTCCACTCCCATGACCTGAGGCCATTGCTGTGACTGTTTCACTCTCATGACTTGAGGCCATTGTGCTGTGACGGTTCCACTCTCATGACCTGAGACCATTGTGCTGTGACGGTTCCACTCTCATGACCTGAGGCCATTGTGCTGTGACGGTTCCACTCTCATGACCTGAGGCCATTGTGCTGTGACAGTTCCACTCTCATGACCTGAGGCCATTGTGCTGTGATGGTTCCACTCTCATGACCTGAGGCCATTGTGCTGTGATGGTTCCACTCTCATGACCTGAGACCATTGTGCTGTGACAGTTCCACTCTCATGACCTGAGGCCATTGTGCTGTGACGGTTCCACTCTCATGACCTGAGGCCATTGCTGTGACAGATCCACTCTCATGCCCTGAGGCCATTGCTGTGACAGATCCACTCTCATGACCTGAGACCATTGTGCTATGACAGTTCCACTCTCATGACCTGAGGCCATTGTGCTGTGACGGTTCCACTCTCATGACCTGAGACCATTGTGCTGTGACAGTTCCACTCTCATGACCTGAGGCCATTGTGCTGTGACAGTTCCACTCTCATGACCTGAGGCCATTGCTGTGACAGTTCCACTCTCAGGACCTGAGGCCATTGTGCTGTGACAGTTCCACTCTCATGACCTGAGACCATTGTGCTGTGACAGTTCCACTCTCATGACCTGAGGCCATTGCTGTGACAGTTCCACTCTCATGACCTGAGGCCATTGTGCTGTGACGGTTCCACTCTCATGACCTGAGGCCATTGTGCTGTGACAGTTCCACTCTCATGACCTGAGATCATTGTGCTGTGACGGTTCCACTCTCATGACCTGAGGCCATTGCTGTGATAGTTCCACTCTCATGACCTGAGGCCATTGTGCTGTGACAATTCCACTCTCATGACCTGAGGACATTGTGCTCTGACGGTTCCACTCTCATGACCTGAGACCATTGTGCTGTGACGGTTCCACTCTCATGACCTGAGGCCATTGTGCTGTGACGGTTCCACTCTCATGTCCTGAGACCATTGTGCTGTGACGGTTCCACTCTCATGACCTGAGGCCATTGTGCTGTGACAGTTCCACTCCCATGACCTGAGGCCATTGCTGTGACTGTTTCACTCTCATGACTTGAGGCCATTGTGCTGTGACGGTTCCACTCTCATGACCTGAGACCATTGTGCTGTGACGGTTCCACTCTCATGACCTGAGGCCATTGTGCTGTGACGGTTCCACTCTCATGACCTGAGGCCATTGTGCTGTGACAGTTCCACTCTCATGACCTGAGGCCATTGTGCTGTGATGGTTCCACTCTCATGACCTGAGGCCATTGTGCTGTGATGGTTCCACTCTCATGACCTGAGACCATTGTGCTGTGACAGTTCCACTCTCATGACCTGAGGCCATTGTGCTGTGACGGTTCCACTCTCATGACCTGAGGCCATTGCTGTGACAGATCCACTCTCATGCCCTGAGGCCATTGCTGTGACAGATCCACTCTCATGACCTGAGACCATTGTGCTATGACAGTTCCACTCTCATGACCTGAGGCCATTGTGCTGTGACGGTTCCACTCTCATGACCTCGGAATTTTGGGTGAAGCCTTTCGAGTAGTTGCCACAACTGGGATCTTCCTTGGTTGGAGTGGATGACCATGGCCCTCTGGGTCTTGTCATGCCCTTTGCTCTCCATGTAGCGTTGAATAACCGCCTTCCTGGCCATTGGATCTCACTGCAGACCTCATCCGTCCAGCTCACCAGAGCTGACTTCACATGCTGAGGTGGCACATCACTCGGGAATGAGACCTGCAGCTCTCCCCACTTGGTTTTTGCCAGCTGGTTGAATCTGTATACTGGGGTGTAGTCCCTGCCTTATGCAAACAACTTGGAGCCTCAGGTTCGGTGATTAGGCTAGCATTAAATAAATGGGTTGCTAGGCAGGGCTCATTTGGTCGGAAGGCCCTATTCCGCACTCTATCTCCAACTAAAGTAAGTAATAAACCTAATTCTGATTCTGAGATAACTTTCAATGTCGAGCAAGAGATTACATTTCCCTTACCCCTAGGCATTTTCCAGTCAATGAATCCCCTTCTGTGATAAAGTCACAGAAAAAGGCACCAGTACCTTTCCATACGTCAAACCTTTGATCAATAATGACCAGATCATCTGCTCTTCGTGTTGTTACTTGCTGTAAAATCTAAAATCTGGTCATACAGCTAGTGGGAGGAGCACTTTACTTCTAAGCCAGCAAGTTATTGTGATATGAACTACTCTGCCTAACAGGAACTTGGACCAGATTCAGCAGTGATTTTCAGAATCAGAATCCGAAATAGGTTTAATATCACCCGCATATGTCATGATATTTGTTGTTGTCTTGTAGCAGCAGTACAGTGCAATATATAACAATAAGAACTATACATTACAATGAGAAACGCTGTATATATACTGTATGATGGAGCTGACTAAGTTACATCTCTCTGCAGCTTATTTTGATTCTGCACAGTAGCCCTCTCCGTACTAGACAGTGATGCAACCAGTTAGAATGCTCTCCACGGTACATTTGCAGAAATTTGCGAGTGTTTTGGTAACATGGCAAATCCTAATGAAGTATAGCCACTGCTGTGCCTCATTTGTAGCTGCATTGGGTCCGGGTTGGATCAGAGACACCCAGGAACTTGAAATTGCTCACTCTTTCCACTTCTGATCCCACTAGGAGCACTGGTGTGTGTTCCATCAATTTACCCTTTCTGAAGTCCTCAATCAATTCTTTGGTCTTACTGACAATGAGTGCTAGGTTGTTGTTGTGACACCATTCAACCAGCTGGTATATCTTGTTCCTGTATGCCTTCTTGTCACCAGTTGAAATTCTGCCAACGATAGTTGTATTGTCAGTAAATTTATAAATGGCATTTGAGCTGGTATAGACATAAGCTACTGCTGAGACACAGAAGGCCTCTTCCTGGATGGTAGCAATGAGAAGAGAGCATATCCTGGGTGATGGGGTCCTTAATGATGGATGCCACCTTCCTTGAGGCATCGCCTTTTGAAGATGTCCTCGATGCTGGAGAGGCTAGCACTTACGATGGAGCGGGCTGAGTTTACAACTTTCTGCAGCCTTTTCTGATCCTGCGCAGTGGCCCCCTCCACACCAGATGGTGATGCAACCAATTAGAATGCTTTCCACGGTACAGCTGTAGAAATTTGTGAGAGTCTTTGGTGACATACCGGGTCTCTTTGTGGCATACAGAGGGGACTGTGGCATAGTAGTTACATTTCTGGATGAGCGCCCTCGGGCCAGTACCACTGACTGCAAGAAAGTTGCTCGAGTCCTGTCACTGACATCAGGAATTCACATCTGAGCAATTACATGCACTTGATTTTTAAAATAGTATCGGCAATAGGTGTGAAACTATCAGATGGTTTTAAAGTCTCATCAGGGTTCATTCATATTCTTCAAGGAAAGAATCCTTACCTAGTCTGGCCTAGATGTGATTCTTGTCCCATGGAGATACCTAAGTCCTAATGGCCTATGAAATGACCCAGAAAAGCACCCAATTCAAGCTCCTTTGGGAACAAAGGATAAATTGGGAAAAGTAATATAGGGTGGCAAGGTAGTGTAGAGGCTAGCGTAACATTTTACAGTGCCAATGATTGGGGTTCAATTCCCATCACTGCTTATTGTTTTATTTAGAGATATAGCATGATATCAGGCCCTTCCAGCTCAATGAGATGGCACCACCTAATTACGCCCGTGTGACTTACTAACCCCCAGGTTTTTGCAATGTGGGAGGGCAGGACAGGATTAGGATGATACCACAGATTCATGTGTGGCTGAGGACCGGTACAGGGGGTAGAGTATCAGCTTCTTGCATCATTGAAACATCTTCTGGGCAGGGGTGACCTGTACAAGAGGGACAGGTTGCACCTAAACTGGAAGGGGTCCAATATCCTGGCTGGGAGGTTCACTAGTGCTACTTGGGAGGGTTCCCATTCCCATTCCAATATGTCAATCCTCTACTGTCGCAACAAGACCACACTCAGGTTGGAGGAACAACACCTTAAATTCTGTCTGGGTACCTCCAACCTGATGGCATCGATTTCTCGAACCTTACAGTAATGGTCCCTCCCCCCTCCTTCACCACTCCCCATCCACTTTTGCGTCTCTCACCTTATCGTCTTGCCTGCCCGTCGCTTCTCTCCAGTGCTCTTCTCCCTTCTCCCTTCTCCCATGACCTTCCGTTCTCTCCTTCTGGACTCCCCCTTCTCCTGCCCTGTATCCCTTTGACCAATCAACCTCCCAGCTCTTTACTTCATCCCTCCTCCTCACGTTTTCACCTATCACCTTGAGTTACTTTCTCCCCTCCCTCACTTTTTAAAATCTACTCCACGACTTTCTTTTCTCCAGTCCTGCTGAGTTCCTTCAGCGTTTTGTATGTGTTGCTTGGATTTCCAGTATCTGCAAATTTTCTCTTGTTTGGGAGGGTTTAAACAGGTTTGGCAGGGAGATAGGAACCAGAGTACCAGGTCAGAAAATCATTGTACTACAGAAAACCACCCCCCCCCCCCCACACTTCCAATAGCCACTGCGACTTTGAGGAACAGGTTACAGGCAGATTAATGAAAGCTGTAAAAACAATAGGGTTGTTGTCATGGGGCACTTCAACTTTCCTAACGTAAACTGGGACCCTCTTAGTGTCAATGGTTTAGATGGGGCCAAATTTGTTAGGTGCATACAGGAGGGTTTCTTAAGTCATTATGTAGATAGTCCAACAGTAGAAGTGGTTGTGCTATTGAGTAATGAGCCTTTAGTGGGTGAGCAGTTAAGGAACAGTTCCAACATCTCCTTAATTTTTAATGTAGCATTAGACAGGAACTAGGGAGAGTTAATTGGGAATAGCATTTTTTAGGCAAGACCACATCCCACGTTGGGAGGATATTTATAGACCAACTGCACAGAGTACAGGACAGGTATGTTCCTGTCAGAAGGAAGGACAGGGCTGGCAAGGTAAGAGGACCTTGGATATTGAGGGAGGTGATGAATTTAATCAAGAAGAAAAAGGGAAAGTATGCAAAGCTCAGGAAGCTAGAATCAAACAGCAATGGAGGATGATAAAGAAGACACAGAAGAACTCAAGAAGGGAATTATGAGACCCAGGAAAAACTATGAAAAATCCTCGGCAAGTAGGATTAAAGATAATCCCAAGGCATTCTATACATACATCAGGAGGAAGGAAGGAAAGGAACCTTCTCTTTTAGATTACTAGGGACAGGGTGGGTCCATTCACAGAGAAATAGTGGAACATTTGGTTGGATGTGGAGGATGTGGGTGAGGTCCTTAATGAGTACTTTACATCAACATTTCCCAAGGAGAAGGATGTGGAAGATAGGGAGATCAGTGCGGAGAGTATTGATACGCTGAGGCATTTCGAGATAAAGGAGGAGGTAGTGTTGGGTCTCTTAAAGAGACACAGGCCTGAAGGGATATACGCCAGGATGTTGAAAGAAGCATGTGAAGAGATTGCTGTGGCTTTGACCAATATCTTTGTGTCCTCTTTAGCCACAGGTGAGGTGTCGAAGGACTGGTGAGTAGCTAATGTTGTTCCACGGTCAAGAAGGGAACCAGGGATAATCCTGGTCTATAGACTGGTGGGTCTCACGTTGGTGGTAGGGAAGTTACTGGAGAGAATTCTTTGGGATAGGATTCATGAGTATTTGGAAAAGCATGGCCAACTTATGAAGAGCCAGCATAGTTTGTGTGGGGTAAGTCATGTCTTACTAACTTGATGAGGTGATAAAGGTGATTAATGAAGGTAGAGCTGAAGGTGTTGTCTACATGGATCTTTGTAAGGCATTTGACAAAGTCCCTAGTGGAACTCTCATCCAGAAGATTATGATGCATGGGATCAAATGGATTCCATGTGAATTGGAAATCCAGGTGAACTGGCCACTTGGATTCAGAACTGGTTTACTCATGGAAGATGGAGGGTAGTGGTCAAAGTGACTTACTTTAGCCTGAGGTCTGTCATTAATGGAATCTTTACTGGGACCTCTGCTGTTTGTGATGTATGTAAATGACCTGGATGAAAATGTAGATGGATGGGATAGTAAGTTTGCAGATGCTACCAAGATTGGTGGTGGTGTGGATAGCGTAGAAGCCTGGCAAATAATACAGCAGGACATAGATCAGTCACAGTTATGGGTGGAGAAATGGCAGATGGAGCTTAACCAGGCCAGATGTGAAGTGTTGTAGGTCAAATGCAAAGAGACAGTATACAGTTGAGGGCCAGACCCTTCAAAGTGTTGATGAGCAGAGGGATCTTGGGGTGCAAGTTCACAGCTCCCTGAAAGTTTCTACACAGGTTGATCTGGTGGTTAAAGAAGGCATATGTTGTGCTTGCTTTATTAGTCGAGCCATTGAGTTCAAATGTCAAGAAGTTATGTTGCAGCTTTACAAAACTCTATTTAGGCCACGTTTGGATTATTGTGTACAGTTCTGGTCTCCCCATTATAGGAAGGATGTTGAGGCTTTGGAGGGGGTGCAGGAGAGTTTTACCAGGAAGTTACCTGGATTAGAGGGCACGTGCTACAAAGGGAGTTTGGACAAACTCGGGTTGTTTTCTCTGGAGCGGCGGAGGCTGAGGGGAGATCTGATGGAGGTTTGTAAGATTATGAGGGGTATAGATAGAGTAGACAGACCATATCCTTTTTGCCACGGTTGGAATGTCTTATACCAAAAGGCATGCTTTTAAGTTGACGAGGGTAATTTTAAAGGAGATATGAGAGGCAGGTTTTTTTCACAATGAGTGGTGGGTGCCTGGGGTGGTGGTAGGGGCAGATACATTAGGGACTTTTAAGAGATGTTTAGATAGGCACGTGAATGTGAGGAAAACGGAGGGATATGGACATTGTGTGGCTGAAGGGATTTGTTTAGTTATTTATTTGATTACCAATTTATCTGGTGTAGCACAACATTGTGGAAAGAAGGGCCTTTTCCTGTGCTGTACTGTTCCATGTTCTCTGTTATATGTGGCAGACACTCAACACATAAAAGCATGCAGACGTGGTCAAGAGGTTCAGCTGTTGTTGGGACCAGACATCAGAATGGGGAAGAAGTGTGATCTAGGTGACTTTGAAGGTGGAATGATTGAGGGTAGTCTGAGTACCTCAGAAACTGCTGACCTCCTGGGATCTTCATGCACAACAGTCTCCAGAGTTTTCAGAGAATGGTACAAAAAGCGGAAAAAAACCCACCCAGTACTGTAGGTGAAAGCAACTTGTTAATGAGAGAGGTCAGAGGAAAACAGCCAAGCTGGTTCAAGCTGACAAAAAGGTGACATTAACTCAAATAATCACATGTTACAACAGCGACGTGCAGAACAGCATCTCTGAATGTATAATGCGTTGAACCTTGAAATGGATGGGCTACAGCAGCAGAAGACCATGAGCATATGTTCTGTGGACACTTTATTAGGTACAGGAAGTATCTAATTTAAAGTGGCCACTGACTGTAATACACACCAGGGCATACTGTATCTGTTATAAAAATTGGCTTTGTTCAGCAGCGGCTCAGCTCATTTCAAAATGAAGATAAACACATCAACATTAACTTATATTAATATACATAATATATACAAGTTATGCATAATTTACGTGAGTGTGAAATAAACATAGCAACACCTGGGTAAGATTGAGAGCGAGAGTAAGAAGTAGAGCGAAAAGTTGTTTCAAGAACCTGATCGCAGTGGGGAAGAAGTGATTGCTGAACTTTGAGATGCCAGGGTTCCTTCCACACTCAACAATTCTGAAATCTGATTCTGATTCTAACCTTGCCCATTTGACAACCTGGAAGACAAGCTGGATTGCCTTCTGCTGCAGGAGTTGAGGAACTGCTGTGCTTGCAGGAACATTGCTCCAGGACAACATCAGGGACTTGTGCTAATATTATTTTGTGACTATCATATGTGCTGCGTGAGACTATATAAACTGTGTTTTGCACCTTGGCCCTGGAAGAATATTGTTTCTTCTAACCGTGTACATGTAAATGGTTGAATGACAATAAACTTGAATTTGACCATCACCTCCTTCCAATAAGATGGCAGGGCACTTGGACACAGTAGCTTCTGTGGGCCAAGCAAAGGTGATATGGTGTTTTTAAAACGTATTTGTTGCGATCACAATTTTCTTGTCTTCAGCGAGCTGCTCCTTGGCGGAGAACCTGATCTGGTGCGGATCGTGCTGCTGGCTGCGTCAGAGTGGGTGTGCGAAGGAGGCGTGCAGTCTAATGGCGGATGATCATCTTGGTCGCTTTCCTTGTGGTTGCAAGACCCTTATGGACATTGGTGGCGTGGTAGGCTGGAGGATCAGTTCATTGGTTTATTGGTGAACGGCGGGGAGGCTGCATGCCCTCAGTCGGAGCGAGCACTAAGCCTGCTTGCAGCCACCCTGAAGGAGACGGTGGAGTGCTGAAGGTTGTGTGGGATTTCATCCATGTCAGGATCAGTGCTGTCCTGTCCCTCCCACCCCCCCGCCAGTGTTCATTCTGCAGAGGACAAGTTATATTGTGCTTGACGGCAGACTGCTGCAACTTTCATGTACTCAAGGCCTTTTTTGTGTGACTGTACGTTACTGCTGTCTACGTGTGCTCTATGTGCCTGTGCTGTGTATGACTGTGCGTATTGCACCTTGGTCCCAGAGTATCGGTGTTTAATTTGGTTGTATTAATGCATAGTTGAATGACAATTAAACGTGAACTTGAACCTACACTGAGGGTTAATTTTCAGGAGTGATCAATCAACACGTCCCTGGGATGTGGGAGGAAACCGGAGCATCCGAGAGAAAGACCACACAGCCACAGGGAGCAAGTGCTAACCCCGGTGCCAGAGGTGGGGATTGAACCTGGGTCAGGGGAACTGTGAGTCTACAGCATTAACTGCTGCATCGCTGTGTGAAAGCAATGGGTGCAGCCCAGATGATTGAAGGAAAGGAAAGGAGGATGCCAAAGTTAAGTTCTTTACACGGAGAGTGGTGGGTACGTGGAACATCTTGCCAGGGGTGGTGGTAGAGGCAGATACATTAGGGGCATTTAGGAAACTCTTAGATAGGCACATGGATGAAAGGAAAATGGAGGGTGTGCGGAAACAGGGGTGTCAAACTCATTTTAGGTCACGGGCCGGATTGAGCAAAATGCAGCTTCATGCGGGCCGGATCAGTCGGACGCGTGCGAACGCAGCTTTCGTTGCCTCCGTTTTTTCAGCCTGCTCTCATGTGTCTCAGTCTCTGCTATAACTACAAAGTGTTTCACTTTACAAATTCTGTTTCTTATGAAGAAGACTGCCGAGCAAGACTGCCGAATAAACACTAAAAACCCTGAAAACCTGGTGCCTGAATAAACTCAGCATTAGCCATATCATATGCCATAGGCGCTTCGATTACTGGGGCCAGCTTTAATAGTAATTAGATATTATCTCGCGGGCCAAAGATAATTCCACCGCGGGCCTTGAGTTTGACATATATGGGTTAAAAGATTGATCCTAGAGTAGGTTAAAAGATTGCCACAATACTGTGGGTACTGTTCTACGTTCTATGTTCACTGACAAAGAACATAGACTGGGGAGAAAGAGAAACTTACATCACAGTGCTACTGGCTGGGAGAGGGTGATACCAGCTTGTCAGTCACACCTCAACAGCCTGTAAGATGCACAGGAGAAGCAGCCCTATTCAAAAGCAAATAATCTATCAATCTGAGGCACAGCAAAATGATAAACTCTCTCCACCATTGAGAACACCTACATGGAGCGCTGTCGCGGAAAAGCAGCATCCATCATTAATGACCCCCACCACCCAGGCCATGCACTCTTCTTGCTGCTGCCTTCAGGAAGGAGGTACCCGAGCCTCAGGACTCACACCATCAGGTTCCAGAATGCTTAATCTATCAGGTTCTTGAACCAGAGGGGATAACCTCACTTACCCCAACACTGACTGGTTCCACAGCTTATGGAAACCCTACAAGTCATGCTCTTGACATTTATTGCTTATTTAGTTCTCACCATTATTTTGGGGTTTTTTTGGTTGTTTGTCTGTCTTCGTTGTGTGTGTGTTTTTTTAGACCATAAAACCTTAAAATATAGGAGCAGAATTCGATCATTTGGCTCATTGAGTCTGTTCTGCCATTTCATCATGGCTGATCCTTTTTCTCTCTCAACCCCAGTCTTCTGCCTTGTCCCCATGACTAATTCCCTGACTAATCACGAATCTAACAACCTTTGCCTTAAATACATCCAGTGACCTGGCCTCCACAACTGCCTGTGGCAATGGCACAAATTCACCACTCTCCGGCTAAAGAAATTTCCGTTGATACTATTGTATTTGTTTGTATTTACTATGAATACCCACAAGAAAATGAACCTCAAGTGACATTTCTGTGTATACTTTGATAATTATTTTTACTTTGAACTTTGAATTTTGAACTTTGATACGCAGAGATCGTCAAATGTTAGGCAAAAAAAAAAAATGTGAGGACTTTCGTCTGCTGGATGGATTAACAGAAGATTGGAGGAAACTTTCTTAGGTGTGTCTTCCATGGGTTTCTGCTGTTGTCCCAACAAACCGCCTAGGGAAATGCCTATCTCCAGGATCCTTGCCAACAACAACGTTTAGATATGAAAATTATCATTGATGGAAACATAGCTGAACAGACAAGCTCTCCATTGAGAGAACACAAGGAAGTTTCTGTGTGGAGGCCTTCCATCAAACCTCAAGGCCACACTGAGGCTGGATTTATGTCTTCTCGTTCTAGCCAATCCAACGTGCTGCGGTGGGGCAGTTCCAAATGCCAAGGCTAAAATTGTGGAAGTTCAAGGGAAATTCATCATTGAAGTACGTATACTTTAATCACCATATACTACCCTGAGAATCATTTTCTTGTAGGCATCCACAGTACATAGTACACAGTACACAATCAGTGAAAAACTGCGCACAAAGATAAACAATATGCAAAAGATGGCAAACTATGCAAATAGAAAAATAAAAATGAATAAATAAGTAATTAATAATATTGAGAACATGAGTTTACTGAAGTTATCATTGAAATAACAAAGGGAGGTCACCTCTGTGAGTGTTGTACGTCACAGTCGTAGAGTCATGGAAACAGGGCCTTTGGCCTACCATGCCTGCACTCAACCAGAAGACCATAAAATACCGTGCAGGAGCAGAATTAAACCATTCAGTCAATCGGGCACACTTGGAATATTGTGTTCAGTTCTGTAATGCTGAGGTTGTATAACACACTGGTGAGGCCTCTCTTGGAGTATTGTGAGCAGTTTTGGGTTCCTTATTTAAGAAAGGGTGTGCTGACGATGGAGAGGATTCAGAGCAGGTTATTGAGAATGAAAGATTTATCATATGAGCAGAGATTGAAGGCTCTTGGCCCGTACTCGCTGGAATTTAGAAGAATGAAGGGGGATCTCGTTGAAATCTATCAAATGTTGAAAGGCCTATGTAAAGAGGATGTTTCCTTTGGTGGAGAAGTCTAGGGCTAGAGGGCACAGCCTCAAAATAGAAGGATGCCAAGTTAGAACAGAGATGAGGAGGAGTCTCTTTAGACAAAGGATGGAATGCCAAGCCAGGGGTGGTGGTAGAGGCAGATACATTAGGGGCATTTAAGAAACTCTTATTCAGGCAGATAGATGATGAGAGAATAATGGAGGCTATGTAGGAGGGAAGGAATCTTAGAGTACATTAAAAGATCAGCACAACATTGTGGGCCGAATGGCCTGTACTGTGCTGTAAAGTTGTATGGTCTATGTTCTACGACTCTGCTACACCATGCATTCAGAGCTGATTAGTTTTTCAACTGCATCCTTCCACTTTCTCCCATTACCCTTAACCCCTTTATCAATCAAAGTCAACATTCCCTCTAATTTTTATACAACTGCGTGGACCAGCCATTGATCTGAGCTGAAAATCTTTACACCGCCTGAAAACTACATGGCTCTTTAAATGTTTATTTCTGTAAACATTGTATGAATATTTAGAATGAAAGTTGAAAAATCACATACTTTGGATCTTATTTATTAATTGAAGGGTACAATGTTGTATACTTTGACATAGAAAAATCTCTCATGTTTCGTAAACTTTTCCTAGCCGTGCAGTAACAAAGGTTATGTGCACGGGAGCATTTTAGTTACTGCGTGGCCACACTCCGGTGCAGCTTAGACGGAGCAGTGAGTTCGAGAATCTATCAATCTTTGCCTTAAATACAACAAAGAACTTATTCTCTAGAGGTCCTTCGGCCCAACTGGACTATGCCGACCAAGTTGGCTACTCGAACTGTCCCATTTCCACATGCTTGGCCCTTGTCCCTACATGCCCAAATGCCTTTTAAATAATGTAATTGTACCCACATCTACCATTTCCCTGGCAGCTCATTCCATATACCTACTTTGCGGACAAGGTGAAGTACAACAACAGCCTCCTCCCTGTAGCCATTAGGTTCTTGAACCAAGCTGGAAAACCTCAATTCTACCTTGTACTATACTTTCCTCAACTTGCAATGACATTGTTGCTTTCAGCTTTTGTTTGTTTTGTCATATACTACTTTTATTTTTAGTTTTAACACATTCAGCACAACGCTGTGGGGCAGATGGCCTGTTCCCATGTAGTTACTGCTCTGTGTTTTATGTCTAAGTAATGCATTCATCTTCTTCTTAACTCCATCACCTCTACTGAGACATAGGCTCCCAACAGCAGCTCACCGAAGTTTTCTGCCCTGGGCCGATAGAAGGCTGATGGTCATATGGGTTCCACGTTCACCACATGGCTTCATAGTCTTTCAGGCGAAGATTCTTCCTCTCACAGGAATGAGGTCTTCGGAGCTTCTCTTGGTGTTCTGTAGCTTTTCTGGAATGACGTTTTCTAGCTCCATGCTCAACCCTCCTCCTTTCGCAGCAGGACCTGTGCCCGTCAAGGGCAGAGTTATGTATAATTTATGTTCATTTATGTTGATTCATGTTGATTCAACAAAATGCTGATGTACTGCTGCCGTACGTAGCTCTTTCAAGTTCTTGGGTATCAACATCTCTGAAAGTCAATCCTGGGCCCAACGTATTGATGCGATTACAAAGACAGTTCACCAAACACAGCAGGCGTACGTTCTAACTAGTTGCATCACCATCTGGAATGGAGGATCGGAAAAAGATACAGAAAGTTGTAAACTCAGCCAGCTCCGTCATGGGCACTAGCCTCCCCAGCATCGAGGCATCTTCAAAACATGATGCCTCATGAAGGTGATACCCATCGACAAGGACCCCCATCATCCAGGACATACCCTCTTCTCATTACTACCATCAGGGAGGAAGTGCAGGAGTCTGAAGACCCACACTCAATGTTTGAAGAACAGCTTCTTCCCCTCTGCCATCAGATTTCTGAATGGACATTGAATTCACGAACACTACCTCACTAATTTTTCTCACGACCATGATTGTTCTTGGCAAATTTTTCTACAGAAGTGGTTTGCCATTGCCTTCTTCTGGGCAGTGTCTTTACAAGACGGGTGACCCCAGTCAGTATCGATACTCTTCAGAGAATTTCTGCCTGGCGTCAGTGGTCACATAACCAGGACTTGTGATCTGCACCAGCTGTTCATACGACCATCCACCACCTGTTCCCATGGCTTCACGTGACCCTGATCGGGGGCTAAGTAGATGATACACCTTGCCCAAGGGTGACCTGCAGGGAAGGAGTGCCATACAGCTCCTTTGGTAGAGATGTATCTCCACCCCGTCATCCAAATTTTTAAAATATGATATATATTGTAATTTATGGCTTATTATATATTGTTATCTACTATTGATGTAAAGCAACAAATTTCAGTAATTTATCTAATTATACTGAAATTATACTTCTCTGATACTGTCTCTGATTTATCTAATTTTTATAGTATCTACACCCTGTATCTGTGGGCGCATGGCAATAAATGAAGGTAATTATGGAAATATGACCAATGATTTTTTTTATGCTGCTGGTTTCCAGTTGCTCTCCTTCCAATCAGAAAAATTATTTCCCTTCCTTATTTGCAGCACAGCCTTGTTTTCAACGGGAGAAGATCTGTTTGTGTCATAATAAGTTTCGAGGTCAAAGTCCCACAACTTCGGCAAGCGAATGGCTCTTGCAGCAACTGGTGAGTCAGTGCAGCGAGCTGGACCAAGTGGGAGGCACACCCTAGGTATTCTCGGACCCGGTTAGAGAGGAATCCCTAGTGCTCACAGTTTCAGATTTAGATTTAAAGAACATTGAAGAGTACAGCTCAAGAACAGGCCCTTCGGCCCACAGTGTTGTGCAGAACCAATTTTTAATGTTTTTTTTAAATTTAGGGATACAGTGTGGGGGTGCAACGAGTGGCACTGCCCAGCAACCCACCGATTTTAACCCTAGCCTAATCACAGGACAATTTACAATTAACCCACTAACTGGTAAGTCCTTGGACTGTGGGCGGAAACTGGAGCACCCTGAGGAAACCCACGCGGTCACGAGGAGAACGTCCAAACTCCCTACAGACAGAGCTGGAATTGAACTCTGAACTCTGACACCCTGAGCTGTAATGGCTTCATACTAACCGCTACGCTACCATGGCGCCCCAAATAAATTAGTAATTAAAAGACCAACTGAGTCCTGAAGAAGGGTTTCAGCCTGAAACGTTGTCTGTTTATTCATTTCTGTGGATACTGCCTGACCTGCTGAGTTCCTCCAGCATTTTGCATGTGTTGCTTTAGATTTCCAGTATTTGCAGAATTTCTTGTGTTTATAAAATAATTCCTTCTGCCTACACAATGTCCATACTATTCCATTTCCCTCACATTCATATTTACTTGTTTATCGTATGTACATCGAAACATGCAGTGAAATGCATCATTTGCAACTCTACCTAAGGATGTTCTCAAGTGTGGCAACACATTCCGGCTCCAACGTAGCAAGCCCACGATGCTCGGCAGAACAACACAGAACACGACAAGCAGCAAAACAGGCCCCCGTTCCTCCCTCCCACCCGCCCACATACACAGTCCTCTAATCTCCGGACAGGGCTCCGGTCTCCAGACTTTGGCCAACGGGCTTTGACCTCCAGACTGCTGATCAGATTAACTTATCAAATGCACATCAAAACTCAGTGAAATGTGTGTGAACAACCAACAGCCTAGAATTGTGCTGGGGGCATCCCGTAGGTGACTATATGACATTAAGAGCTAGGAGCAGAACTAGGCTATTCCAGTCTGCTCCGCTGTTCCATCATGGCTGATTTATTCTCCCTCTCAACCCCATTCTTCTGCCTTCTCCCCGTGACCTTTGATGCCCCTGACTAATCAAGAGCCTACCAATCTCCAACTCGACCATGGATAGTCCCGATCCCAGCTGTGAAAGGGGCAAGTTTGGGCATGGAACGAGTAACCCCATCCTGTAACAATCCAGAACTACAGAAATGTCAACAGAAGCTCCAAGAGCTCAGAGATGGGCGACACCTGCGATAACTTGGCCCAGGACAGTGGCTCCGGTGAGCTGCTCTCTGTGGCCTATGCCCCAGTAGGGTGATTTGCTTAAGTAAGTAGGTATCAACCATCTCTTTAAATATACCCAATGACTTGGCCTCCACAGCAGTCTGTGGCAATGAACTCCACAGATTCACCACCCTGCATTCAAATAAATTCCTCCTGAGCTGTTCTAAAGGGACGTACTTGTATCCTGAGGCCGAGCCCTCTGGTCCTAGCCTCCCCCACTATCGGGAAAACGAAAGTGACCACACGTTCGGGCGCCAGCGTGGCAGGCCCACCATGTTCGCTGAGCAACACACAGCAAAGCAAGCCCTGCTCCTCCCATCCGCCTGCCCGCCCGCTCACACGGACTCACACAGACAGTCTCCAGCCCCAGGCCAGGCATCTTCGGTCTCCAGTGGACTCAGGCACACGGACAGTAGGCCTTTCACTTCCCCAGCGCACCTGAGCTTCAAAGTTCAAAGTAAATCTATTATCAAAGTGCACATTTGTCTCTGTATCAACCCTGAGATTCATTTCCCAGCGGGCATACACAGTAAATCCAATAACCATAATAGAATCAATGGAAGATTTCACCCAAAAGGGCAGACAAAGAAACAACGTACCAAAGACAACAAACAGTGCAAATACAGAAAGAGAGAAATAATGTTAACAATAATAGATAAATAAGCAATAAACATCGAGAACATGAAATGAAGAGTCCTTGAAAATGAGTCCATAAGTTGTGGGGACAGTTCTGTGATGGGTCAAGTGAAGGCATCCCCTTTGGTTCAAGAGCCTGATGGTTGAGGGGTAGTCTCTGTGAGTCAACCTGGTGGTGAGAGTCCTGAGGCTCCTGTACGTTCTTCTTGGTGGCAGTAGGGGGAGAGAGCATGACCTGGGTGGTGGAAATGGAGTTGGCTTTCCTACGACATCACTCCATGTGGATGAGCCTTGGCCAACATATCATCATAAGGTGATGAATAAGATATGAATCAGAGAACAACTCATTGAGTTTTATGATTCATATAATTGTTTGTAAAATTTCTGACTCATTGAGCAGTATGGCATAAAGAATGCTGGAGAAACTCAGCCAATTAGACAGTATCCATGGAGGGGAATAAACAGTCAACATTTCAGGCCAAGACATTTCATCAGGAAAGGAAAGGATGTGGCAAGAAGCCAGGATAAGAGGTGGGGGAAGGAGTACAAGTTGGCAGGTGATAGGTGAGACCAGTTGAGGGAGGAGAGTGAAGGAGGGACTGAAGTGAGAAGCTGGGAGGTGATAGTCGGAGTTTAGGTGAGGACAGAGTCGAAGAGCTGGAGAGCAGCAGAGATCACAGAGGGGGAGCAGTGAGGGCAGGTCTCACTGTACTCCCGTACAAGAGCAGAAGTAAACTTCTTCAGGGTAGAGACTTCACAGGAGAGCAGCAAATCATAATCACGAGGAAGTCTGCAGAAGCTGGAAATCCAGGACAGGACTTTGGCTGACAATATTGTGCCGACCTTGATGCCAATTTATACGAATTATCCTTTTCTGTGTATCATCCACATCCCTCCATTCCCTTCCTTTATCTGTGGCTGTCTAAAAGCTTCTTAAACTCCACAAGCGCCCTGTTTCCACTGCTGTCCCCGGTAGCTCATTACACTCCTGGTAACCCCCTCCACCCAGTAACCCATTCCACCCCCCAGTAACCCCCTCCACCCCCCAGTAACCCCCTCCACCCAGTAACCCCCTCCACCCAGTAACCCATTCCACCACCCAGTAACCCATTCCACCCCCCAGTAACCCACTTCACCCCCCCAGTAACCTCCTCCACCCAGTAACCCCCTCCACCCAGTAATGCCCTCCACCCAGTAACCCATTCCACCCCCCAGTAATCCACTTCACCTCCCAGTAACCCACTTCACCCCAGTAACCCATTCCACCCCCCAGTAACCCACTTCACCCCAGTAACCCCCTCCACCCAGTAACCCATTCCACCCCCCAGTAACCCATTCCACCCCCCAGTAACCCCCTCCACCCAGTAACGCCCTCCACCCAGTAACCCATTCCACCCCCCAGTAACCCATTCCATCCCAATAACCCCCTCCACCCAGTAACCCATTCCACCCAGTAACCCATTCCACCCCCAGTAACCCATTCCACCCCCCAGTAACCCATTCCACCCCCAGTAACCCATTTCATCCCAGTAACCCCTTCCACCCCAGTAACCCATTCCATCCCAGTAACCCATTCCACCCCCCAGTAACCCATTCCACCCCCAGTAACCCATTCCATCCCAGTAACCCATTCCATCCCAGTAACCCCTTCCACCCCAGTAACCCATTCCATCCCAGTAACCCATTCCATCCCAGTAACCCATTCCACCCCCCAGTAACCCATTCCACCCCCAGTAACCCATTCCATCCCAGTAACCCATTCCATCCCAGTAACCCCTTCCACCCCAGTAACCCATTCCATCCCAGTAACCCATTCCATCCCAGTAACCCACTCCACCCCCCAGTAACCCATTCCATCCCAGTAACCCATTCCACCCCCAGTAACCCATTCCATCCCAGTAACCCATTCCATCCCAGTAACCCCTTCCACCCCAGTAACCCATTCCATCCCAGTAACCCATTCCATCCCAGTAACCCCTTCCACCCCAGTAACCCATTCCATCCCAGTAACCCATTCCATCCCAGTAACCCATTCCACCCCCCCAGTAACCCATTCCATCCCAGTAACCCATTCCACCCCCAGTAACCTATTCCATCCCAGTAACCCACTCCACCCCCCAGTAACCCCTTCCACCCAGTAACCCACTCCAACCCCAGTAACCCCCTCCACCCAGTAACCCATTCCACCCCCAGTAACCCATTCCACCCCCAGTAACCCATTCCACCCCCCAGTAACCCCCTCCACCCAGTAACCCATTCCACCCCCCCAGTAACCCATTCCACCCCCAGTAACCCATTCCACCCCCCCAGTAACCCATTCCATCCCAGTAACCCATTCCACCCCCAGTAACCCATTCCATCCCAGTAACCCACTCCACCCCCCAGTAACCCCTTCCACCCAGTAACCCACTCCAACCCCAGTAACCCATTCCATCCCAGTAACCCATTCCACCCCCCAGTAACCCATTCCATCCCCCCAGTAACCCATTCCACCCCCCAGTAACCCACTCCACCCCCCCAGTAACCCATTCCATCCCAGTAACCCATTCCACCCCCAGTAACCCCCTCCACCCAGTAACCCATTCCACCCCCCCAGTAACCCATTCCACCCCCCCAGTAACCCCTTCCACCCAGTAACCCATTCCACCCCAGTAACCCATTCCACCCCCCCAGTAACCCATTCCACCCCCCA
Organism: Hemitrygon akajei; assembly: GCF_048418815.1. NCBI lineage: Eukaryota > Metazoa > Chordata > Chondrichthyes > Myliobatiformes > Dasyatidae > Hemitrygon > Hemitrygon akajei. Next base: position 7,718,781 of record NC_133134.1, read on the forward strand.
GTAACCCATTCCACCCCCCCAGTAACCCATTCCACCCCCAGTAACCCATTCCACCCCCCCAGTAACCCCCTCCACCCAGTAACCCATTCCACCCCCCCAGTAACCCATTCCACCCCCCAGTAACCCATTCCACCCCCCAGTAACCCACTTCACCCTAGTAACCCACTTCACCCCAGTAACCCATTCCACCCCCCAGTAACCCATTCCATCCCAGTAACCCATTCCACCCCAGTAACCCATTCCAACCCCCAGTAACCCATTCCACCCCAGTAACCCACTCCATCCCTGTGACCCATTCCATTCTGGTGATCCATTTCAGGCACCAGTCACTCAAACTTGCCCCTCACATCCTCTTTAAACTCCCCCCACCCCCACCTTAACCTCACAGGCATGTCCTCTGGTGTTTGATAGTTTAAGATGGGTTAAAGATCCACCCTATCTATACCTTAGTTTTAACACCCTCTCTCAGGCCTCCCCAAATCTGTCCAACCTTTCCGAGTAGCGTATACTCTCTAACCCAGGCAGCATCTTGGTAAACCTCTTTGCACTCTTTCCACGTCTTTCGATGACAGAGCAGACACTATTGCAGCTCAGGGGGTCAGAGTGGGGGGGTTCGGAGTTCAATCCCAGCATCCTCTGCACTGCCTCACGGTAGGGACTCCCCATGGAATGTGTGGGCGCTCCGGTTTCCTCCCACAGTCCAAGGGCGTACCGGGTAGCTTAATAGGTCGTTGTGAGTTGTCCAGTGATTGGGTTAGGGTTTAACTGAGGTTGTCAGAGGTTGCTGGATGATGCAGCTTGAAGGTGTGGAAGAGCCTATTTCCCGCTGTATCTCTGGATAAAGTAAACTAGGACAGCAGATAATACTCAAGTGTGGTGTGAGCGAAGTTCTATACAGCTGCAGTATGACTTCCTCACTCTTACAATCAACACCGCCACCAATGAAAGCAAACATGCCATATGAACTCTTTGCCAACAAATCCAGGAAATTATATCTGTTGCAACATCTCTTTTTTTGTCAATTATCCATTTACGGGATGTGGGCGTCGCCAGCAATTATTGCCCATCCCTAGTTGCCCTTGAGAAGGTGGCGATGAGCAGCCTTCTCGAACTGCCGCAGTCCCTGAGTTGTAGGTACACCCACAGTGCTGTTAGGCAGGGAATTCCGTGATTTTGACCCAGCAACAACGAAGGAATGGAGATCGGGTAACCCATTCCAGACCTGGTAAACTGGTAACCTATTCCAGACCTGGTAAACTGGTAACCCATTCCAGACCTGGTAAACTGGTAAACTATTCCAGACCTGGTAAACTGGTAACCCATTCCAGACCTGGTAAACTGGTAACCCATTCCAAACACCTGCCACTCTGAGTAAAAACACTCGCCCATAATGTTGCCTTTAAACTCTCCCCCCCAGCCCGTCGTCGCCGATGAACAGAAACTCTGACAACTCTCACCCATTCCTCAATCACACTTTATTTGCTGGTGCACAGGGAGAAGAGCCTGGCCCCCATCACCACACAGAACTGATATTCTTATACAGACGCTGACCAGCTGTATCGATCCAATAGAAACTCGGCGCACTTCTGAATCCCATCATTTGCACATTTAGGGACCAATCATAATACATATTTCAGATGTTATCAACCAATTAAATCCGCATGTTAAAAGCCAATAAGACCGGCATTAGTAAATGAGCTGTTCTAGTGATTCCCTTGAGTCCTTTGCACCTTTATCTTGTCGCGGTGTGCTCTCCTCTCCTTACAGCTCACGCCTTCTAATCCAGGCCGCATCCTTGTGAACCTGTCTTGGTAAAAACTCCAGTCCCGATGAAGGGTCTCAGCCTGAAAGTTCAGAATCAGATTTATCTATCACAGTGAAATGTGTCGTTTGCATTAACGACCGACACAGCCAAGGATGTGCTGGGGGCAGCCTGCAAGTGTTGCCACACACGTTGGCGCCAACATAGCACGCCCACAATGTTCATAATATTCGACTGTATAGTCACCTCCATAGATGCTGCCTGACCTTTAGAGTTCCGCCAGCCTTTTGTGTGTGTTGCTCGAGATTTCCAGTATCTGCAGACTCTCTTGTGTTTAGCATCTTGGACCCTTTCCACAGTCTCTCGTTAGAAGTTAAGGAGTTTGTACCCCAGTGCCCAAACATCGTCTCAGTCCGAAACGTCAACTGTTTATTCCTCTCCACAGATGCCGCCCAGTTCTTCCAGCACTTTGTGTGTGGTGACCGTTCTGGCACCAGCAGTGAAGTGATTGAGAGACTAGAGCTGGAAGAGTTTAAATATCCTGGAGAGAGTGTTTGCAGTAGATCAGGTATTTGGCTTCGCTGAGGTAAATCTTGGACCTGCTGTTTAGTAAAGCAAAAGAGAGATTAAATCCTTTGAATTCCTTGGCGTTATCATTTCAGAGGACCTGTCCTGGGCCCAGCACTTAAGTGCAATTATGAAGAAAGCACAGCAGCCTCTGTACTTCGTCAGGAGTTTGTGAAGATTCAGACTACTATAGATGTGTGGTGGAGAGTTTATTGACTGGCTGCATCACAGCCTGGTACAGAAACAACAATGCCCTTGAATGGAAAATCCTACAAAAAGTAGTAGTTATGGCCCAGTCCATCACAAGTAAAGCCCTCCCCACCACTGAGCACAACTGTACAGAGGGTTGTCACAGGTCAGGGCACAAAGGGATATGGGGAGAAGGCAGGAGATTGAGGCTGAGAGGGAAATAGGATCTGCTATAACGAAATGGTGGAGCAGATTCGATGGGTCTAATTCTGCTCCTATATCTTATGGTCTTATGGAAAGCAGCATCCATCATCAGGGACCCCACCACCCAGGCCATGCTCTCTTCTCACTGCTGCCATCAGGAATACGATACAGGAGCCTCAGGACTCACACCACTAAGGTCAGGAACAGTGATTCAACCATCAGGCTCTTGAACCAAAGGGATAACTTCACTCAATTTCACTTGACCGTCACTGAACTCTTCCCTCAACCAATGAACTCAGTTTCAAGGCCTTTCCATCTCATGTTCACAATATTTATTATTTATTTATTTATTATTGTCATTTCTTTCTTTTTGTATTGGCACAGTCTGTTGTCATTTGCACACTAGTTGAACACTTAAATTGGTGTGGTCTTTCAATTCTATTATGGATTTATTGAGCATGCCCACAAGATAACGAACCTCAGGGTTGTATATGGTGACATATATGTACTTTGATAATAAATATACTTTTTGAACTTTGAAATCCCAACATGTTTGGGGTGAAGTCAGTGCCGAGAATCCTGACGAAGGGTCTCGGCCCGAAACGTTGACTGTTCGTATCCACTGATGCTGCCCGACCTGCTGAGTTCCTCCGGCGTGTTTGTACGTGTTGATTTGACCACAGCATCTACTTTGTGTTTAGTGCCGAGAATGAATCGTGGACGTTGCTGCCATCTGGTGGTCAATATAATTTACTGCAGAAGTCCGAATAAGTTATTTTAATTCACTGCCATCCCGTGAAAGTTGCTGTTTTGTGGAAGTATTTTAATGCAGTACATAAACGATACTATGTTACAATAATAATATGTAATATAACTAATCAGTGCACTATGTTGGTGCTGGAATGTGTGGAGACTCTTGCGGGCTGCCCCCAGCTCTAACCGCAGGATTTGATTCCTGCCGCTGTCTGTACATTCTCGATGTGACCGTGCCAGTTTCTCCCACATTCCAAAGATGTACGGGTTATGATTAGTGAGTTGTGGGGATGCGATGTCAGCTCCGGAAATGTGGTGACACCTGCAGTCTGCCCAGCACAATCCTTGCTGATCTAAAACGATGCGTTTCATTGCATGTTTCGAAGCACATCTGACAAATAAAGCTAATCTTTTAAACTAATATGTTTTTTACCTTCATAAAATGTTGTGGGTGGTGGGGTGGAGATACATCTCTACAACAGGAGGTGTAAGGCACTCCTTCCCTCCGCTAGCCCGCAGGTCACCCTTGGGCAAGGTGTAACACCTGTTTAGCCCCCGATCAGGGTCACGTGAAACCATGGGAGCAGGCGGTGGATGGTCGTACGAGCAGCTGGGGTATATCACAAGTCCTGGTTATGTGACCATGGACGCCAGGCAGACAATCTCTGAAGAGTATCGATAATGGCTGGGGTCACCTGTCTTGTAAAGACACTGCCCAGAAGAAGGCAATGGCAAACTACTTCTGGAGAAAAATTTGCCAAAATCAATCATCGTCATGAGACCATGAGTGCCCACGTGATATGACACGGCACATAATGAAGATGATGATCAAATGCTGGAGGATCTCAGCAGGTCAGGCAGCATAATGTGCAGGAATAAACAGTCGACATTTCAAGCAGAGGTGTTGACTATTGATTCCCCTCCATTGATGCCGCCTAACCTGATGAGTTCCTCCAGGATTTTGTGTGTATGTGTTGCTCAAGATTTCCAGCAGAATCTCTTGATCCAGGACATACACAAAAGTGCTACATTCACAGAGCCCTCCGATCATCAAGGACCTCTCCCATCTGTCCCACAATCTCTTCAACTTCCTACTGTCAGGCAGAAGGTTTTGCAGATATGAACAAGGCTGGGTAACAACTTCTTCCTCCAGACTGCGATTTCTGAGCTTCCTGCCTCCCAGTACACATTGTTTATGATAGTGCCAGTAACATTTAACTATATGTTGTTAGATGCATATTATGTCAACTTGCACACCTACTGCATCCGGTGCTCCCGGTGTGGCCTTTTATATATTGGTGAGACCCGACGCAGACTGGGAGACCGTTTCGCTGAACACCTACGCTCTGTCCGCCAGAGAAAGCAGGATCTCCCAGTGGCCACACATTTTAATTCCACGGCCCATTCCCATTCTGATATGTCTATCCATGGTTTCCTCTACTGTCAAGATGAAGCCACACTCAGGTTGGAGGAACAACACCGGCTGGGTAGCCTCCAACCTGATGGCATGAACATTGACTTCTCTAACTTCCGTTAATGCCCCTCCTCCTCTTCTTACCCCATCCCTGACATATTTAGTTGTTTTTTTTTCTCTTTGCCCATCACTCTGCCTGTTCTCCTTCTCCCTCTGGTGCACCCCCCCCTCCCCCTTTCTTTCTCCCTAGGCCTCCCATCCAATGATCCTTTCCCTTCTCCAGCTCTGTATCCCTTTGGCCAATCAACTTTCCAGCTCTTAGCTTCACCCCACCCCCTCCTGTCTTCTCCTATCATTTCATATTTCCCCCTCCCCCTCCTACTTTCAAATCTCTTACTATCTTTCCTTTCAGTTAGTTCTGACGAAGGGTCTTGGCCCGAAACGTCGACAGTGCTTCTCCCTATAGATGCTGCCTGGCCTGCTGTATTCCACCAGCATTTTGCGTGTGTTGTTTCACCTACAGAATATTTTTTTCTGATAATATTATTGAGTTAATTTTACTTTATGTGCTGAATGTGATTTATACACTTTGATTTGCACCTTGGTCCCAGAGGAACGTTGTTTTGGTTAGCTTTATACACGTGCACTGTTGAATGACAATAAACTCAACCATGAACTTGGATATTTTGATCTGATAACTATTTCATTAGTAGGAGTTGGTTTATTTTGAAGAACTAACAGAAATGTTAAAATGACCAACAGTGGGAGACTGCCATTATATGTTGAGATACCAAAGTTAAATATTTAATTTAACAAATAATCCATTGAAGTCACTCAACAAATGCAGCAGCATCTATGGGTGGAAAGGAATTTTGGGCTGGAACTCTGTACATGACTATGTCTCTGAAACTTTGTGATCAATTACTAAATTGTTATTAAGTGCATGCAGTTTATAATCATACCACCAGAGGGCAGACCAGACCACCATCTGATTTGTCAGTACCCCACCGCCCCTTCTTCACAATCACAGAGATTTAGAGTTGTACAGCGTGGTAACAGGCCATTCAGCCCAATTCATCCATGCCAATCATTCCCGAGCTAATCCCATTTGCCTACGTTTGGCCTACATCCCTCGCTAAGAAAAGGATGTGCTGGCATTGGTGAGAACGGGGTCGGGGGGGTGGGGGGGGTGGAGTTCACGAGATTGATTCCGGGAATGAAGGGGTTAATGCACGAGGAGCCTTTGATGTCTCTGGCCCTGTACTAACTGGAATTTCAAAGGACGAGGGAGATCTCAGTGAAATTTACCGGATTCTGAAAGGCCTGGACAAAGTGGACAGAGAGAGGATGCTTCCATTAGTGGGAGATCCGAGGGCAAAGCCTCTGAAGCAGACTTTAGAACTGAGATGAGGAGGAATTTCTTCAGCAAGGTGGTGGTGAATTATTTGGGTTTTGTTCTATGGAGGGTTGTGGAGGCCAAGTCACTGGGTTTACTTACGGCAGAGATCAATATGTTATTGATTGGTAATGGAGAGAAGGTGGGAGAAGATAAAGTTAGCTGTGGTTAAATGGTGAAACAGACTTGAATGGCCTGATGATTGAATTCTGCTCCAATATCTCATGTCTACCTGAGATGTTAGCTGTTTTTCTCTCTCCACAAAAGCTGCCTGGCCTGCTGAGTGTTTCCGAGATTTTCTGGTTTGGTTTCAGTTCTATTCCCAGTCATTGCTCGCTGCCCGTTGTCTAGTTTCATTACCCAGGGAATCGCAGATTTGTCTCACATTCTGCCAGCCTCTTGTTGGTTCTGAGAGGAGGAACAACAACAACCCCCCCTGTCCCGAAGTTGCTGTGGTGACCAGACATGCTCTGTGGCCCGAGGTTAATGATCTCCCTGCTGGCTGGGACGGAAGTCCTGCTGAGGACTAATTACAACTCAGTGGTGGGAGTAGTGATCAAACAACTGAGAAAGGTCAGGGTGAAGCAGCCTGAGTTACCTCAGCTTGGGATGGGAGTTTAAGCATCTCTCTATCTCTGTTTTTCTGCCTCCCTCTCCTCTCTTTCTTGTCCTGCTCTCACATTTGACGCTTTCCTTACCCTCTCTCTATCTCTCTCTCTCCACCTGTCTTTCTTCATCTTTTTCTCTTTTGCTCTCTCTCTCTTTCACCATCTCTTCCTCTTTCTCTTTCTCTCTCTTTTACCATTTCTCCCTCTCATTCTCTCTCTATCTCTATCTCCCTCTTTCTCCTTCTCTACGTCTTTCTCCTTTTATCCCCTCTCATTCCTCCCTCTCTTTCATATTCTCCATCTCCTTTTCTCCTTTTTCATGTCCCTTCATATCTCAATTCCTCTCTTTCTCTACCTTTCATCATTTCATCTCTCCCATCTCTCCTTCTATCTATTCCATCTGCCCCTCCCCTCACCATTTCTTTCAGCCAGACTCTCTCTCTCTTTCTCTCATGAGTCTATCTCACGGTGACCCGACATAGAAACAAAATTGTACCAACAGCATGGTTGACGTTGGTGTTTCTTTCATGTGGAAATAGGTAGTGGCCATTCAGCCCATCGGAGCTGCTCTCCCACTGTGCTAGCTGCATTAGCTCTGTCTCTGAGCAATGCCTCTTGCCAGGGAGAGGCCATCACAAGGGGGAGTTGGACTGATGACAGATCCAGAAACCCAAGGCTCAGACACGGCATGGAAAGTCCCATGCTTTCGATTTATCTTTTAGCTTTATTTTCTTTAGAGATGCAGTCCAGAATAGGCCCTTCCTGCCCTGCCTTCTTCTTCTTCTTCGGTTGTCCATCGGAATCCGATGACGACGTCCACTCCTTTAACGGTGAGATCTTTGATGACTATACAGTCCCATCCTGGACCCACAAGCTCTATTGCAGGTGGGACATGTATATGTGGTGTTGGTGGTAGTGATGGCAACCATGGCTGTATTTCTCCTGGCTCTCTTCTGCTGTCTTCTGGTTGTTCTTTCCATCTCCAGAAAATGAACCCTGTCACAGCTGTTGCCAAGTGTTACGGTCAGGAGCAACATCCTCCAGGTCCTCGGGTCTGATCTTGCACTTCCTTAAAGCATTGCCTAGCATTGCACTGCCTAGTAACCCCCTGACAACCCTGAATTAACCTCAACCTAATCACGGGGCAAGTTACAATGACCAATTAACCATGCCCACTGTAACGAGCTCTCCGGGCCTGTGTGGGAACCAGAGAAAGTTGGGCTCCAAGGTTTCTAGAGCTCTTTAATTAGTTAATTGTCGAGAGTTGTTAATTTGTTTTACCTTGCTAAGGCTTGGGGATTCCATGCAACCCTCAAAATTTAAGCACGCAGTCACAAACAGGAGAAAATCTGCAGTTGCTGGAAATCCAGGCAACACACACACAATGCTCTTGAACTCAGGCAGCATCTATGGAAAAGAGTAAACAGTCGATGTTTCAGTTGAGACCCTTCATCAGGATGGGAAAAGAAGGGGGAAGAAGGCATAATAAGAAGGTGGGGGAGGGGAAGGAGTACAAGCTGGAAGGTGATAGGTGAAGCCAGGTGGTGGGCGATGAAGTAAGAAGCTGTGGGGTGATAGGTGGAAAAGGTAAAAGGCTGAAGAAGAAGGAATGTGATAGGAGAGGAGAGTGGACTATGGGAGAAAGGGAAGGAGGAGGGGCATGAGGGGGAGGTGAGACGGGAAGCAGAATGGGAAATTGAAGGAGAGGAAGGCGGGAATTGGGAAAATGACTGGAAGTTGGAGAAACCGATGTTCATGCTGTCAGTTTGGAGACTACCCAGGTGGAATATGAGGAGATGCTCCTCCAAATTTCCTCGTCACAGCAGTGGAGGAGGCCCAAGTCCGAATGGGAAGATTGGAATTAAAAAGGTTGGCTACTGGGAAATCCTGCAAAAGCTCTTAAATCCCTCTGCTTCCCTGTGAACCTCTTGCAAAGCCTCTGCAACGGCTTCACAACCTTCCTGTAGCGGGGGCGAGTCTCCAGGCGCAGCCGAACTAGAAACGGGCAATCACACGGTTCAAATTGTGGAGATGAGGGAGGGCAATTGGAATTGGATTTGGAAATAAAATGGTTTGTTATTCTCACATGGTTTATTATTCTACAGAGAAGAAGTCATCACTCTGCACAGTGGTGTGAAGAAAGCAACCTCTCCCTCAATGTCGCAGAAACAAAGGAGCTGGTTGTGGACTACAGGAGGAATGGAGACGGGCTATTGATAATAATGGATCTGGGGTTGAGAGGCTAAGTAATAAAGTCAACTCAATTCATGTATGGAGATCCAGTAAAAGGCTGGTCTTGCATGCTGTTCATACAGACCAGATCATTACAGAGAGGGTTGAGAGGAATATGCTTCTCGCTTGGAATACTGTGTTCAGTTCTGGTCATGTCATTATAGTGTAACGAGGAAGCAGGTTGCCAGGTTTGGGGAGTGGGATAGATGACACTAATTAGAAATAAGTACATTAATCATGTATTTATAAACAGTAAAAGGTTTGACCAAACATCGAAGTTACACAAACTACAAAATTAACTGTTCAACAAACAAATACTTAGCTAAGAGTACGCGCAGGCCCTTCTGTATCTGCAGTGTACTTTCCCCATGGTCCTAACTGTGTGCAGTTTTGGGCCCTCTATTCTAGAAGGGATGTACTGATGTTGGAGAGAGTTCAGAGAAGATTTACGAGGATGATTCCTGGAATGCAGGGGCTAACGTATGAGGAGCATTTGTCGGCTTTTGGACTGTATTCATTAGAGTATAAAAGAATGAAAGGGGATCTCATAGAAACATTTCGAATGTTGAAAGGGTTGGACAGAGTAGATGTGGAAAGGCTGTTTCCCTTGGTGGGTGAGTCCAGGACAAGAGGCCACAGTCTTAGAATTAGAGGGTACCCATTTAAAACAGAGATGAGGAGAAATTTTTTTAGCCAGAGGGTCGTGGATTTATGGAATTCGTTGCCACATACAGCTGTGGAGGCCCAATCATTGAGGGTGTTTAAGGAGGAGATTGACAGGTATCTAATTAGTCAGGGTATCAAGGGATATGGGGAAAAAGCCAGAAATTGGATCTAGATGGGAGAATAGCTTAGCTCATGGTGGAGTGGCGGAGCAGACTCGATGGGCCGAATGGCCTTCTTCTGCTCCTTTGTCTTGTGATCTTCGGCAGTGATTGGGCCTCAGAGTGACAAAGGAAAGTGCCGGAACATGGACACCAACGGGAAGCAGCTGCTGCTTCCTTCGAATGACCGACGCAGCAGAAGCGGCTTTCGGCCGACGGTAAATTAACCCTTCACACTACTTATAGGAAGGATAGGAAAGGTTTAGAAAGGGCGCAGAGGGCTCTTTCATTTGCGTTTTCTGTTGCATTTGCACAGCTTGTGTTTTACGCATCGGTTGCTTGTCAGTCTTTGCTTCATTGATTCCTGCGTCTCTTTGTTCTACTGTGAACGGCGGCAAGAAAATGAATCTCTGAGCCCGCTGATGGTGGAGTGGCATGCGCATCAGGCGAGAAGGCGAGTGGTCCTGGGTTCGAATCCGGCCGGCTCCTTGCTCACAGAAACATAGAAAACCTACAGCACAATACAGGCCCTTCGGCCCACAATACTGTGCCGAACATATACATACTTTAGAAATTACCCAGGTTTACCCATAGCCCTCTGTTTTTCTGAGCTCCATATATACATCCAGGAGCCTCTTAAAAGACCCTATTGTATCCGTTTCCACCACTGTCGTTGGCAGCCCATTCCATGCATTCACCACTCTCCACGTAAAAAAACTTACCCCTGACATCTCCTCTGTTCCTTCTTCCAAGCACCTTAAAACTGTGTCCTCTTGTGTTAGCCATTTCACCCCTGGGAAGAAGCCCTGGGACTATCCACACGATCAATGCCTCTTATCATCTTGTACACCTCTATCAGGTCACCTCTCATCCTCTGTCGCTCCAAGCAGAAAAGGCCGAGTTCACTCAACCTATTCTCATAAGACATACTCCCCAATCCAGGCAACATCCTCGTAAATCTCCTCTGCACCCTTTCTATGGTTTCCACAGCCTTCCTGCAGTGAGGCGACCAGAACTGAGCACAGTACTCCAAGTGGGGTCTGACCAGGGTCCTATATAGCTGCAACATTACCTCTCGACTCTTAACCTCAATCCCAAGATTGATGAAGACCAATGCACTGTATGCCTTCTTAACCACAGAGTCAACCTGTGCAGCTGCTTTGAGTGTCCTATAGACTCGGACCCCAAAATCCCCCTGATCCTCCACACTGCCAAGAGTCTTACCATTAATACTGTATTCTGCCATCATCTCCAAATCTGCTAGCTTTCCTTCTGTGCCGGATTGAGTGTCGAGCTAGCAAATTGACCTCGTAAAACAACAGACCAACATGCTCAAGAAATTGCAATTGCCGCCCGATGCGCCAGAAGACGCGGAGAGGACCAGCAATAGCATAGGTGACATATACGTACTCTGATAATAAATTCACTTCAACCTTTGAACTTTGAAATGATTACTTGAGAAGAGAATTACATGTAGGTTGCCATCTATCTATTGAAGTCTCAGATATGAATGCAAAAGTGCAAACTGTTCCAAACTCTATGTGAGCCGTGACGACAAAGCTAATTTCAACTCAAGCAAAGCTTATTAAATTTTGACACTTCCTGCAGGCTGTTTAAATTGGCTCCGGCTGGGATGTAGGGAGATCTCCGCGCCTGTGATTTCTCTCTGGCGTGGAACATGAGTAAATCAGGGTGTGTGGTGTATAGATGTGTCAGCTCTGTTGACTGGCCTTTGCAGTAATGACCCTACAACGTAGGTCCTCCTGTACCGGGGTGTTAGTACATTGTGAGGAGCTGTCAGTGAGAACGTGCAAGGCGTACGCTGCTTCCTCACTAATCAACCACTGACTAATATGCAACCATTTAACTTTCAGGCACAAGTAATTCAAACCGGTTGTTGAGAGTTGATTAAAGATTAGCTTTATTTGTCACATGTACTGTACATCGGAACAATTGAACTTACTGTGAAATGCATCATTTTGCGTCAGCAACCAGCACAGTCCTGGGGAGGGGGTGGGGGGGGGCAGCTCGCAAGTGTTTCCATGCCTCCGGCACCAACATAGCATGCCCACAACTCTCTAACCCTACCCATACGTCTTCGGAATGTGGGAGGAGACCTCTAGGGTCACGGGGAGAATGTACAAACTCCTTATCAATGGGGGGTGTAAGAAGGCTAGACAACAATTTTTTTCAAATGCGTTGCTTCATTAGAATTCTTTTGTTTATGATAGACCGCTTAAAGCTGAACACAAATATAGTTTCAGACCACTTGTATCACAGTAGGAATTTGGAGAAACAAGAAACTAACTTTTGTATATAATGTGATTAATTGCATAATGGTGCAGACACTTTGCAATAGTTCAACTAAGTTAAAAATCTTCTGCTGATGATCTTCATTAATACTCAGTGTCTGAGGCTTCTCACAACGATAATCAGGCAGCATTGATGGATTCCGGTTGCCCTGATACCGTTTCTCCAGCACCGCAATGTCCTGGTGAAACCTTTCAGCAGGCTCGTCACAGTCAGTGCCAAGATTTGCAGGGCAGAAGTGTAAATGGGAATGCAGAAAATGAATCTTTAGTGACACGTTGCACTTCATGGTTTCGTGTGCTTGAAGCATGTAGTCAGCCATCTGCACGTAGTTTGGTGCTTTGTAGCTGCCAAGAAAATGGTCAACTACATCCACGAATGCCTCCCATGTGATTTTCTCCGGTCCCACTAGAAGCTATCTGAATTGTCTATCGTTGATCTGTTCGATTTGTGGACCAACAAAAATGCCTCCCTTAATCCTGGCATCACTTGTTCTGAATTGAATTATAAATTGCAATAACAAATACAGGTGATTTCAAAAAATGGTATGTGATAGGGACATTTCATGGTAATTTTCATAATCAGGAGCCTAAAATCCATAACGTACACCCAAAAGTATACAGGAAGCAAAATCTTTGTTGCCCAGTGGAATATTATCTGCAACAACTTCTAAAGCACAACTGCTGTTGTAATACGAGATTTGTCAAGTGGGGAGTATGGTGGCCCAGCGGGTAAAGCAGCTGCCTCTCAGTGCCCGGGTCCGATCCTGAGCCCAGCGCTCTCCCTCTGGAGTTGGCAGTTGCTCTGGGTACTCTGGGTGAGACGTGTGGCTTGTGTTGGGTTAAAGTGTAGAATTGTCGTTTCTTCTTGTAGTTTAATGTGTAGATGCTTGTATTTGATAATCATAGAGTCACAGAGCACAGAAACAGGTCTTTCAGCCCATCTAATCTGTGCTGAACTGTTTTCCTGCCTAGTCCCATTGACCTACTATATGTATGTGTAATTGTTCAATAAATTTTCCAATAATTGTAATCTAGCTGCTTCTGTATTTTTCCAGAAGCTTCTTAGTTTTTCTGGTTGTTGCAGCCGGGGGTGGTAGTGGGGCCAAGGTCCTCCTGTTATCAAATGCTCCCAATGGCGTGCATCTCAAACAGCCTCTGACAACCAAGTCCAGTTCCTGGCCTTCATGTGTGGCCTAGCTACTAATCCCAGCGCAACCGTTTCTACTGACAGGAGAGAGGGCAAAGACGGGTTACTGGTGTCTTAAAACTGGTCACTTCGGGCAGATGGGGCTCATCAGCCGTGGTCGGCAGCTCATCTAGGGGAAGGAAAACTGATCTCAAACTTCTGCTGCCTTGTGGCTATACCCACTCTTGGGGAAGGCTTCAGGAGTAAACCCCCAGGGAAAAATCTGGAGCTGGGGTCCCTAAGACAGTCCTACGTTGAGTTCAACGCTGACTGGCAACTCCTGTGTGCTGTTGGTACCAAACTGTGTCGGTTTCTGCCGTCACTTTGGGGTTCATCAGATATGTGGAGAGGGGGAGCTTGCTACACGGACAACAACTTGCTCTCTGTATTGTATTCCCCAGGTTTGTTACCCTAGACAGCTAGGACACAATCCCCATGGTCAACTCTTACCAACAGCGGCCTCAATCACTATTAGTTTACCTATAGCAGGTGTCACACCACTTGAATCTGGCTATTTTATAAAGTTCAAAGTAAATTCATTATCGAAGTACATATATATCACAACATACAACCCTGAGATTCATTTTCTTGTGGGCATACTCAATAAATCAATAGAATAATAGCTATAACAGTATCAATGAAAGACTGTTCAACTTGGGCGTTCAACTAGAGTGCAGAAGACAAGACTGTGCAAATAGGAAAAGAAGAAATAATAATAAATATTGAGAACCTGAGATGAAGAGTCCTTGAAAGTGAGTCTATAGGTTGTGGGAACAGTTCACTGTTGGGGTGAGTGAAGCTGAGTGAAGTTACCCCCTCTGGTTCAAGAGCCTGATGGTTGAGAGGTAATAACTGTTCCTGAACCTGGTGGTGTGAGTCCTGAGGCTCCTGTACCTCCTGCCTGATGACAGCAGTGAGAAGAGAGCATGTCCTGGGTGGTGGGGGTCCCTGATAATGGATGCTGCTCTCCTGTGACTGTGTTTCATGTAGATGTGCTTATTTGTTACCACTGGAATGTTGTTATTGATATAGTCTGAGCTAGACTTTGAGGAAGACAGCCCTCTTCTCATTGTTACTGTCAGGAAGGAGGTACAGGAGCCTGAAGGCACACACTCAGCAATTCAGGAACAGCTTCTTCCCCTCTGCCATCCGATTTCTAAATAGACATTGAACCCATGATTACTGCCTCAATACTTCTTAAAAATGTATTTCTGTTTTTGCAGTACCTATTTTAACTACTTAGTATGCATATAAATACTACAATATTTCTGATTTTTTTCGATATTTACCATTGTACTACTGTCAAAAAGTTAACAAATTTCACAACATATGTCGCTGACTTCAACCCTGATTCTAATTCTGACTTCTTGGTTCTTCTTTCATTTCTTTGTTCTCTGCTGTTGTAACACTCAATGATCAGCCAAAAGCAGCAAGTATTATGCCTTATTCTTGACTTCTGAACCTCTGGATCACAGAAAACAACAGGATGCTGTAACAGTCAGTAGAACAGTACAGCTCAGGAACAGACCAGATGCCTGTGTAGAATTAAATTAAATCTGTTCTGCCTCAACTTGGTCCATATTCTTCCAATATTCTGAATGTCCATCTATCTAACAGTCTCTTAAACACCACGATCATGTGTGCTTCCGCCACTACCTTGTACACTGTTCCAAGCACCCATACAAGGTCCTCCAATGGTTGGGGACGTCCATGGATGTAGCGGCCCAGCTGTCCACGTGATACGCAAGCCCGGGCAGTACAATATGGAGAGCAAGCTGTTGCCCCTGGCAGCAGGCTCCCCTCTCCACGCAGCTGATGAATCCAAAGGAACGGCAGAGACCAAAACAAATTGGTATCAGCAGCATCGCAGGAGTTGCAGTCAGCTTTGAACTCAGCGTAGGACTGCCTCAGTGACTCCAGTTCTGGATTTTTCCCTCAGGGTTTACTCCTGAGTGGGTTTGGCCACAAAGCAGCGGAGGTTTGAGATCAGAGTTTTCCTTCTCCCCAATGCGCCCCATCTGCCCGAAGCAACTGGT
This sequence comes from Hemitrygon akajei, assembly GCF_048418815.1. Classification (NCBI taxonomy): domain Eukaryota; kingdom Metazoa; phylum Chordata; class Chondrichthyes; order Myliobatiformes; family Dasyatidae; genus Hemitrygon; species Hemitrygon akajei. Next base: position 7,734,264 of record NC_133134.1, read on the forward strand.
TTACGACGCCAGTAACCCGCCTTTGCCCGCTCTCCTGTCAGTAGAAATGGTTCTGCCGGGCTTAGTGGCTAAGCCACATGTGAAGGGCGCTAGCTGGATGTGTTTGTCAGAGGCTATTTGAGGCGCAGGCCATTTGGAGCATTTAATAGATAGTGGGAGCTTGTCTCCATTACCACCCCCGGCTATAACAACCTTAAGGAACAAGCATTCTACGTGTAAAAACCCATGCCCTGCACATCTTTAACTTTTCACCTCTCTATTTAAATGCACATCATTGAATATGTGACATTCCCATCCTGGGAAAAAGAATTTATAACTATCTATTCTATCAATGCTTCTTAAAATTTTATAAGCTTCTATCAAGTCTTCCCCTTAGCCTCTAGTGCCCCAGAGAAAACAGCCCAAGGTTATGTAGCCTCTCACAGCACAATTCTCTCTGTTCCTGAATGCTGTATTCAGGAATGCTGTATTCCTGAAGCAACACACACAAAGTGCTGGAGAAACTCAGCAGGTCTGGCAGCATGGATGGAGAGGAACAAACGGTCCACTTTTCAGGTTGGGTCCCATCATCAGGACTGCAAAGGAAGGGAGCCAGGGTCGATGAAGGGTCTTGAAAGACCGACTGCACAGTATTTTCCCCTCCATAGACGCTGCCTGACCTGCTGAGTTCCTCCAGTGTCTTGTGTCTGTGTGTGGGTTGCTTGCTTTCATTAGCTGTGGATACTGGGACCCAAATGAAAATTACAAAGCTAGGATGAACGGGTACCAAGGGAATCGAAGCAAAGGTTCAAAGTTCAAAGTGAATTTTATTATTAGAATACAAAAATGTCACCATATACCACCCTGAGATTCACTTCCTTGCGGGCATACTCGGTAAATACAAGAAACGCAATAGAGTCAATGAAAGACCACATCCAAGAGGATGGACAAACAATCAACGTGCAAATAAAACACAACAAACCGTGCAAGTAAAAAACAAAAGAGAAAAATAAACAAATAAGTAATACGAATAATTGTCTGGATATAATATTACAGGACAAACAAGAACAACCTGGTATAGCCATTCCAAACACACGTAACATACAGAAATCAGTAAGGGGAAAACACCAGAAATACATCGAATTAAAAGAGGAAATTGAAAGACAGTGGAACATGCGACTCTCGCCGAGGATGAGAGCGGAAGGTAAGAGTGCTGCCTGCCTGCGAGTGGTTTCTCAATCTCACTCACTACTGCTGGCGGAAGGAGTGTGCGTGTGTGTCTGATCTCTCTGTCCCTCTTGCTCACTGCTCCCGGAGGAGGGTGCTTATGTTCAAACGGTCTCTCTCTTTCACTCTCACTCTTGGAGGATGGTGCCACATGGACAAGGTCTGATCAATGTGGTCCGAGGACCGGGCCCTGTAGTTCATGTTGCCATGTGTTTAGGGTTTCTCGTTGCTGCGTTTTATTGCTGTTTCGTCCGATGTTGATGGGGGTGGACTGGCTCTGTGACTCTGCAGCCTGCGCCTGATTGGACTGAACTGAGCTGACGTGGGACATTCCTGGACTGTTTCATTAACTTTGATGTTTTTTATTGTGTTTTCTTTGCTTGTTCTTTTGCTATCTGCATGATTCGTTCTTTTTCTGCGTGTCGGAGTGTTTGATGTTTTTCACGGTTTACTTTGTTTTGTGGCTGTCTGTGTGAAGGTAAGTCTCAGGGTTGTGTACTGCATACATTCTTTGATAATAAATGTACTTTGAATCTTTGAATGAACAGGATATACATTGTCCCAATAGTAATATCTACAACTGATATCATCCCAAAGTCACTACACAGTCACGTTAAACAATTAGGTCTGCACAGTAACATCTCTGTAAATCTTTAGAAAACTGTGATACTAAATACCACTAGAAGAGTCCGAAAGTTCCTAGCAATTGAGAAACGAGTGTGCTTGGCTTTGGCCATACCTCAGGTTTTACCAGTTTGAGCAGAGGAAAAGTAAAAATACAATAATAATAATAATAATAATAATAATAATGAATAAATAAGCAATAAGTATCGCGAATATGAGATGACGAATCCCTGAAAGTGAGTCCAAAGGTGCTTCAGTGTGAAAAGTGGGACAGGCTCGAGGGCTTGTATGGCCTCCGGTTCGTGTTTGAGTACACTTCTTTCAACATTTGTTTCATTGTCTCTGCCGTCCCCCGTCAATCCTATTTCCTCATCTTTAATTGTAACCTCTCCTCCCTCACACAGCCTCAGTTCTCCCACCAGCTACAGCACTGAACAATGGTTTACAGCAGCCAATTAACCTAGCAACCCGGATCGGAATCAGATTTATTATCTCTGACGTATATTGTCAGGTTTGCTATGACAGCGGTTCTGTACAAGACATAAAAGAATTGCCTTGAGTTACAACAACTAAATAACTTGGGCAGAAGAGGAATAGTGAGGTGGTGTTCGTGGACCGCTCAGAAATCTGATGGCGGAGGGGAAGAAGCAGTTTGTCAAACATTGAATGTGGATCTTCAGACTCCTGTACCTCCTCCCCAATGGTTGTAATGAGAAGAGGGCATGTCCTGGGTGGTGTGGGTCCTTAGTGACGGATGCATCATCTTTTGAAGATGTGTTTGATGGTGGGGAGGGTCGTGTCCATGATGGAGCTGGCTGAGTCTGCGGCTTTTTCCGATCCTGTGCAGCGGCCCCTCCGTACCAGACGGTGATGCCACCAGTTAGAATGCTCTCCACGGCACATCTATACAAGTCTGGTCGAGTCTTTGGTGACATACCAAATCTCCTCGGACTCCTCATGAACCAGAGCTGCTGGCTTGCCTACGTACAGATTGCATCAACGAGCTGGGCTCAGGATAGATCCTCTAGGATGCTGAATCCCAGATGCTGAAACTGCTCACCCTTCCCGCCACTGACCCCTCAGTGCAAGCTCCACACAGACAGCGCCAGAGGTCAGAGTAGAACCGGGGACTCTGATGCTGTGAGACAACAGCATTACCTGCAGCGCCACTCTGCACCTGTCCGTCACCTTAAATGATAAATTATTCCAAACACGTCAGGAAAAAAATCAGCATTCTTCCCATTTCAATTTAAGAAAAAATGATCATTCTTTACCCTGATAAAACCAGTTAAATAATCAATAGAAAATCAGCAAAACTTAGAGAACTGTCTGATTTATAATCTGTCCTTGACATTTTCCAACCCGTCCTTATTATCAACTCTTCAGTCTTACCAGTGACGTAGCTGTGTGTAATCTGATGGAATTAAAACACATTCTGAAATGCCTCAGACTATTAGTAATTACTGAGTGATAACTTACTGATGAATGTTGCTCCAAGGGAGACAAGGTGCTGCTATCTCTCTGGGCAGGCTGTCTTCACAATGTGGAAGTTCATCAGGTTGGAAAGATGTTGTACCATTGAAAACAGATTTGAAAGAGCTCTTTTGTCTGAAAAAGTCTTGCTCATTGGCCTTTGAATTGCGAAGAGGAAGAGATTATCTAACATTTACGCACGAAATATTAGCGTTGACGCAAATGCACGATGAGAGGAGGGAGGTAGCTTGATTTATGAAGTTATCCCCACACCATGGTGGTAAGAGTGGTGGCTGTCCATTGTTGTCTGATGAGGACAAGACCTGTGTGGGGTAGTTTTTAAAGTGGAAAAGCCATTTCACTCTCTCGACCTCAGGAGTCTGGGTCCAGTGGTACGAACAAACTGGGGTCTTCCTTGGTTACAGTGGATGACTGTGACATCTCCTGTGCCTTGTCATGCCCCTCGCTCTCCACAAAGGGTTGCAGAACCACCTTCTTGGCCGTTCAACCTCACTGTAGATCTCGTCTGCCCAATTCGTCGGGGCTGACTACACAGGCTAGGACAGGCATGTCCCTTTCTGCGTATGAGGCCCACCAGCTACCCTCACCTGGTTTAGCCTACCTGTCGAAGTGGTGTACCGGGGTGTGGGCACTGTTGCACGCAAAAAGCTGCCCGGAGCCACCGGTGAGAGCTGAGCGTTCGGTGGAGACCGAAGGTGAGTGAGCTGCCACAGAACGGTCACAACAAACCCCTTCACCAGAGGTGCTACCCTCCCTGGATGCCCCATGTACCGCATGGTGGTAAGGACAGGGAGACTAAACAACATTTTTGAATTCCCTCTGCCTGGGATTCTTGAGTCCCCGAAAAGAGGACTTTGTAGTCATTGGATAACTACCAGCAGCTGTCTCCGAGATGACCCATATTGACTGTACCTGATCACCACAACAGTTTAGCAACACTCTCAGAACTCTTACCTCACAGCTTCTGGCTTCATCCCTCACCTACCTTCTCCCTCACCTGGTCTCGCCTCCTACCTCCTTCCCCTCCTTTCACCTTCCTATTCTGCCAGCTTCCCTTCCCTTTCCAGTCCCAACGAAGGGTCTCGAACATCGACTGTTTATTCCCCTCCCAAGGTGCTCCCAGACCTGCTGAGCTCCTCCACCACTTTGTGTGTGTTTACCACTCTGAAAATGTTATTTTTGTTTTAATTGACTTTTTATTCGTAAAAATGGTGGATAACGTATGCTTTTCTTGTTCATCCGATGCTACTTGCCCGTGATGCTGCTGGATGTACGTTTTTCATTAAACACGTGTACTTGCACATATGACAATTAACTCGACTTTGGACTACAGCACAGCAACAGGACTATCGTGTCTGTACTGAACACAATGCTGAATTAAACTAAATTTCTTCTGCCTGTATATAATCCATATCCCTCCATTCCCTGTGTCTAAGAACCTCTTAAACACCTCAACTATATCTGCTTCCACTACTCCTCCTGGAAGCCCACTCCAGGTACCCCCCACTGCCTGTGTAAGAGAACTTGCCCCGTACATCTTCCCTAAACTTTCCCCCCATTCTCCTTAAAAACATGACCTCTAGAAGCTGATCTTTCTACCATGGGAGAAGGATTCTGACTGTCTGCCCTATGTATCCCCTAAGAGGATCACAACCTTGTCGTAGGGTTTGGAGGCTCGCATGCCTCAATGACCCAGAGAGCTATGCTGACTGGAGTCAGGGCTTTATGCTTTGATTCTTGGTAGGTCACCCATGCCGAACAGGTCAAAGGGTAGAGACCAAACTAAGAGTGGTCACGCAAACCAATCTTCCATCCTTGGACTCACTTTACATCGCACACTGTCAGAGCAGTGCTGCCAGGATAATCAAGGACACGACCCACCCGGCCAACACACTTTTTGTCTCTCTTCCCTCCGGGAGAAGGTTCAGGAGCTTGAAGATTCATACGGCCAGATTTGGGAACAGCTTCTTTCCAACTGTGATAAGACTGCTGAACGGATCCTGACCCGGATCTGGGCCGTACCTTCCAAATATCCGGACCTGACTTGCACTACCTTACTTTCTCTTTTCTATTTTCTAATTATGATTTATAATTTAACTTTTTCATTATATTTACTTGGATTTGTACTTCAGGGAGCACGAAGCGCAGAATCAAATATCACTGTGATGATTGTATGCTCTAGTATCTATTGTTTGGTGACAATAAAGTAGAGTAAAGGAAAGGAAAGGTTCAGGGGTTCAGCTCAGGGCTAACAACCCTGACTGGTAAAACAAAACAGCAATGAAGAATCCTTCTTCACCTGAGTGGTCAAGGACAGACAGAGATGGAGGATTTACTTTGTTGCGCTAAACACCAGCAACATACTGGCAGTAAGTAAGTACTCTATCAATGGCTTTCATTATTTCACAATCTTCTCATGTTAAGCAAAGTTACGCACAGGCGTTCTCCTTTAAGGGAATCCAATCTACAATCACTTAGAAGAACATCGCATTCAACTCGCGTGTTTACTCGAGTGTAATGGTCGTGAAATGTATATTGAAAGGCAGATATGGACCAATCCAGCGAAAGGAAACCACACATTTCAGTGAATCTAGTTCTGAGGAGCAACTTCCACTTTCTGTACTGAAATATCATCAAGAGGTCCTCTAGGTGTGAACATCGCTAGGAGCCTGTTCTGGTCCAACCACGGTGAGGTCACAGCCAAGAAAGCTCACCAACACCTCTACTTTAAGAAGCTAAAGGAACGTGGCATGGCCTTGTCAACCCTTACTGATGCACTAGAGAGAACATTCTGTCTGGGTGCACGACGGCTTGGTACAGCAACTGTGACCGCTAGAAACTGAAGAGAGTTGTGACAATAGACAATAGGTGCAGGAGTAGGCCATTCGGCTCTTTGAGCCAGCACCGCCATTCACTGTGATCGTGGCTGATCATACACAATCAGTACCCTGTTCCTGCCTTCTCCCCATATCCCTTGACTCCCCTATCTTTAAGAGCTCTATCTAACTCTTTCTTGAAAGCATCCAGAGAATTGGCCTCCACTGCCTTCTGAGGCAGAGCATTCCACAGATCCACAACTCTCTGGGTGAAAAAGTTTTTCCTCAACTCCGATGTAAATGGCCTACCCCTTATTCTTAAACTGGCCTCTGGTTCTGGACTCCCCCAACATTGGGAACATGTTTCCTGCCTCTAGCATGTCCAATCCCTTAATAATCTTATATGTTTCAATCAGATCCCCTCTCATCCTTCTAAATTCCAGTGTATACAAGCCCAGTCACTCCAATCTTTCAACATATGACAGTCCCGCCATCCTGGGAATTAGCCTCGTGAACCTACGCTGCACTCCCTCAATAGCAAGAATGTCCTTCCTCAAATTTGGAGATCAAAACTGAACACAGTACTCCAGGTGGGGTCTCACCAGGGCCCTGTACAACTACAGAAAGACCTCTTTGCTCCTATACTCAACTCCCCTTGTTATGAAGGACAACATGCCATTAGCTTTCTTCACTGCCTGCTGTACCTGCATGTTTGTGGTCACAGCTCAGCACATCACAGGAACCAGCCTCCACTCCATGGACTCTGTCTACACTTCTTGCTTCCACAGTAAAGCAGCCAGCAGAATCAAAGACCCACCCACCCTGATATTATTCCCAACAGGTTCTGAGTGGGGAATAAAGAACTAGTTATTCTTTACCCTGTCAAAAGCTCATAAATATCCACGTCCAGTTCACGATCTTCAGAATAGTGGACACCCTAAACCAAATGTGTTTGGGATGATCAGAGTTAATTTCTCTTCCTTAATCTGCACATGACTGCAAGAAACTGTGGAGAGTTGTGGACACAGTTGAACACATCATGGAAACCAGCCTCCTCTCTATGGACTCTCTCTATACTCCCCGCCTCAGTAAAGCAGCCAACAGGATCAAAGACCCCCAGCCAACCCAGTCATTTTCTCTTCTCCCCTCTCCCATCGGGCAGAAGATACAAAAGCCTGAAAACACATGCCACCAGGCTCAAGGACAGCTTCTATCAGACTCTTGAATGGACCTCTTGTACGATAAGATGGACTCCCAGCCTTACAATCTACCTCGTGATGATCTTGCAATTTATCATTTACCTGCGCTGTAGCTGTTACACTTTATTCTGCATTGTTATTTGTCTTACCTCATTCTACCTCAACATACTGTGTAGAAGTTCTGCGTGAAACAGTTCTCTCTATTAAATCTTCCCCCTCTCACGCTAAACCTATGCCCACACCCCAGTTTTGAACTCCCCTACCCTGGGGCCGGCTGGTGGTGTAGTGGTATCAACACTGAACTTCAAGGCAGACGGTTCTGATCAAACCCAGGCGGGTCCCAGCCTGGGCAGCAGCAGTATCTGTGCGGACGAAAGGCCTCGCCATCTAGTTCCGTATCTCGCCACGAAAACGCTGTGGACCCTATGGTCCATGAGGTCACGAAGAGTCGGACTCTACGTAATGATTGAGCAATGCACCCTGGGGACAAGACTGTCATCTCATCTATTACTCTCATAATTTTAAACATTACTATAAGGTCGCTCCTCATTCTCCCATGTTCTGAGGACAAAGACCCAGCCTGGCCAATCACAAACAAGAGAAAATCTGTAGTTGCTGGAAATCCAAGCAAACACACACCAAACGCTGGAGGAACCCAGCAGGCCAGGCAGCGTCTGTGTACAGTCGCTGTTTCGGCCCTTGTCCTAGACGCTGCCTGGCCTGCTGAGTTCCTCCAGCGTTTGGTGTGTGTTACCCAGTGTGTTTTGACGTACAGGACTGTGCAGAAGTCATGAGCACATTATATATAGCCAATGTGCCTCAGGCTTCTGCGCACCAGTATCTGTCAATGTGGAGTGGGAGAACAAGTTTGTAAATCTGGCGGGAGCAAAGGATGTTGGGAATGGTGAGGGTGGAGTGCCGCGGGAGGGGTGTGGGACAGGTGGCAGAGAAGGAGAGCCGGGGGTAGGGAGGGTTGCAGGTGCAGACAACACCCACCCCTGCGACACCAGTTGATTTCAAACGATAGATTTATTGAACATTACAGAATGTCTGCTTCCAGCTCCCTCCTTCTCCCTTCCCTATTTCCCAATGCTGATCCCCCCTCTCCCTGCCCCCTCCCCACTCTCAGTCCACAATAGAGGCCCACAGAGGAGAATCAGGTTTATCATCACTCACATATGCCATGAAATTCGTGGGTTTTCCTTTGCAGCAACACATGAAGTTGCTACAGTGCTGTGTAAAGTCTTAGATACCCTAGCTATCTACATGTGCCTGAGGTTTTTGCACAGTCCTGTACACGTGACAAATACAGCTAATCTTTAATTTTTAAAGTCCTCCGATCCAGACAACACCCTGGTGAATCTCTTCTGAATTGTCTCCGGCGAAACCACACCCTTCAGCACTCGCACAACATTTCCTCCAAAGCAAGGCTGTTGAATGGAGGCTTTGAGGAGATTTCAAACACGGGAGCTGCGGCCACAATGATCGGCGTCCCTGTGCGGGACCCAGCGGGGTAATTCCTTTTGATCCTGATCTTCTGTGGGGTAGAAAGAAGAGTCTGGCACAAATGATCGTTTATTGCTTCCGAAATGCACGCAGCATTTCTGGTGGTGAAGCTGTCGCAATATCTTCCCATACCGGAAGTGGAGCCCGTCTCCTCTGCATGCATTAGCACGCACAAGATACACGTTTACATTCTGAAACCTCTGCTGTGAGCTCTGGGCTGAGATCTCTTCAGGAATGTAGAATCCTAGTATGGTTTTATGTCCGTCCTCCAGACAGGACTTTGGCTGAGATTTCATAGAGTTGTAGAGTTTAAAGTGAAATTTATTACCAAAGTATGTATATGTTACCATATAGAATCAGAATCAGAATAAAGTTTAATGTCACCGGCATATGTCATAAAATTAGTTGTTTCGTGGCAGCATTGCATTGCAATATATAAAATATAAGATCAATTATAAAATGAAATATACTCGGTGGTCACTTCGTTCTATTAGTGCTGTTGGATTCATCATCATTCTATGCCGTGTCGTATAACGTGGACGATCATGGTCTTTCCATTTGTTCTTGGCAAATTCTTCTACAGAAGTGGTTTGCCATTGCCTTCTTCTGGGCAGTGTCTTTACAAGATGGGTGACGCCAGCCATTATCAATACTCTTCAGAGATTGTCTGCCTGGCATCGGCAGTCGCAAAACCAACCCTTCTGACCCAACAAACACACCACCCAGCAACCCGCAATTTAACCATGTCTAATCACGGGACAATTTACAGTGACCAATTAATCTAGCCAGTACGTCTTTGGACAGTTGGAGGAAACCCAGGCAGTCCAAGGGGAGGGTGTACAGAGATTCCTTACAGAATGGTGCTGGAATTGAACTCTGAACTCCCGGACGGCCTGAGCTGTAACAGCATCGCGCTAACCACTAATGCTGCCGCGCGGCGCCTAATGGACCGTGACAGACTATGTTTTAGGGCTGTTGATAATGCCCAACGTCTGTGAATTCATCAGTCTGCTAAAGACTGGAAGCTGATGACAGTTTGTCTTCCTGTGAGAGGACCGTGGATGTGTGTGTGGATGGGATGGGACTTGTCTTTCTGTTGTTGCTTTGTTGTGTTCTGTGTTGTCCTGCCGAGCATCGTGGGCATGCAATATTGGAGCCTGATGTGTGGGGCCACTTGCGGGCTGCCCCCAGCACATCCTTGGGTGTGTTGGTGGTCGACACAAATGACGCATCTCACTGTATGTTTCGAAATACGTGAAAAATAAATCTGAATCTGAATGTAATTCCTGAATCTACAACTAAACAGGACTCACCTGCTGCCAAACTGTTTCCACTGGCCTTCCTCGCCATCCCCATGTCCCTGCCAACCCACCCCCTTACATATCTACCTCACTTACGTGCAGTGCCTTCCTCATTTTCTCCATCTCAGTCCCTCTCTCCTTCCTCTCCCCTTCAGACCCTCCTTCCTGCTCCCCTCCTTCCCTTTCCCACATTCCCTTTGTTTTCCTCTTTCATCCACCCCCCCCCCCCCCCCAGTGAAGGGTCCTGGCCCGATTCGCCAACTGTTCACGTTCCTTCGTTGATGCTCCCTGACCTGCTAGGTTCCTGCAACACTTTGTGTGTGTTACTCAAGACATCCTGCTTCTGCAGAATAAGACCACAAGAGCTTAAATCATAGGAGCAGAACCAGGTCATTCAGCCCATCGAGTCTGCTCTACCATTTGAGCATGGTTGGTTTATTTACCTTCTCAGACCTATTCTCCTGCCTTCCTCCCGTAACCTTTGATGCACTGATTAGTCAAGAGTATATACCCAATGACATGACCTCCACAGCCATCTGCAGCAATGAATTCCATAGATTCACTATTCTGTGGTGAAACAAGTTTCTCCTCATCTCTGCTATAAAGGACCATTGTTCTATTCTGAGGTTGTGCCCTCTGGTTTTAGATTTCCCCACTGTAGAAAACAACCTTTCCACATCCATTCTAAGTAGGCCTTTCAATATTTAGCAGATTTCAATGAGATCACCCCTCATTCTTTGAAACTCCAGCCAGTACAGGCCCAGAGCCACGAAACACTCCTCATATGTTAACTCTTCCATTCCTGGGATTTTTCCTGTGAACCTCCTCTGGACCCTCTCCATTGCCAGCACATCCTTTCTCAGATGTGGGGTCCCAAACTCCTCACAATACTCCAAATGCAGACTGAACAATGTCTTGTGTCTCTGTCTTGCATCCCTCTCTTTTCTCTGTTGTCCCTCTCCCCTCATCCTCCTGTAGCTCCTCAATATCCACCCCCTCAGCTACGGTCCATCTCCCTCTCATCTCCATCCCTCTCCCTTTCTCTGCCGAACTCTTCTCTCCGCTCTTCCCATTGCCCCTCTTCTCCCCCTGCCCTTCCCCTTTCCCATGCTCCCCTTTCCCCATCCCCTCCCCTCCCCTTTCCTACTTAAACCAGAGGAGGCCTTCAAACCTGTTTCCTGGCCCTCCCGGTTACCTCTCACAGTGCAGGTCACAGGTACCCTCATCAAAGCCAAACAATTTAGTGCTTATTTCAAAAACAAGTGGAAGAAAGAAATGAAAGCCGGAGGAATGTGCCGAGCTTCCTGTTTGCATGGTAGTTCAATAGCTTTGCGATGAATAATTTATGGAGAAGCCTTTTCATCATTGTGCAGTTTGAATTGCACCCTTGGCTTTCAGCAGGCGAGGGAAGCGCTTGTAACCTTTCACATTACACGTAGCACGGATGCCAAAATGCTCACTGCAGAGCTGTGCACTGACCTGTGGAGGTAGAAGCGTTTTGTTCTTTTCAAGAATCAAGCTGGAGAGAGCAGCGGCCATTTCTGCACTATTACTAGTCCAGCATTGAAATGTTCAAAGTGCAGAGTCAATTTATTATCAAAGTACGTATATGTCACCATATACGACCCTGAAACTCACTTTGTTGTAGGCATTCACAGTGGAACAAAGAAATGTAATAGATTCAATGAAAAGCTACTCACAAAGCCTCTCAAATAACCAAAGTGCAAAAGACAAATGTGCAAGTATAATAAATAAACAAATAAATAGACAGATAATATAGACAGGTAGATACTATAGATAGATAGATACTATAGATAGATAGATACTATAGATAGATAGATGAAAAGCCTACACATCAAGACAGACAGCAACCAATGTGCAAAAGACCATAAGACATCAGAGTAGAAATAGGCCATTTGGCCCATTGAGTCTGTTCTGCCATTCAATCATGGCTAATCCTTCTTTCCCCTCCTCAGCCCTACACCCTCCCCATAACCTTTGATGCCTTGTCCAGTCAAGAACCTATCAAGCTCTGCCTTAAATACACCTCAATGGCCTGACCTCCACAGTTGCCTCTGGTAACAAATTCCACAAATTCACTACCCACTGGTTAAAGAAATTTCTCTTCATTTTTGTTTTAAATGGAAGCATCCTTTCCACACCTGCAGCACAATACAGGTCCTTCGGCCCACAAAGTTGTGCCGAACATGTCCCTGCCTCAACAAATTACTAGGCTTACCTATAGCCCTCTATTTTTCTAAGCTCCATGTACCTATCCAGGAGTCTCTTAAAAGACCCTATCGAATCCAACTCCACCACTGCTGCCGGCAGCCCATTCCACTCACTCACCACTCTCTGAGTAAAAAACTTATCCCTGACATCTCTGTACCTACTCCCCAGCACCTTAAACCTGTGTCCTCCTGTGGCAACCATTTCAGCCCTGGTGTGTTTTCTGTGTTTCTATGTTTCTATTTACTCTGTCCAGGCATTTCAACATTTGAAACGTTTTATGAGATCCCCCCCTCGTCATTCTAAATTCCAGCAAGTACAGACCCAGAGCTATCAAATGTTCCTTGTATGATAACCCTTTCATTCCTGGAATCATCGTTGGGAACTTCCTCTGAACCCTCTCCAATGCCAGCACATCTTTTCTTAGGCGAGGAGCCCAGAACCATTCACAATATTCAAGGTGAGGCCTCACCAGTGCCTTATAAAGCCTCAACATCACATCCCTGCTCTTGTATTCTGGACCTCTTGAAATGAATGCTAACATGGCATTTGTTTTCCTCACCACCGACTCAACCTGTAAGTTAACCTTAAGGCTGTTTTGAACAAGGAGTCCCAAGTCCCTTTGCATCTCAGATTTTTGGATGTTCTCCCCTTTTAGAAAATAGTCTGCACATTTATTTCTACTACCAAAGTGCATGACCATGCATTTTCCAACATTGTATTTCATTTGCCATTTTCTTGCCCATTCTCCTAATCTGTCTAAGTCCTTCTGCAGCCTACCTGTTTCCTCAACATTACCTGTCCCTCGACCAATCTTTATATCATCTGCAAACTTGGCAACAAAACCACCTATTCCATCATCTAAATCATTGATATACAGCATAAAAAGAAGTGTTCCCAACACCAACCCCTGCAGAACACCACTGGTCACTGGCAGCCAACCAGAAAATGATCATTTTATTCCCACTTGCTGCCTCCTACCAATCAGCCAATGCTCTAACCATGCTAGTAACTTTCCTGTAATACCATGGGTTCTTAACTTGGTAAGCAGCCTCATGTGTGACATCTTGTCAAAGGCCTTCTAAAAGTCCAAACATGCAACATCCACTGCACCCTCTTTCTCTATTCTACTTATAATCTCCTCAAAAAATTCCAAAACATTCATCAGGCAAGATTTCCCCTTAATGAAACCATGCTGACTTTGTCCTATCTTATCCTGTGTCACCAAGTACTCCATAATCTCATCCTTAACAATTGACTCCAACATCTTCCCAACCACTGAGGTCAGGTTAATTGGTCTATAATTTCCTTTCTGCTGCCTTCCTCCTTTCTTAAATGGTGGAGTGACATTTGCAATTTTCCAGTCCTCTGGCATGATGCCAGCATCCAATGATTTTTGAAAGATCATTTCTAATGCCTCCACAATCTCTACCAATACCTCATTCAGAACCCTAGGGTGCAGTTCATCCGATCAAGGTGACTAAGGTCTTTCAGCTTTTTGAGCACTTTCTCCCCTGTAATAGTAACTGCACTCATTTCTCTTCCCTCACACCCTTCAACATCTGGCACACTGCTAGTGTCTTCCACAGTGAAGACTGATGCAAAATACTCATTTAGTTCATCTGCCGTCTCCTTGTCCCCGTTATTATTTTGCCGGCCTCATTTTCTAGTGGTCCTATATCCACTCTCATCTCTCTTTTATTGTTTACATACTTGTAGCAGCTTTTACTATCCATTTTGATATTGTTTGCTAGCTTGCTTTCATATTTCATCTCTTCCCTCCTAATGATTCTTTCAGTTGCTCTCTGTAGGTTTTTAAAATCTTCCCAATCCTCTGTCTTCCCGCTAATTTTTGCTTTGTTGTATGCTCTCTCTTTTGCTTTGACTCCCCTTGTCAGCCATGGCCGTACTATTTTGCTTTGACTCCCCTTGTCAGCCATGGCCGTACTATTTTGCTTTGACTCCCCTTGTCAGCCATGGCCGTACTATTTTGCTTTGACTCCCCTTGTCAGCCATGGCCGTACTATTTTGCTTTGACTCCCCTTGTCAGCCATGGCCGTACTATTTTGCTTTGACTCCCCTTGTCAGCCATGGCCGTACTATTTTGCTTTGACTCCCCTTGTCAGCCATGGCCGTACTATTTTGCTTTGACTCCCCTTGTCAGCCATGGCCATACTATTTTGCTTTGACTCCCCTTGTCAGCCATGGCCGTACTATTTTGCTTTGACTCCCCTTGTCAGCCATGGCCGTACTATTTTGCTTTGACTCCCCTTGTCAGCCATGGCCGTACTATTTTGCTTTGACTCCCCTTGTCAGCCATGGCCGTACTATTTTGCCAGTTGAGTATTCCTTTGTTCTTGGAGTACATTGTGGTACCTTCTACTTTACAAAAAGACCACTCGACAACTTGATGGCCAAAAGAGCATCTTTATCTGGGACGGCAAATGACATTTACAATACAGAGGCTTCCAGGTACCTCGTGCGGCGTGGGTGGAGGAACTATATACAATGCATACTGGGAGTAAGAAGAGTGGAAGTAAAGACCCCGCCAACCCCGGATCCCGCCTCTTGCTACCAACAGCTTCCCGATTAGTATTAACTTACTTTTAATAATACTCACATTACAACATACATCTAACCTGTACCTTCCCCATTTTTCCCAGAAACTCATGCAATTGCTGCTCTGCTGAGATCCCTGCCAGAATCTCCTTCCAATTTACTTTGGCCAACTCCTCTCTCATACCACTGTGACTTCCTTTACTCCACTGAAATACTGCTTTGTCAGACTTTACTTTCTCCCTATCAGATTTCAAGTTGAACTCAATCATATTGTGATCACAGCTTCCAAAGGGTTCTTTTACTTTAAGCTCCCTAATGACTTCTTGTTTATTACATAACACCCAATCCAGTGTAGCCGATCCCCTCTCTCACCTTCTCTCCTTACCCGCCGATCGCCTCCCTCTGGTTCTCCTCCCCCCTTTTCTTTCTGCCAAGGCCTTCTGTCCTCTCCTATCGGACCTCCCCTTCTCCAGCCTGTACCTCTTTCACCAATCAACTTCCCAGCTCTTTACTTCATTCCCCCCTCCACCCCTCCCGGTTTCACCTATCACCTTGTGTTTCTCCCTCACCTCCCCCCACCTTTTAAATCTATTCCTCTTTTTTTTCCAGTCCTGCAAAAGGGTCTTGCCCCAAAACGTCGACTGTTTACTCTTTTCCATAGATGCTGCCTGGCCTGCTGAGTTCCTCCAGCATTTTGTGTGTGTGGCTTGGCTTTCCAGCATCTGCAGATTTTCTCTTGTTTGTGATTGGATAGCTGCCCCCTAGTAGGCTCAGCGACACACCACTCTAAAAAGCCATCCCGCAGTCATTCAACAAACTCACTCTCTTGACATCCATCGCCAACCTGATTTTCCCAATCGACTTGTATGTTGAAATCTCTCAAGACTACCACAACATTGCCCTTTTGACTTGCCTTTTCTATTTCCTGTTGTAATCTGTGGTCCACCTCCCAGCTACTGTTGGGAGGCCTGTATATAACTGCCATCAGGGTCCTTTTACCCTTGCATTTTCTTAATTCAACCCACAAGGTTTCAACATCTTCCAATCCTATGTTACATCTTTCTCTGCCATTCTTTACCAGCAGAGCCACACCATCCCCTTTGCCTACCTTCCTATCCCTCCGATACAATGTTTAAGCTTGGATATTCCGCTCCCAAGTACAACCCCCCTTTGGCCACAACATCATACCCAACAATTTGTAAAAGTGCAACAAGATCATTCACCTTACTTCTTATACTCTGTGCATTGAGATATTACACTTTGAGTGCTGAATTTGCTACCCTTTTTGATTCTGCATCCCTAATGCACTGATACTCACCCTGCCGGCTGCAATTTTGTCCTATCATCTGCCTGCCCTTCTCGACAGCCTGACTGCACTCCTATCGTGTGTCCCTTTGTTCCAATTCCTACCCCCATGCCAAATTAGTTTAAGTCCTCTCCAACAGCTCTGACAAACCTGCCAAATGAATAATATTGATCCCCCTTGGGTTCAGGTGCAACCCGTCGCTTTTGTACAGGCCATACCTCCCCCAGAAGAGATCCCAGTGATCCAAGAACCTGAAGCTCTGCCCCCTGAACCAACTTCTCAGCCACGCATTTATCTGCCAAATAATCCTGTTTCTGCCCTCACTGGCACATGGCACGGGCAGCAATCCAGAAGTTACTACCCGGGACGTCCTGCTTCTCATCTTTCTACCTAGCTCTCTAAATTCTCTTTTCAGGACCTCATTGCTTTCTCTTCCTATGTCATTGGTACAAATATGTACCAAGACATCTGGCTGCTCTCCCTCCCTCTCCAAAATGCCGTATTTGTTATCCAGAGCATCCCCTAACCCTGGCACCTGGGAGGCAACATACCGTTTGGGCGTCCTGTTCATGCCCACAGAATCTCCTGTCTGTTCCCCTGACTATTGAGTCCCCTCTTCTCCCACTTTCCCTTCTTCACCATGGATCCACACTCAGTGCCAGTAACCCTGTCTCCGTGGCATTCCCCTGGGAGTTCATCCCCCACAAGTGGTATACTTATTTCTGTGGGGAATGGCCACAGGTGTGCTCTGTACTAACTGCCTATTCACAGTTCCATTTCTCCTGACAGTCACCCAGCTGCTCGCCTCCTGCAACTTCAGGATGACTACTTCCCTGTGACTCTGATCGACTATCTCCTCACTCTCCTGTACAAGCCAAAGGCCAACCAGCTGCTGCTGCCAATCCCTAACACGGTCTTCAAAGAGTTGCAGCCGGACGCACTTCACGCCGATGTAGTTCCCTGGGAAGATCTGGGTCTCCCAGGACACCGACATCCAGCACGAAGAACACACAACGTCCATTTACTACACTGGGTGCAGTGAGAGAAACAAAACGGGAACCCTAACAGAAGCTTGCCTGGAGCCAACGCCTCTTCCAAGCTAAAGCCTCCTTTGAGCCAAAGCCTGACATTCCCACTCCCACCAACGGCCGCCCTGCTTGTTCCTTCCGTACTTTTAAACAAGCGTCGCCAACCTGTGACAAACCTCGTCGCTGTGGCCTGCTCCTGCCGCTGATCGGGCTGACAAGAAGGTAAACCATACAAATAAATAAATAAATAGATAGCTAGATAGATAGAACTGAGAACATGAGTTGTAGAGTCCTTGAAGGCGAGTCCATAGGTTGTGGAATCAGTTCTGTGTTGAGGTGAGTGAAGTTATCCACGCTGTAAAAATGCTGAGAAGTATAATGGGAAAAGGAAAATTCAGCAAGGATGTTTTAAAAGCCACAGATAAAGTTAAGTGGTTATTAAGTGTAATTGAGGTTCTCTCAATGCTTATCAGGGCTGAGATTCAAGTAAGCCACAAGGAAATTGAATTTCTTTAATTTTGCATCTCACTGAAACCTCTCGAATACTGAAAGACCTACACAGAATGGATGCTTCCTGTTGTGGAGCAGTCTAGGACCAGAGGGCACAGCTTCAAAATAGAAGGATGACCATGTAGAATGGAGATGAGGAGGAATTTCTTCAACCACAAAGTGGTGAATCTGTGGAATTCATTACCACAGATGGCTGTGGAGGCCAAGTAACTGGGTACATCTCAGATCAGATTCAGTTTATTGTCATTTAGAAACCACAAATGCAATGCAATTAAAAAATGAGACAATGTTCCTCCAGAATGATATCACAAAAGCACATGACAAAACAGACTACACCAGAAAATCCACGTAATGTTTGGCAATCCCCAATCCAGAGTCCGGAGAGGCTGCTGCGTATTAATATCGCGCTACCATCTTAGCGTGTTCCCCGGAAAGGAGCTCCAAATCCACCAGACAAAACAAGACCAAAAACTAAAGCTACAAGACCTGCACAAAACCACATAGTTACAACAGTGCAAACAATAGCATAATTGATAAAAAAACAGACCATGGGCACAGTAAAAATAGTCCAAAGATGTTAAAAGACTATAAGTTCGAAAGAAACCACCACACAGTTTCCACAAGTCCTCAGGGTCCCAATAGGCTCGTCATCCCACGCAGGCGGCAGAAGGGAATACCCCCGCTATGGACTTCCACGGCGCTAAAGTGGAGGTTGATAGTTTCTTGATTAGTCAGGGTGTCAAAGGTTATGGGAGAAGATAGGAGAAAGGGGTTGAGAGGGGTAATAAATCAGCCATGATGGAATGGAGAAGAAGACTCAGTGGGCTAAATGGCCTAATTCTGCCCTGATGTTTTATGGTTTTACTGTCTTACCATACTCTGACCTTCTCAAGAAAGCAAAGCAATAATCTTCCCCCGATCTTTAAAGTAGGAGTCATAGAGTCAGGAGGTCAAGAGGAACTAAAGCAGGCCCCTTGCCTGACTCTGCCATGCTGAGATAAGATAGTCATGTGCATGTGGCCCCTGTCCCTGTAAACCTTCCCTGTCCAAGCGTTGTTAGAGTTAGTAAGTTGTGAGCATGCAATGATGGCGCTGGATGCATGTCAGGACTTGGGAGCTGCCCACGGCTCACCTTTGGGCTGCATTAGTCGTTGATGCCAACAGCGCATTTCACTGAATGTTTTGATGTTTCAAAGAACAAGTAAAGTTGAACTATTTTTACCGGCCTCAGCCAGCACCCCCGGCAGTGTGTTCAATGTACTCACCGGTCTCTGTGTAAAATATCCTACCTCTGTTAGCCATCCCCCCATGCTTTCCTCCAATCACCTTGAAATTATGCCCCCTCGTGTTAGTAAATGCATCATTTTTGTCAATGAGTGACACAGTCCAAGGATGTGTTGGGAACAGCCCGCAAGTGTTTCCACACCTTTGACACCAAAATAGCACGTTCGCAACTTACTAACCTCTAACCTGTCCGTCTTCGGAATGTGGGAGGAAATCGGGGCTCCTGGAGAAAATCCTGCAGTCACAGGGGAAACGTCCGATATCCTTACAGACAGCTGCAGGAACTGCACCCCGACTGCAGGCACTGTAAAGCTAACCACGTCGCCTCATTTAACATTTAAGAGAAGTTTGGACAGATACACGGATGGGAGAGGTATGGTCCAGATGCAGGTAGATGGGACTAGCAGAAGACCAGGTCAGCATGGACTAGATGGGCCAAAGGGCCTGGCTGTGCGTCTCTGACTCTGAGAAAGGCATTGGAGAAAATGGGAGTTCAGATTCCTATTTATTTATTTTTCACTCATACATTGAAATATTCAGTACAGTGAAGTGCATTGTTTGCATCGACAACCAGGATGTGCTGGGGGCAGCCCGCATTCTGGTGCCAATACAGCGTACCCACGATGCTCGGCAGAACAACACAAGGATCACCTCTCTGTTGGTCGAGGTTGACCATGGATATTGCATCCCAGCAAGTCAGGGCGGTATGGTATGGGAAGCAAGCCGTGGCCCAGGCGGCAGGCTCCCCTCTCAACACAGCTAATGAATTCAAAGGAACAGCAGAGACCGATACAGTTCGGCACCAGTGGTGTTGCCAGTCAGCATTGCAGGACGGCCTCAGGGACTCCAGCTCTGGACTTTTCCTCGGGGTTTACTCCTGAAGCCTTCCCCATGAGTGGGTATAGACGCAAGGCAGTGGAGGTTTGAAATCAGGGATTCCTTTTCCTAGATGAGCTCTGACAAACCCTGTCTGACGGGTTTTAAGGTGCCACCTTTGCCCCTTCTCCTGTCAGGAGAAACAGTTCCACTAGGCTTAGTAGCTAAGTCACACGTGAAGGACAAGAGCCGGACTTGGTTGTCGGGGGCTATTTGTGGCACATGCCATTGGGAGCTTATCCCCACTACCACCTCCGGCCATGACAACCTAAAGGGAGCAACACAAGGAACAACAACAACAAGAACAAAACAACAGCAGAAAAATAAGCCCCTTACTCCCCCTTCACACACACACACACACACACACACCAGTGGGCTCACAGACTCGGAGATCAGTGAAGCTGACTGACTGGATCCTGAAATGGGGGTGGCCAAGGACCTGATGGGCAAATGCACTGCAATAATTGTACCATTTGCCCCCTGTGCAGTCTCTAAATAATAAGAACTAATGAGGTTTCAGCAATGATAAATGGGTGCCACAGCAACACGACGTTGCTACAGCAGAGGGTGATCCCGAGATTGGGGTTCAATTCCGATGCCGCCTGTAAGGAGTTTGTACATTCTTCCAGTGAGCACGTGCGTTTCCTCCGGGTACCCGGGTTTCCTCCCACAGTCCAAAGACGTACCAGTTAGTAGGTTAAATGGTCATTGCACCTTGTCCTGTGATTAGTCTAGGGCTAAATAGTTGAGTTGTTGGGAGGAGCAGCTCATTGTGCCAGAAGGACTTCTGCTGCACTGCATGTCTAAATAAATATACAAATAAATAAAAATTTAAAAACAATAATGAGGGCATAGCTTTTATGTGACAGCCCAGCTGAGTTAGTTTGAAGGGTGAGAAATTGACGCAGCCTGTCACAATGTCCAGTTCGAACCTCGGTGAGTGACAGTTCTGAGAGTGCTCAGGTTTCCAGGAGATCTGGTCCCATTGTGTCACCGGTTTGCTGCCTTACTGTGCAACAACTCGTGTGAGTCTGTGTTTGCCGCAGCCACACAGAAGGTGTTTCCTTTGTTCCCAGTCCTTCAGCCTTTTCTCCCTGTACGATGAGCCTTGCCTTAGTCTTTTAAATGTGTCAAGTGGCCTCGTGGGTCACCGCCTCCTTATCGTAGTAAGAGCTACTGGATCAGAATCAGAATCAGGTTTATTATCTCTGACAAATATTGTGAAAGATGCTGTTTTGTGGCTGCAGTACAGTACAAGACTCAAAAATATTATAAATTATATCAAGAATATATAACAAATGAATAACCAGGCAAATAAAAAAGACAATAAAATAGATAATTAACAAACGAATTAACTAACTGAACAAATAGTGCAAAGAAAGAGCAAAATAGTCAGGATAGAGTTCATGGCTTCATGAACCCTTCAGAGATCTGATGATGGAGGGGAAGAAGCTGCTCCGGAAACATTGAGAGTGTGCCTTCAGGCTCCTGTACCCCTTCGCTGATGCTAGTAATTAGAAAAGGGCATGTCCTGGATGGTGAGGGCCCTAATGAAGGGTGTTACCTTCGTGAGGGTTCACCTCAGTGGTACGGAGTTCTGTGCCGATAATGGAGCTGGCGGAGTCTACAGCCCTCTGCAGCCTTGCGCGATCCTGTGCATTGGAGCCTCCACACCAGACAGTGAGATGCAACCAGTTAGAATTCTGTAGAAATTTGTGAGTCTTTGGTGACATACCAAATCTTCTTAAACTCCAAATGCAGTATAAGTTCTGGAGTAATTACATCAATATACTGGGCCCAGGGTACTCCTTCAGAGATCCATCCAGGAACTTGAAACTGCTCACTCTTTCCACTGCTGACCCTCCGATGTGGACTGCTGTGTATTCGCCTGATTTCCCTTCCTGAAGCCCACAGCCAATTCCTTGGTCTTGGTCTTACTGCCCCTCCAATAGGATCAAATTATATCACTTCAAGTTTAATTATCATTCAAACCATACATTGAGACAGCGTTTCTCTGGGGCAAGGTGCAAAACACTCCAAATAGCAAGTAAGCATTCAAAAATAGCGAGTAACACAATCCAAAATATCAAGCAAAGAGGCATATTCACTTCAAAGAAAAACATACGTAGCCAAGACCCTGAGCAGAATTTCCTGCAATCGATGGTACCGTCTCCCAGCAGTGTACAGACACACACAATCCAGCCTGTCATTCCAGTGCTCAAACACAGGGGGCAGCACCAAGAGGTGAGGCCAGGCCCCAGCCGAGCTCAACCACGCTGTAGTGCTTCCGTGGCTCTCACCTGGTCTGCAGCAGCAGGCAAGCCTGAGGATAGAGGCCTAGTTCTCGCTACAGATGGGGTTGCAGAGCTCCCATGCCGACTGTGACATGCGGGCAGTGGGAGAATCATCCCTCTTGTGCTTCTTGATCTCGTCACTTGAGATTCAGTGTCACACAATCCTGCCACTTTGATCTGGCCCACGCCTTCATTAACCAGGTCCAACACTTGCCTTTATTGGATCTTGCTTCTCTTTACACAAGTCATCGGGTTTGTGGGGGTGTGGCCAGGGTTAATCGGGGTGCGCTTCTGTTTAGTGGGGATGTGTGCCCCCTTGGACCTTAGGTTTAGGTTTGAGGGTAGGGCTGGAGGTTGTATATGTAGGGCTGGGAGAGATAAAGTTGTGGAATTTAGTGTGGTAAGGTATGATGGATTGTGGAGCCTCTTTAGTCGCCTACTGACACAACTGATTGACAGATGACGCAATAGCCACTAGTCTACATACCGTCCTTACACATCTGGAGAAGAAGGATGCTTATGTGAGAATGCTGTTCTTGGACTACAGTTCAGCATTCAACACCATAGTTCCATCCAGGCTGGAAAAGAAGCTCAGAGACCTCGGCCTTCACCCTGCCTTGTGCAGCTGGATTCTGGACTTCCTGTCAGATCGCCAGCAGGTTGTAAGAGTGGACTCCCTCACCTCTGACTCTCAACACAGGTGCCCCTCAGGGCTGTGTACTAAGTCCCCACCTTTACTCCTTGTATACCCATGACTGTGTCACCACCCACAGCTCCAATCTGCTAATTAAATTTGCCGACGACCCTACATTGATTGGCCTTATCTCAAACAATAACGAGGTGGCCTACAGGGAAGAAGTCATCTCTCCAACACAGTGATGTCAAGAAAACAACCTCTCCCTCAATGTCGCAAAAACAAAGGAGCTGGTTGTGGACTACAGGAGGAATGGAGACGGACTAACCTCTATTGACATCACTGGGTCTGGGACTGAGAGGGTAAACAGCTTTACGTTCCTCAGCATCCACATCACCAAGGACCTCACGTGGTCTGTACCATCTAGCTGTGTGGGTGAAAAAGGCACAACAGTGCTTCCTTCACCTCAGACGGTTGAGGAAATTTGGTACAGGTCCCCAAATCATAAGAAGTTTCTACAGGGGGCACAATTGAGAGCATCCTGACTGGCTGCATCACTGCCTGGTATGGGAACTGTACCTCCCTTAATCGCAGGACTCTGCAGAGAGTGGTGTGGACAGCCCAGCACATCTATAGTTGTGAACTTCCCATGATTCAGGACATTTACAAAGACAGGTGTGTAAAAATGGCCGGTAGGATCATTGGGGACCTGAATCACCCCAACCACAATCTATTCCAGCTGCTACCATCCAGGAAACGATACCGCAGCATAAAAGCCAGGACCAACAGGCTCTGGGACAGCTTCTTCCATCAGGCCATCAGACTGATCAGCTCACGCTGATCTGAGTGAATATTGACTGTTCTATTTATTATAAATGATTATAAAATACTATGATTGCACATTTAGACAGATGTAATGTAAAGATTTTTACTCCTCATGTATGTGAAGGATGTAAGAAATAAAGTCAATTCAATTCCCTCCACCAGACAAGAGTAACAGACCTACAGCAACTTACATTATCACTGCCCAACAGAGTCTTGCGATCGCAAGTGAAATGTCCGAGACAATCTCCCATGGTTATACTACACTGACTCCGATACCTCTGAGTAGCGGGCAGCAACATAGTCTGCAACCAGGTCAGATCCTCCAACATACTGGTGGGCTCCCGCAATATCCCAACCAGCTACTTCGACCATTTCAACACCTCGGCTGGCTCCACCACCGACACCAATCCAGCTATTCCGATCAACGAGCGACTCACTGATGGAATAGTCCTGCAGTAGTCAACAATCTTGAAGTAGAATTGTCTTTGGATCATAAAAAACAAATTTTACAAAGGAGAAAGCATCTTTGATTGGCCCACGCGAGGCCGCGTGTTCACACGCGCCGCTGTCTTAGCGGATCACAACCTTGTCGTGGTTTGGAGGCTTGCATGCCTCACTGACCCAGAGAACTATGCTGGCTGGAGTGAGGGCTTTATGCTTTGGCTCTTGGTAGGGTCACCCATGCTAAACAGGTCAAAGGTTAGAGGCCAGACTAAGAGTGGTCCTCCAGGTTTGGCAGTTCATCTCAGGGTAACAACCCTGACTGGTCAAACAAAACTGTTACAGAAACAGCAATGAAGAATCCTTTACATCTGAGTGTGACGGTATTCCTGAGTCTCCACCCGGGACTCGCATGACTGACAGTGAAAACCGAGAGGAAGCTACTGACATGATGAAGGTAGTCCTGAACACTGCCAGAGATGGAGGACCTCCATTGCTGCCCTAAATGCCAGTGGTGTAACAGGCAGTAAGTCTTACTGTTAAGTTCCTATCACTCATGCACAAATGAGGGGTAATTTACAGACGTGGGATGTGTGAGGAAACCAGAGCACCTGGAGCAAACACATTCTGTGGTGGAGAGAACGAGCAAACTCCACACAGGCAGCACCAGAGGTCAAAAATGAACCTGCGAGGTGAAGTAATAGATCGACCGTAGGGATACCTCTAGTCATCATACTCCAAACAAAGGCCATCTCTCAGCTGATGAGTAAACAACTGATGCTCCCATATTCTGTAGAAAACAATAACTCTATGGGCCATTCACTCTATCTTTTCCATGTCAGCAGTTATGCAAACCCCAAGTCTCCTTGCCCGTCCAATCATAGTGAAAGCTTGAGAGAAAGAGGAGATCTGTACCTAAAGGGAACCTGGATAAACACTGGTGAAGAAGGAACAGGTTCTATCAAAACTTTACTCTCCTCTTGTCCAGCCAGCTTCCCCTTAAATGTGGCTCAACACACACAAAATGTTGGAGGAACTCTGCAAGTAAGGCAGCATCTATGGAGGAACATAAACAGTCAACATTTCGGCCCGAGATTCTCATTCAGGACTCCTTAAATGTGTCACTTTTCTTTGCCTCAACACGGGTGGGGGTGAGTTCCACATTTTAAGATTAAGATGTTTCATTTGTCACATATGCAGTGAAATGCATTCTTTGCATCAAATCAAGTCACCGGGTATTTTGCTGGCCAGCCAACAAGTGTCGCCGTGATTCTGGCACCAACATAGCATGCCCACAACTCACTAACTCAACAATATATCATTGGAATGTGGGAGGAAATCCACACGGTCACAGGGAAAATGTAAAAGCTCCTTACAGACAGCGGTAGGAATTGAATCCTGATTTGTGACGGTGTAAAGTGAAGCGCAAACCGTAACGTTACTATCCACTGTTCCACTGTTCCCATCTGCTCTTGCTAGCTCCTTTATACGGTTCTATGTTCCACCTTCCTCTCCCATCTATCACTTCCTAGCATCTGTCACTATCTCTACTCTCCCACCCTCCATTTGCCTTTCACCCCTCCTCCCCTGGTTCCACCTATCACCTCCTAGCCTTGGTTACTACCTCAATTTTTCCCCTCCTCCATTTCCCTATCATCACTCCTTCTCCCCTGGATCCACCCATCACCTCACAGCCTCTGTTGTTATCTCCACTCTCCCCTCCTCCCCTGGATCCACCCATCACCTCCCAGGATCTGTCGCTATCTCCACTCTCCTCTCCTCCATTTCCCTATCATCTCTCCTTCTCCCCTGAATCCTCTGAGCATCTGTCGCTATCTCCACTCTCCCCTCTTCCATTTCCCTATCATCACTCCTCCTCCCCTGGATCCACCCATCACCTCCCAGGATCTGTTGCTATCTCCACTCTCCCCTCCTCCATTTCCCTATTTCCCTTACTTCTCCCCTGGATCCATCCCTCACCACTCAGCTTCTGTTGCTATCTCCACTCTCCCCCCTCCCCTGGATCCACCCATCACCTCCCAGCCTTGGTCACTATCTCCACTTCCCCCTCCTCCATCTGCCTATCACTCCTCTTCCCCTGCCAGCTCTTGCTTTCATCCTTTCCCTCACCTCTTTATACTGCCGATCTTCCACCCTCTCCTTCGGCCCAGATGAAGGGGCTGGACCTGAACTGTTGACTGCCCATCTCTGATCACAAGGTGACCTGCTGAGTTCCTCCATTTTTTTTTTGTTGCTCCATATTCTACCTGCTCTCTGGATGAAGATGTTTCTTATTGGATTCATTACTGATGAAATTATACCGAATGAGTCACCCCTCAGCCTCCTTGTTTCGAGAGGGAAGAGCCAACTAATAAGTGCTAAAGTGGTCATGCTCTGCCTAATCCTTTGTATAATCAAGTACGATTCTGGCCGAGTCCAGCAGCTTAGTGTCATACTGGGTTTCGATAGAATAAATTATTCGAAACTGCTTCCAGTGGCTGGGGTGGGGAGTGTGACGATGGGGGCGGTGGTGTTAATAAAGTAAGAACACAGACCAGCAAAGCAAAAGGAAATGTTTTACAATAACTAGGGTTAACCATCCAGAGATATAACTTTGAATCCTGTCGTAGAGAGGTCATTAAGTTGGTAATTACCAATTTAATGACTTTACTTACATGGAACATCGGAACATGCAGCTCAAGAATAGGTCCATGATGCTGTGCAGAACTAATTAAACTAGTAATTAAATACCTAACTCATCTAGTCCTTCTGCCTACACAAGTCCATATCCCTCCATTCTCTGCATATTCATAAGACAGAGAACAGTGCAGGCTCTTCAGTCCATGACGTTGTACCAACATTTAACCTACTCTAAATTCAACCTATCTCTTCCCTCCCACATAGCCCCTCCATATTTCTTTCATCCATTTGCCTTTCTAAGAGTCTCTTAAATCTCCCTTGTGTATCTGCCTCTATAATTACTTCTGGCAGAGCGTTAAAACAGACTCACCACTTTCTGTGTAAAAAAACCTACCTCTGACGTACCCCCTACACTGTTCTCCAATCATTTTAAAATTATGCCCCCTCATATTAGAAAAATGGTGCTGGCTATCCATTCTTTCTATTCCTCTCATTATCTTGGATTCCACTATCAAGTCACCTCCTTTGCTCCAAAGAGAAGATCTCAGATCTCGCTCAACCTTCCATCACCAGACATGCTCTCTAATCCAGGCAGTAACCTTCCTATAAGGAGGGACTTTCACGAGATCCATTCAATAGGCTTATAGGCTGAAGCTGTCCTTGAGCCTGATGTACTTGCTTTCAAGTTTCAACATTCAAAGTACATATCGAAGTATGTATACAGTGTACAACCTTGAGACTGGTCTTCTTGCCAACAGCCAGGAAACAAAGAAGCACCATTGAACCCACTTAAAGAATTCCCCACAGAACACCCACCAAAAGTGTGAAAAAAGAACAGGTCACGTAAACAACAAAAAATGAATAATTACTCCTCAGAACATGAAACATCAAACCACAGAGTCCCAAGAGTGAGCCCACAGCCAGCAAATGACCATGGCTACAGCCACTGAGTGTCGAGTGTGGCCAAGTGGTTAAGGCGTTGGACTAGTGATCTGAAGGTCGTGAGTTCGAGCCTCAGCCGAGGCAGCGTGTTGTGTCCTTGAGCAAGGCACTTAACCACACATTGCTCCAGTCCACCCAGCTGAAAATGGCAAAATGCTGGGGGTTAGCCTCGCGATAGACTGGCATCCTATCCGGCGGGGGGGGGGGGGGGGGGAGGGGGAGTCTCGTACTGTCAGTCGCTTCAGGCCACGAAAACTGGCATAAGCACCGGCCTAATGAACCTATAAGGCCTCTACCCATTGGAAGGGGGAGAAGAGCGATCCACTGTCGGCTAAACTAACAGCAATAATGATACTGAAACTGCCTGTAAAATTTACCAATTTCCTTCAAGAGGAAACCAGACCCTGCCCGGTAACTTCAGATTCATCCTAGTGGTGGACTCTTAAGGATGTAAATCTGAGGCTTTATAAGTCATTGGTCAGACTACACTCGGAGTACTGTGAGCAGTTTTGGGCCCTTTATCTATGAAAGGATGTGGTGGCATTGGAGAGGATCCAGAGGAAACTCACAAAAATGATCCCGGGATCTTATTGCCTATTGAATATTGAAAGGCCTAGACAGAATGGACATGGAGAAGATGTTTACAATAGTAGGGGCATCTCAGACCAGAGGTGCGGGCTCAGACTAGAGGGACTTCCCTTTAGAACAACGATGAGGAGGAATTTCTTTAGCCAGAGAGTAATGAATCTCTGGAATTCATTGCCACACACAACAGTGGAGGCCAAGCCATTGGGTATATTTAAAGGTTCTTGATTAGTAAGGGCATCAAAGGTTATGGGGAGAAGGCAGGTGAGTGGAGTTGAGCGGGATAATATATCAGCAATAATTGAAAGGCAGGTCAGACTCAATAGGTTGAATTCTGCTCTTATGTCTTATGGTTTTATGGTTTTTCAGCAGGCTGATGATCTTCCAGCAGCACTTGATGTCCGTCTCAATGTGTGTCCCTGGGAACACCCTGTTTATCAGAGTGTGGATGGCCCTCGTGTGACATTGGATGGTTTTTTGTTGGCGACATTTCCAGGAGCACTACCGCCCCCCAAGAAGATCACCTTGGAAGCATAGATAATTAAAGGTTGTATTTCCATCACAAATGCCCTGCAAGGTAAGTGACATTGTCTGATTAACGTGGAACAAAAGAAAACAGGAAGAGATAAAACCAGTCGGCCAATACTCAGCCGTGGTGAGAATTCTGCTATGATTTAGTTATTGCTTTTAACATCAGTGAGCCTGAGCAATTCAAAGACCAACACGTACAAAATGATGGAGGAACTCAGCAGGTTGGGCAGCATCCATGAAAATAAATAAACGGGCTGAAACCTTTCATCAGGACTGGAAAGGAAGGGGGAAGAATAAGAAGGTGGGGAGAGGGGAAGGAGTACAAGCTGGCAGGTGATAGGTGAAGCCAGGTGGGTGGGGGAGGGGAGGCAATGAAGTAAGAAGCTGGGAGGTGATGGGTGGAAAAGGTAAAGGGCTGAGGAAGAAGGAATCTGATTGGATTTTATTTCAAGCCTAATCACAGGACAATTTATAATGAACAATTAACCTACCAACCAGTACATCTTTGGACTGTGGGAGCAAACCAGAGCATCTGGAGGAAACCCACACAGTCACGGAGAGAACGTACAAACACCTTACAGGCAGCGGTGAGAATTGAACCCGGGTCACTGGTACCGTAAAACGTTGTGCTAACCACCACACTACTGTGCTGCCCACTGGCATATCTCATCAAATTTGATGTTTTGTGGCAACAGTACATTGCAATAATAAAAGAAGTCCATAAAGTACAATAAGTTTATATTAAAAAATTATATTAAATAAATAGTGCAAAACGAGAGGGAAAACATAATGAGGCAGTGTTCATTTGTTCAATGTCCATTCAGAAATCTGATGGCGGAGGGGAAGAAGCTGGTTCTGAAATGTTGAGAGTGTGTCTTCAGGCTTCTGCACGTCCTCCTTGATGGATGCAATGAGAAGAGGGCGTATAGGTGATGGGGGTGCTTAATGATGGATGCCACATTTTTGTCCTCAATGATGAGGAGGCTAGCGCCCATGATGGATCTGGCTGAGTTTCTGCAGCTTTTTCCGATCCTGTGCAGTGGGCCCCTCCATCCCAGACGGCGATGACACCAGTTAGAATGCTCTCCGTGATACATCTGTAGAAACTTGCAGGTGTCTTTGGTGATATACCAAGTCTCACCAAGCTCCCAATGAAATATTGGGAGCTCCATAGATATTGCCTGAGCTGCTGACTTCCTCTAGCATTCTACCTGATGCATTGTGCCTGTGATGCTACTGCACGTAATTTTCTTGCTGCACCTGTGCATACATGCATTGGTGCAGAGGACAATAAACTTGACTTTGATCATCATACACAGCCCGGTGATCAACGTGATGTGGGTTACAGTAGACCAGCTGCTCTGGCCTCATCCTTGAAACTGGCTCCGCAGCACTGGGCTCTTTCCGGGACTCTGCAACTCATGATCTGCATATTATTTATTTACTTTTCAAATACTGCTTACAGGATTTGTTGTTTTTTCACACACTGGATGTTTGTCAGTCTTGGTCATGTGGGGTTTTTCATGGATTCTGTCACGTTTCTTTGTTTTGTGGCTGCCTGCAAGAATCTCAAGATTGTACGTGGTATAGTACGCACTTTGATAATAAATTTACTTTGAACTTGGCTTTACAGAGTCATTACACCGTGGCAACTGTGGGTCTTTGCTGGCAATCACTAATATCGTAAATAACCACACTTTGTGAAAAGATCTTGAATAAATTAATGTCAATATGATTCTTTATAGCTTGCATTTGGCTGGAGAGATACGTTGAAGAGCAAATCCTTCAGGGACGAGTTAATCTGATGGACAAGGCTGATATTCACGCAGATGGGTCAGTTCTCTGGTATAAAGTGAAAAGAAAGAGATAACGACATTCATCTCATAACACAGCAGTGTACGTCGCTAACAGTACACTCAGCTACAAACAATCTGCTGGAGGAACTCAGCGGCTCAACTGCATCTGCGGGTGGAAGGAATTGTGGATGCGTCAGGTCTAAACCCTGCATCAAAAATCAAAATGGCGACCATTCCTTTCCTCCCACAGACGCTGCTCGATCTGCTGAGTTCCTCCAGCAGATTATTGCTCCAGATACTCCTGTGTCTCAACAATACAGTGGGGCTATGAAGTTTGTGAACCCTGTAGAATTTTCTCTAAAATGTGATCAGATCTTGACATAAGTCCGAAAACTAGATAAAGAGAACCCATTTAAATAAATAACACAAAAACATTATACTTGTTCATTTATTTATTGAGAAAAATTATCCAATATTGCATGTATTTGTTGGAAAAAGTATATGAACCTTTGTTTTCAGTAACTGCTGTGATCCCTTTGTATGGCAATAACTTCAACCAAACGTTTTCAGTAGCTGTTGATCAGTCCTGCACGTTGGCTTGGAGGAATTTTAGACCATTCCTCCTTACAAAACTGCTTCAGATCTGGGCTGTTGGTGAGCTTCTTTGCATGAACTGCTTGCTTCAGGTCCTTCCACAACATTTCTATAAGATTAAGGTCAGGACTTTGACTCGGCCATTTCAAAACTCAAATTTTCTTCTTTTTAAACCATTCATGTTGTTGATTTACTCTTGTCTTTCAGATCATTGTCCTGTTTCATTATTCAGCTTCTATTAAGCTTCAGGTGACCAACTGCTGTGCTGACATTTCCTGCAAAATGTTTTGATACAATTTTGTATTCATTGTTCCCTCAACAATGGCAAGCTGTCCAGGCCCTGAGGCAGCAAAGCAGCCCCAAACCATGATGCTCCTTCCACCGTGCTTCACAGTTGGGATGAGGTTTTGGTGTTGGTGTACAGTGCCCTTTCCCTCCAAACACAGTGGTGTGCATTTCTGACGAAAAGTTCAACTTTTGTCTCATCTGTCCCAGTAATGTTGCCAAACATCCAGGTGGTCTTTTGCAAACTTGAAACATGCAGCAATGTTTTTTTGAAGAGCAGTGGTTTCCTCTGTAGTGTCCTTCCGTAAACACCATTCTTATTCAGTGTTTTTCTTACAGTGGACACATGGACAGAGCAAGTCCTAGAGATTTCTGCAGGTCTTTTGCCTTTACCCCTGGGTTCTTTTTCACCTCCTTCAGCATTGCACATTGTACTCTTGGTGTGATCTTTGCAGGACGCCCACTCCTAGGGAGAGTAGCAACAGTACTGAATTTCCTCCATTTGTAGACAATTTCTCTTACTGTGGACTGATGAACACTTGCATTAGTCTTGTCCAGGTTCATGCATCTCTACAATTCTTCTAAGGTCCTTTGAAAGTTGTTTTGATAGAGGCATGGTGCACATAAACAGATCTTTCTTGAGAAGAGCAGGTTCTATCAGTAACCTGACTCTGTGTGTCTTTTTTATAGGGCAGGGCACCTCCAATCTCATCTCATTGATTGGAACCCCTGACTCCAAATAGCTTTTGTAGAAGGCATTACACCAGATGTTCACATACTTGTTCCAACAAATACGTGTAATACTGGAGCATTTTTCTCAATAAATTAAAGAACAAGTAGAATGTTTTTGTGTTATTTATTTAACTGGGTTCTCTTTATATTGCTTTAGCACTTACTTGAAGATCTGATCACATCTTAGGTCATAGTTATGCAGAAATGGAGAAAATTCTACAGGGTTCACAAACTTTCCAGCACCACTGAATACCTAAACTGCATGCATTGATTACTGTTTCACAAGTCTATTGACATTACTAAATGCATAGCCAGACTGTGTATATTGCAAACTGTGTACCCAGACTGTGTACATCACTAACTGCATACCCAGCCTGTGTACATCACTAACTGCGTACCCAGACTGTGTACATCATTAACTGCGTACTCAGCCTGTGTACATCGCTAACTGCGTACCCAGCCTGTGTACATCGCTAACTGCGTACCCAGACTGTGTACATCATTAACTGCGTACTCAGCCTGTGTACATCACTAACTGCATACCCAGACTGTGTACATCACTGTGTACCCAGACTGTGTACATCGTTAACTGTGTACTCAGCCTGTGTACATCGCTAACTGCATACCCAGCCTGTGTACATCGCTAACTGTGTACCCAGACTGTGTACATCACTGTGTACCCAGACTGTGTACATCATTAACTGTGTACTCAGCCTGTGTACATCACTAACTGCGTACCCAGCCTGTGTACATCACTAACTGCATACCCAGACTGTGTACATCACGGTGTACCCAGACTGTGTACATCGTTAACTGTGTACTCAGCCTGTGTACGTCGCTAACTGCGTACCCAGCCTGTGTACGTCGCTAACTGCGTACCCAGCCTGTGTACATCGCTAACTGTGTACCCAGACTGTGTACATCACTGTGTACCCAGACTGTGTACATCATTAACTGTGTACTCAGCCTGTGTACATCACTAACTGCGTACCCAGCCTGTGTACATCACTAACTGCATACCCAGACTGTGTACATCACGGTGTACCCAGACTGTGTACATCGTTAACTGTGTACTCAGCCTGTGTACGTCGCTAACTGCGTACCCAGCCTGTGTACGTCGCTAACTGCGTACCCAGACTGTGTACGTCGCTAACTGCGTACCCAGCCTGTGTACGTCGCTAACTGTGTACCCAGACTGCGAGCATTGCTGAATGTCTAACCAGAGGTCCACTCTCAGCTCAGCTGCAGTCTGTGTTTTCAACACCCACATATCTTTATCTTCTACTCCTAGTTCATGGTGAGCTGTCGATTCCTGAGCCTAGTGCCGGACAGCTGGAGGTGTGAAAACAGTGGTTTAGAGGACAAACTAGTGCTCTCTTCCTGCTGCCACCACCAGGGCAGATGTACCCACACCACCAGGTTCAGGAGCAGTTATTAC
Source organism: Hemitrygon akajei (assembly GCF_048418815.1). Taxonomy (NCBI): domain Eukaryota; kingdom Metazoa; phylum Chordata; class Chondrichthyes; order Myliobatiformes; family Dasyatidae; genus Hemitrygon; species Hemitrygon akajei. Next base: position 7,767,939 of record NC_133134.1, read on the forward strand.
CCCCCCCCCCCCCTTACAATCAGGCTCTTAAACCTGAGGGTGTAACTTCACCTAACTTCAAAGTTCAATGTACATTTATTAGCAGTGTCCATACTGTATAGGTCACCATATTACCAGATTCATTTTCTAATGACCACAATAGTATTAATGAAAGACCACACCAACAGGGCAGACAACCAATGTGCAAAAGACAACAAACTGTGCAAATACAAAGAGAAAGAAAATTATACTTTAAATCATCCCACTGACTGCAATTTTGCCCTATCATCTGCTTGTTCTTCTTCACCGTCTCACTATACACTGCATCTATTTGTATACCAATAGCCCCATCACTCTGATTCCCATCTCCCTGCTAAATTAGTTTAAACCCTCTCCAACAGCTGTAGCAAACCTGCCTACAAAGATATTGGTCCCCCTTGGGTTAAGGTGTAACCTCTCCTTTTTTTACTGGTCATACCTTCTCCAGAAGAGATCCCAATGATCCAGAAATCTGAAGCATTGCCCCTGAATCAGTTCCTCAGCCACAAATTCATCTGCCAAATCATCCCATTCTTACCCTCAATGGCGCGTGGCACGGGCAGCGATCCAGAGATTGCTACCCTTGGAGGTCCCGCTTTTCAGCTTTCTACGTAGCTCTTTAAGTTCTCTCTTCAGGACTCCTCCCTGTTCCTACGTATGGTACCAATATGTACCATAATTTTGGCTGTTTACCCTCCCTCTTTAGAATGCCGTGGACCCAGTCTGAGACAGCCCTGATCCCAGCAGCTGGGAGGCAATATGCCATCCGGGCATCTTTTTCACGTCCACAGAATCTGCTTTCTGCCCCTCTAATTATGGAATTCCCTATCACTACTGCACTTCTCTTCTCCTTTTTGAGTCACTGAGCCTGACTCAGTGCCAGAGACCTGGTCGACGTGGCTCCCCCCAGTAGATGGGCTTCCCCCCGGTAGCTGTGTCTTCCTTCACAACAGTGTCCAAAGCGTTATACCTATTTTGAGGGGTACAGCCACTTGATGCCTGCACTGGCTGCCTATTCCCTTTCCCTCTCCTCACAGTCACTCAGGGACCAGCCTCCTAGATGACTCCCTCCCTTAGCTCCTATCTATTACCCATTTTCCTGAAGGTCACCCAGTTGCAGCTCCAGTTCTTTCACACAGCCTCTAAGGAGCTGGAGATGGTGCAGATGTAGTTATCAGGGGGACTGGAGTTTGCCCAGAGTTCCTACAATCACACAAGGAATATACCACTACCTCTGGATCCATTCTCAGTGCACCAGCTATGTACGAACAGAAAAAAAACTTACTAGAAGCTTTCTTACTTACTTATTGAGAACCTCAGCCTGTTCTTGGCTAAACTTGTTCTTACCCAAGTCTGTTGAGCCAAAGCTAGACCACTCTAAAACTGGCCCACTCACACAATGGCCATTCTAAATATGGCCGCTTTTCTTACACCTCATTGCTTTTTACTGGCACTGTGCTGGCTTCAGTCCACTGAAAAAAACAGAAAGCTCCCGAGCTCTTTTTAAACTTTGCACTGTTTCACCAATGAATAACCTCTCGAGATGATTTCAGTCCACCGAAAGAAAGCTGAAAGCTCCTGAGCTCTTTTAAAACTTCACGCTGTGTCACCAACAAATGACCTCTCATGCTGATTTCAGCCTGCCAAAAGTACATGTATGTACTTAGATAATAAATTTACTTTGAACTTTGTGCTGTAGTCACCCAGCCAAAACAGGACAAACGGCAGAAAGGGGCAGAGAAGGGAAGTTAGTGGAACGAATGCTTTTCTGTGTGAGCTTTTGCCTTAAAGCCAAGGGAAGTCAACAACTTAACATCCCCGAGGTCCAACAATGTCCCATAGGTGCCAGATGCAGCCCAGAACCCTGGGGAAAATGGAGATGCTTTTGGTTGTCACATGAGTTGACATTCAAAACACAACTTTACTCGGGGAGACGTGCTCCTTAGAGAGTCTTTCCAGAAACAAAATATCGATGTCACAGATGTGGGTTATCTCCACCTCCTATCTGCATACATGAATTGTCAAAGTTTTTCAACGGATTGTCACAGCATTGTGTAATGTTTTGTGTTCAATAGATCCATTTAATATCAGAGAATGTAGACAATATACAACCTATGTTCGAAGTAGCATTTATTGTCATCTGCACAAGTACATGTATGCACGGGTGTAGTGAAAACCTTGCCAGCAGCATCACATCCATGTGCTGTCCGAATGCCAATAAAACATTTCTACAGCTTCCTCTGTACACTCACCAGCCTCTGTGTGAAGGAGTTGCCCTTCAAGTCTCTCCTAAATCTTTCCCCACTCACCTTAAACCTATGCCCTCTAGTTTTTGGCTCACTGTTCTTTGGAAAAAGACTGTATGCATTCACCTCATGATTATATTTGATTTAGACATACGGCGTGGACTGGGCACTTCCAATCCTTCAAGCCACACCACCCAGCAACTTCTGATTTTAATGCTTGCCTAATCATGGGACAATTTACAATGACAAACTAACCTACCAACTTTGGACTCCTCTCAGGTCACCTTCAGTCTCCTACACTCTAAGAGATAAAACCCTCTGTCTATAATTCAGACTCTAGAGCCCTGGCAACATTCTCGCACACTTTCCAGCTTAAAGACGTCTTCCCTATAACAGGGTGACCAAAGCTGTGCACACCGCTCCAAGTGCAGCCTCTCCATCGTCTTGTACAGCTGCAATGTGGCGTGCGGCACGGTGACTTCACCGTGCCAGCTGTAAGATCGGGGTTCAGTTCGCACCGCAGTCCGTAAGGAGATTGTAGGTTCTCCCGTTGTAGGTCTCCTCCGCGACCTCCAGTTTCCTCTCACATTCCCAGGACATCCAGGTTAGGGGCTCATAAATTGTTGGCATGCTGCGTTGGCACCAGCAGCCTGGCAACACTTGCGGGCTGTCACCAGCACATCCTTAGACCGCGTCGGTCGTCGACACAAACGGCACATTTCGATGAATGCGTGACAAATAAAACTGATCTTTATCCGTTATCTGTAACACGGTGACCCAAATAAAAATGATGTTCTGTTTCCGAACTTTCGAAACCAAGGTCAAATTTTCAAATGCCCACAGTGGGATTTGAACTCACAAGATCTGGATTAGTTGTCCAGTAATGGCTCTGCTATTATTATCCATGCGTAATGTGATCACATTATAAATTCCACCCACCCCATTGTTTATTTGCTGGAGCTGAATTACTTTTCAGTAATATGTTTACCCTCGCGCACCGCAGTGCTCTCAGCTTCTTCTCTGGAAAGCAAGTGGAATGTGTTAATGAAGTGTTTATATCAGTACCCAAGCACACAGTCAGGTCAATGCGACTCCCTCAGGAGGGCAAGAATAAAATGGCAGTGTTACCATCAGTGAGATCAACATTTCCCTGAAGTCCTTGGTAAGTAGTTAATTTTATTTGAAAATGTCGTACTGTCCCAACCTGCTAAATAAATGGAGGAACTTTCGACATTACTCTCCAATTATTGGATTGGACTTGACATTTTTGCAACATTATCGGTAATCTGGCTAGTTTGATTACAGAACTGAGGGCACGCTCATTTGTAAATGCCAAGAAGAAGCTCAATGGGAAAAGAGGAAAGTAAAGAGGTCCCAAACAGAAATTCATTAGTTAACTTCGGTAAAGTGGCCACCGAGTGAAATGTCTGCTGCTGTAGCCCATCCACTTCAAGCTTCAACATATTGTGTGTTCAGAAACGCCATTGATGTAATCTGTGGTTATTTGAGTTACTGTCACCTTCCTGATAGCTTGAACCAGTCTGGCCGTTCCCCTCTGACCTCTCTCATTAACAAGGCATTTTCACCCACAGAACTGCTGCCCACTGGATGTTTTTTTTTTGTTTTTCACACCATTCTCTGTAAACTCTAGAGACTGTTGTGTGTGAAACTCCCAGTAGATCAGCAGTTCCTGAGATACTCACACCACCCCATCTGGCACCAACAATCCTTCTATGGTCAAAGTCACTTAGATCACATTTCTTCCCCATTCTGATGTTTGGTCTGACCTACAACTGAACCTCTTGACCATGTCAGCATGCTTTTATGCATTGAGTTGCTGCCACATGATTGGCTGATTTGTTATTTGCATTAATGGGCAGGTGTACAGGTGTATCTAATAGAGTGGCCACTGAGTGTATATTGCAGTAGAGACGTGGAGTTATACAGCTCAGAAACAGGCTCTTCGGCCCATCGTACCTGTGCCGAACTGTTATTCTCCCTAGTCCCATCAATCTGCACCCAGACCATAGCCCTCTCATCCATGTACTGATCTAAATCAAACCCACATCTACCACTTCCACTGGTGTCTTGTTCCACACTCTCACCACCTTCTTGGTTAAGAATCTCCCCCCTCAGGTTCTCCTTAAATATTTCACCTTTCACTCTCAACCTAGTTCTAGTCTCACTGTCCCCTATTTATACCTCTCATAATTTTGTATACCTCTATCAAATGGTTCTTTAAGGTTGTCATAGCTAGGGGTGGTAATGGGGACAAGCTCCCACAACCTATTAAAAGCTCCCATGCATCTCAAATAGCCTCTGCCAACCATGTCCAGCTCCTGGCCTTCACATGTGACTTAGCTACTAAGCCTGTGGGAACTGTTTGTACTGACAGGAGAGGGGGCAAAGGCCGGTTACCGGTGCCTTAATACCTATCACCCCCTAGCTTGCTCCCTTCCTCACCCCCCACCATTTTATTCTGGCATCTTCCCCCTTCCTTCTCATTCCTGATGAAAGGTCTCGGCCTGAAACTTTGATTGTTTATTCATTTCCACAGATGCTGCCTGACCTGCTGAGTTTTTCTCCAGCATTTTGTTTGTGTTGCTCCGGATTTCCAACATCTGCAGATTTTCTTATGTTCCTCACTATTCCTCTATCACACTATTTATTGATTTAATGTTTATTACTTACTTGTTATTTATTTATTTGCTCAGTTATTCATTTATTTAATATATATTCTGATTGTAACTTATGGTGATTTTTAAAGTCTTGCACCGTGCTGCTGTTGCTAAACAATTTCACGACATACAATATGTTAGTGATTGATGCACTATCAATTACTCCAAAAGACTGGAAGTAGAGTAAATACTGAAAGGCTTTTATTAACAGTAAAATGGATCCACGTCCATGCTCTATGTCTGTCCTGGACTGTGGGGGGAGCAGTGACACAATCACCTTTATACAGGGGTCTGTGGGAGGAGCCACAGGATCAGTCAGCAGGGGGTCTGTGGGAGGAGCCACAGGAGCAGTCAGCAGGGGTCTGTGGGAGGAGCCACAGGAGCAGTCAGCAGGGGTCTGTGGGAGGAGCCACAGGAGCAGTCAGCAGGGGGGCGTGTCCAGACAGATAACCCAGTTGCAACCTATATACGTGGTCTACCACAGTGATAATAAACCTGGTTGTAATTTTAGCTTAAACGGATCTTTCCTGTGGCGTGGAGACCAGATCTTCACACAGTACTCTAAGTATGGTTCCTTGGGTCTTATGAGAAGGCTGAAGCCAAGAGAGGGATCTGAGTGGTTAGGGCTTCTTATCTTTCTTTCCCATTTTGTAAATAGATTATTTAATTGTTTATTGAGATCCAGTACAGAACAGGCCCTTCTGGCCCTTCGAGCTGTACCATCCAGCAATCCTCTGAATTAGTCCTGGGCTAATCACAGGACAATTTACAATGATCAATTAACTACCAACCGGTCTGTCTTTGGCCTGTGGGAGGAGATACAGAAGATGCCGGGATTGAGCTCCAGACCCCAATACCCCAAGCTGTAATAGCGTCGTGCTAAACCCCATACTACCGCAAGAGCCACTTGCTCAAAGGTGCTAAAGTCACACATTAGCTTCATCTGAGTCTGACTTCTTGAGTGTGCCTCGTAATATCTAAGGCAAATCTAAAGAAAAGGGGAGAACATACCAACTCCTTACAGACAGTGGCAGGAATTGAACCTGGGTTGCTGATACTGTAAAGTGTTGTGCTCCCACGGTACGTCAGCAGTCTCCATAGTTCTGCTGTTAAGCCCCACTGTTCATATAGCCACCAGTCCTATCACACAGTGATTCTAGGAGTTCAAAAGTTCAAAGTAACTTTATTATCAAAGTATAGATAGTTCATCATATTCCACCCTGAGATTCAATTTCTTTCAGGCATCTACAGGAAAATAAAGAAATGCAATAGAATTTATGAAAACTATAAATAACCAAGACTGACAAACAACCAATGTGCAAAAGAAGACAAATCATGCCAATAATAAATAAATAAATAGTAAATAAATCATACTGAGATCATGAGCTATAGGGTCCTTCAAAGTGCGTCCATAGGTTGTGGAATCAGTTCAGTGCTCAGGGGCGTGTATGCACAATTAATTGAGGCTTTTGAAAGGAGATTGACGAAGCTTGAAGGGAAATAATTTCCAGGGCTTTGAGAAAAGAGCAGGGAATAGGAATGTTGGGATTGCGCTAGAGTGAGAATGGAAAATACCGTAGATGCTGAAAATCTGAAATAAAAACAGAAAACACAGGTCAGGCAGCACCTGTGGAAAGAAAAGCAGAATTAACACCTCAATTCAAAGGCCTTGACTCCATTACTCTCTCCACAGATGCTACCTGGCCTGCCAAGTGCTTCCAGCATTCTTGTCAAAGAGCTAGAGTGGACATTATGGGCAGTAGAGGCGCTTTCTCCTTCTGTTCATTTGCTTTCCTGGCACTACACAGTGGCCACTTTATTAGATACTTCCTGTACCTAAGAGGCAGCTGCTTTGAACACATTTGCAAAACAGCTTATTTTCTTCCCTTTTATGTCTCTTTTTTCCTTTCCAAGGTGGATGGATTCTGTCAGAGTACGTGATCTGCAGCAGCACTCGAACTGTGATGGTCCTGCTCCCAGAGCTCACCGACCAACTGTGTTTTGACAGCCCCTGGATGCGGCCTTACCTTCTGGCCCTGTGGATGAATCGATTCCATGCCTGTGTCACCGACTTTGGTGTTCTCTCTCTCTCTCATTGTAATCAGTGATCTGTTCTGTTGGTCTCCCCTCTCGCTGTGCAGTAAGGGTGACACCTCTATGCCTTGTTCTGATGTTTTACTGTCATTCATTCTTTGGAGTTCTCTTCTGTTTTTGAGGATGTCTGTGAAGAGTAAGAATTTCAGGTTGTATGTTGTATACATTCTCTGATATCAGATGGAACTATTGAACCTAATAGAGTGGCCACTGACTGTACGTTTGTGGTCTTCTGCTGCTGTAGCCCATCCACTTCAAGGTTTAATGTGTTGTGCATTCAGAGATGCTCTTTGACACACCACTGTTGTAATGTGTGGTTATTTGAGTTACTGTCAGCTTGAACCAGTCTGGCCATTCTCCTCTGACCTCCCTCATTAACAGGGCATTTTGCCCACAGAACTGCCGCTCACTGCATGTTTTCTTGCTTTTTCGCACCATTCTCTGTAAACTCTAGAGCAGGGGTTTCCGACCTGTTGTCCACAGTCCCCTTGGTTAATGATATTGCTCCATAGTATAAAAAAGGTTGGGAACCCCTGTTGTTCGTGAAAATCCCAGGAGATCATCAGTTTCTGAAACATTTAAATCACCCCGAGCGACACATACAATCATCCCACAGTCAAAGTCATCTGGATCACATTTCTTCCCCATTCTGATGTTTGGTCTGAACAACAACTGAACCTCTTGACCATGCCTGCATGCTTTTATGCATTGAGTTGCTGCCACATGATTGACTGATGTAATATTTGCATTAGTGAGCAAGTGTACAGGTGTACCTAATAAAGTGGCCACTGAGTGTATTGAGTTCGGTATTATTCCACTCCTCTGTGCCCACACACAGAATTGTTATAAAGCAGAACCCAGAGGCCCTGTCATTCCCTGGAGAACTGAGCTGTAAATGTGACTTCTGCACGTCTCGGCTTCCTTTGAGCTTCTAATTTATTCTCCTTTGCCTCTTGACATAGTTTCCATTAGAAGATAAACAAAAAAACACAGCATCTGTCGAGTCATTTAGACTGAGTCCGTGGTTGTGAAGCTCCAGACCTCTGCAAGCCTGTCAACGTTTTTATCAGCCCAAATATTAAGTGAGATGGGGAAACTGAATTATGATATTATTACTAAATTATTGATATTATGAATAAAATTGAGACAAGCAAATGCAGTGTAACAAATCCAGCAAATCAGCTCACAGCCCACTTAGTTTTGAATATTTACACATTTCTGATAGTTATTATGCTTCTGGATAAAATTTAAAGTCGTCAAGTTATCATCCACTGGAGAATACCAAATATCACAGCAGATCTTTACAATCACCTTCAGCAGAGGAGTCTTACTCAGTGAGGCTGACGGGTATCATCACTATTCGTTGATGCTGCTAGAGGTAATTGGTAAACACAAGAGATTCTACAGATGCTCACACACACACACACACACACACACACACACACACACACACACACACACACACACACACACACACACACACACACACACACACACACACACACACACACACACACACACACTACTGGAGGAACTCAGCAGGTCAGGCAGCATCTATGGAAATGAATAAACAGTCGGCGTTTCGGGCCGAGACCCTTCTTTTGGACTCCCAAGATTCACAAGGGCTTTGCCAGGACTGGAGGGCCTGGGCAATAAGGAGACACACCGGATAGGCTGGGGCTGTTTTCCCCTGGAGCGTAGGAGGCTGAGTGTGACCATGTCGAGGTATTTAAAAATCATGAAGGGCAAAGATAATGTGAGTGGTCACAGTCTCTGTCCCAGGGTTGTGGAGTCTAAAACTAGATTGAGAAAGGTAATATTTAGATGGGACGTGGGCGACATTAACTAGATTAACTAGACATAAACTAGATTGAGAAAGGTAATATTTAGATGGGACGTGGGCAACAGCTTTTTCACAGAGAGAGTGCTGTGTCTATACAAAGAGCTGTCAGAATAAGTGGTGGGGCAGGTGTAATTATAATGTTTGAAACACATTTAGGTAACCTCCAAGAGGACCACAACCTCATCGTTGGGTTTGAAGGCTTGCGTGCCTAAATGACCCAGAGAGTTACGTTGGCTGGAGTGAGGGCTTTATCCTTTGGCACTTGGTCGGGTCATCCATGCCAACAGGTCAAAAGGTAGAGTCCAGACTAAGAGTGGTCTGGTAGTTCTTCGGGTTCAGGAGTTTCGCTCAGGGCTAACAACCCTGACTGGTCAAACAAAACTGTTATGGAAACAGCAATGAAGACTCCTTCTACATCTGAGTGTGACAGTATTCCTGAGTCTCCACCCGGGATCTGCACGTTAGACAGTAGTGCAGACTGGGAGGAAGCTACTGACCTGATGAAGAAAGCTCTGATGACCTCCGGAGATGGAGGACCTTTATTGCTGTCCTAAATGCCAGCGGTATTTCTCCATCCTGATGAAGGGTCTAGGCCTAAAACTTTGACTGTAGACTTTTCCATAGATGCTGCCCGGCCTGCAGAGCCACTCCAGCATTTTGTGTGGTCATAGTGTTACTATGTTGGCGAGTGGCCTAGTGGGCAAGGCATCAGTCTGGTGATCTGAAGGTCACTGGTTCGAGCCTCAGCTGAGGCAATGTGTTGTGTCCTTGAGCAAGGCACTTAACCACACATTGCTCTGCGATGACACCGGTGCCAAGCTGCTTGGGTCCTAGTGCCCTTCCCTTGGACAACATCGGTGGCATGGAGAGGGGAAGGCCTGCAGCTTGGGCAACTGCCGGTCTCCCATACAACCCTGCCCAGGCCTGCGCCCTGGAAACCTTCCAAGGCGCAAATCCATGGTCTCATGACACTGATGAATGCCTATAGTGTTACTATATTGCAAGGGCTCCCAACCTTTTTTATGCCACTGATCCCTACCATTAACCGAGGGGTCTGTGGATCCCAAGTTGAGACCACCTGCTAGAGTGAGATAGTGAGGTTGTGCAGATTGGTTCAAACTGAATGGTTGAGAAGCAGCTGTTGTTGAACCTGCTGTGTGGGACATCAGGTTTCCATATGTCCTGACAGGTACATGGAAAGGAAAAGTTTAGATGCAGGAAAAGGAATCTGGCTCAGATAGGACCTTCGCTTGGCATAGATGAGTTGGACTGAAGGACCAGTTTCCTTGTTCCTACTCTCTGACTCTCTCTCTTTCTCCCTGTCGATGCTGGGCGCTGTTTAACTTCGTTATGGAGTATTCTGGAGTTAAGGTGTATAGCAAATACTAATTCCAGTAGCAGCCAGTCTTCAGACTTGAACATGGATTGTATGTTGAATTTAAAATGCAGCTGTGAACAATGGTCTTTCTGGAGCTGCATTTTGGGGTTGCTTGTAAACAAAGAAACATTCCATTTCACCTCAGATGCCTCTATATGCATGAGTGTAGCCCAGACTCAATAGACAATAGACTGTAGGTGCAGGAGTAGGCCATTTGGCCCTTCTAGCCAGCACCGCCATTCACTGTGATCATGGCTGATCATACACAATCAGTACCCCGTTCCTGCCCTCTCCCCATATCTCTTGACCCCGCTATCTATAAGAGCTCTATTTAACTCTCTCTTGAATGCATCCAGAGACTTGGCCTCCACTGCCTTCTGGGGCAGGGCATTCCACATATCCGCCACTCTCTGGGTGAAAAAATTTTTCCGCATCTCTGTTCTAAATGGCCTACCCCTTATTCTTAAACTGTGGCCTCTAGTTCTGGACTCACCCATCAGCTGGAACATGCTTCCTGCCTCCAGTGTGTCCAATCCCTTAATAATCTTATATGTTTCAATCAGATCCCCTCTCATCCTTCTAAATTCCAGTGTATACAAGCCCAGTCACTCCAACCTTTCAACATATGACAGTCCCACCATTCCAATATCACTCATTTTTGATGGAGTGTGCATGTGAAGATGGAGGTGTTTGAAATTATATGTAATTTAAAGGAAGCATTGTAGATACATTGCAACTACAGAACTGTCCTGCTGTTATCTTTGATCTTTAGCATGTACAAATGTCACATAATATTGAGTCAGGCAGGCCTTTTCTTCCAAGGGTGTCTCAGATGTGATGCCTGCTGCTCGTTTTCAAAGACTTCTCTGTCCACCAGCTTCAGTGTCTCTCCGGTGTCTTTTTTCACTGTCACAACATTCCTGAGAAGTACTTCCACCATTTCTTGTTTTATTTGTGATTTACTGCACTTCTAATTGGCTGTCACGATAGCCTAGTGGTTATCACAATTGCTTTACAGTACCTACCAGCAATCACTGATCGGGGTACAAATCCCGCCGCTGTTTGTAAGGCGGTTGCACCATTCTCCCTGTGACTGCGTGAGTTTCTTCCAGGTTCTCTGGTTTCTTCCCACATTCCAAATTTGTGGGCATGCTATGTTGGCACGGGAAGTGAGGCGACCGTTCCTCATAAGACACACTCTCTAATCCAGGCAGCATCCTGGTAAATCTCCTCTACACTTCTCTAGTGGGTTATATCACTGTTGTGGTTCAGTCATTAGATTAGCAACAGAAGACTAACCCAGTAATCTAGGAACTTCGGTTTGAGTCACACCAAAACCATGCGGGGACTCAAAGACCTGAGTTACAGGGGAAGATTGAATAGATTAAGACTTTATTTCCTGGAGCACGGGAGAATGAGGGGAGATCTTACAGAGATATGTAAAACTACGAGGTAGGTAAAATTATAGATAGGTTAAATCCATATAGGTATAGGTGGAAGAGTCTGCAACTGGAGGTCATAGGTTAAATAATTTATTTAGAGGTACAGTGTGAATAGGCCTCTCCAGCCCAATGAGCTGTGCTGCCCAGAAACCCATCTATTTAACCCCAGCCTAATCACAGGACAATTTGTAATGACCAGTTAACCTACTAACCGGTACGACTTTGGACTGTGGGAGGAAATTCAAGCACTTGCAGGAAACCCATGTATTAACAGGAAGAACATTCAAATTTTCTTACAGAGGACACTGGAATTGAACTCGGAACTCCAACGCTTTGAGCTGTTATAGCATTGTGCTAACTGCTACGCTACCATGGCACTACTGTGAAAGGTGAAATATTTAAGGGAACCTGAGGGGGATCCTCTTCACTGAGAGGGTGGTGAGAGTGTGGAACGAGCTGCCAGTGGAAGTGTGGATGTGGGCTCAATTGCAACATTTAATGGAAGTTTAGTTAACTTCCAGTTGAGATGGCACTTGTGTTCATTGCTCCCTCGGTCGACATTTTCCAGATAGCAAACAAAAATATATATTTTTACTTCTTTTATGTCTGTTTTGCACCTTGAATGTGTTTCTGGGACTGTTAGAGCCTACGATTTATGGTTTAGAGATCGTTTGAGTGATCCGTTGCTGAGAAGATTCCGGGAAGCGAATACGTATTCAGCCTCGATGTGAAGAAACTTTGAGACAGGGCGTGAGCGATGTTCGACTCCATTTTGCTGTTTAAAGCATCCATTAGTCACCGATTAAGGAAGATTGAGACATCGAGGCGAAGGCGGAAGAGGAACGAGAGTTTCAGCACTGACTGACTGCCTTTTGATCACTGCTGGAGAAGGAATCTGTGAGCGGCCTACCGCTGTGTGGCTCGCTGTGGCAGGTGGGTAGGCCTCTCGACCCCGTGTGGTGTCCCTCTCTTTTGATGAATGTCAGTGACATCGTAGGATGGTTTTGTGGTTTTGCGTTTATGAATTGGGCTACTGCGTTTATGGACTGTGGGGTTTTTCAGACTTATGGTTTTTATATTCTGTGTTTTTTTTAATCACCCATTCCATTTCTGTTTTGTTGTGGAAGGAGAGGGGGTTTGGGGATTGATGTTCTGTTAGTGTTCTGCTAGTTTTTTGTGTTGGGGAGGGGTTATATTTTGAGGGTCAATGTTCTTGTTCCATTTTGTGCAGGGGAGGGGGGTTTTGGGTGGGGGTTGATGATTGGGATGCTGCTCTTTTTGTGTGGGGGTGGGTTTGATGTTTTTCTCTGAATGACTTTCATGTTATTTCTTTTTTTCGTGGCTATCTGGAGAAGACAAGTTTCAGAGTTGTATATGGATACATGGTTTGATAGTAAATGAACCTTTGAGCCTTTGAGGTACATGGAAGGGAAGGGATTGGAGGCCTATGGCCTAGGTGCAGGTCAATGGGACGAGGCAAGGTTACAGTTTGGTAGAGACTAGATGGACAGAAGGGCCTGTTTCTGTGTTGTAGCACTCTATGACTCAATGACTCTAAAAGGGAAGAAGCAAGGAAGTAGAGGAGGGGATTTTGTGCGGGCAAGTTGTATTCAGATTAATCCACGACATTACTTGCAATGGAAGGTCCATTTAAATCATGTGCTGATATCTATAATGAATAGACCAGCTATTCAACATCAAACTTCAAGTACTTGCCTCCAAACAGGCTGGCGGTTCAGTTCTCAGAACACTGGCGCAGAACTTCATGGATTACACCTCTTAATTAGGCCTTTTAAATTGAAGGCCATTCAAAGGATGAGGGGAGATTACTCTGTATTTTAAATTAGTTCATCTTGTAAAAGCACTTTCCCCTAAAGCTACAAGCAGTAAGTCAACAAGGTTATTGACAATGGATTGACATAACTCAAAATGAGGCAGAAGTGCTTTCAGAAGGACCGGTCTGGACAAAAAAAGACTAGATCCTTTTGAGAAAGAGTTCAGTAAGATCGGTCATAATTGCCTTAAAAAGCAGATGGAATCTGGACTCGCATATTCTGATGTGGCTGAAAATTTGTGTCTTTTTCATTGCGGATATATATTCTTCTGTTTATGATTTCCAGCATTTGCTGTTTTTATTTCAGAATCTCAGCTGGAGATCAGAAGGATGAGGGAGGAATCTCTTTGAAACCTATTGAATATTGAAACACTAGAGATTCTGCAGATGCTGGAAATCCAGAGCAACACACACACACACACAAAATGCTGGAGGAAATGCCTCAGCAGGTCAGGCAGCGTCTTTGGAAATGAATAAACAGTCAAGATTTCAGGATGAGACCTTTCATCAGGACATTGAGTGTTGAAAGGGCTTGATAGAATGGATGTGGCAAGGATGCTCCTGTTATTGGGAGAGACTAGAACCAGAGGGCACAGCTTCAGAATACAAGAATATCCCTTTAGAACAGAGATGAGGAGGAATTTCTTTAGCCAGAAGGTGATGAATCTGTGGAATTCATTGTCACGGTTTACTGTGTAGGCCAAGACACTGGGTATATTTAAAGCAAAGGTTGATAGGCTCCAGATTAGGCAGGACAGCAAAAGTTACAGGGAGTAGGCAGCAGCATGGGGTTGAGAGGGAAAATAAATCAGCTGTGATGGAATGGCAGAGTAGACTTGACGGGCCGAATGGTCTAATTCTGCTCCTATGTCTTATAGTCTTAGCTGCAGTAGTTTGCCTTTGTAATTTATGACTATCCCATTTCACAAGTCACTCACTGCTTGTAAATTTACCTGCGAGTGAGTGAGATTACACAGCCCTGTGTCAGGTGTCACTTCCTTGCAACCCGTATCCAAAGATGGAAGGAATTTAGACCCACATAGTATTTTAAATCTATTACGTTCTTTTGAATTGTAGTTGCTTTTGCATTGGCAGCCACTGAAACATAGCAATACTTCCCGTGCAACATGATATATGAGACCAGTGAGTCTGCTGTCTCCTTAAGTATATAATGGGTCAGTAATTGAATTCCCACCTAATGTGCATCAGGGGCTTTTAGTAAATGACAGCAGAAATCAATTCCTGGTTCTGTGCTGAAATATGTTCACTTTGAGGCTCTGGGTTTTAATGACAATTTCCTGTAAATACGTGCATCAAAGTGAATCCCAAGGCAGTGGTACGATCACTCGAGCCAAGTATGATGTTCTCCAAAGGGGTGGTCTATTGGTGTCTCCACAGAGGCCGATCCAGGATCCACATGTTCTGGGCCAGTGTGGGCAAGAGTGAGTGGTGACTGTGGTTGTGGTCGCGTCTTCTGGTTGTTCACTCTCCCCTTTCACAGCCGTTCTCTGCGGCACAGCGGACGTTGTTCAAAGTAGCATTCTCATTTTGATAATAAATTTACTTTGACTTTGAATAGGATATCCTCCCCTTCCTCTCTACCCCTCATCACTGGGAGCTGACTATTCCAAGTGAGGGGGTTGTGAACACCAAGGGAAGACACTAGAGAGATACGGTTTCTAGTGACAGAGCTCATGAATACCAGGGGGAGATGTTAATGTTTCACTGACTCATGGTTAACAGCACTATGTGGTTGCAAAGCTTTAATTTTAAGAATAGGAATTGGAACTGTTAGTTGTCGTTACATTTACTGAGGTACAGTGAAAATCTTGTATACTGATCATACAGATTGGATCATTACACAGTAATAACAGAATGCAGAGTAAAGTGTTCCAGCTACAGAGAAAGTGCAGTACAGGCAGACAATAAGGAGCAAGGTCTGAATGAGGAAGGCCGTGCGAACTATCTTATCGTCCCAGGGGGACCATTTAATGGTCTTATAAAATTGGGGTAGAAGATGTCCTGGAGCTTGGTGGTCTGTGCTTCCAGGCTTTTGTATCTCCTGCCCGATGAGAGAATGTTCAGGGGGGGGTGGTGTCTTTGATTATGCTGGCTACTTTACCAAAGCAGCAAGAAATATAGAGAGGGGAGGCTGGTGTCTCTAAAGTGCAGGGCTGTGTCCACAAGTCACAGGCAGAGCAGTGGCTGTACCAAAGTGCACTCCACTAACATTAGAAGCTTCAGTGTCATAATTGGTCCAATAGCCTTGCACTAACCATATATAACCATCTAACAATTACAGCACGGAAGCAGGCCCTTCTAGTCCATGCTGAACGCTTACTCTCACCTAGAATCACCTACCTGCACTCAGCCCATAACCCTCCATTCCTTTCCTGTCCATATACCTATCCAATTTCACTTTAAATGACAAAATCGAACCTGCCTTTACCACTTCTATTACAGCTACCACTCTCTGAGTAAAGAAATTCCCCCTCGTGTTACCCCTAAACTTTTGCCCCCTACCTCTCAACTCGTCCTCTTGTTTGAATCTCCCCTACTCTCAATGGAAAAAGCCTATCCATGTCAACTCTATCTATCCCCCTCATAATTTTAAATACCTCTATCAAGTCCCCCCTCAACCTTCTACGCTCCAAGGAATAAAGACCGAACTTGTTTAACCTTTCTCTGTAACTTAGGTGCTGATACCCAAGTAACATTCTAGTAAACCTCCACTGTACTCTTTCTATTTTGTTGACATCTTTCTTATATAACTTTCCCATTTGACTGGCTGAGCAGTTCTCAGCTCTCTCCCTCCTCCTCTGGTTTGGTATCTCTATCATCTCGATGTAATCTTGAACTATGTGCCAGGTGATTAAATGTACTGTACAGTGGCTCCTGCCCCAAACACTCCATCAACCCAGCTTCCATCCTGACCTCTGGCACTGTCTGTGTGGAGTTTGGAAGTTAGGGGGAGGGCAGGAGGATAGCTGGAAGGTGATAGGTGAAGACAGGTGGGTGGGAAAGGTAAAAGGCTGGGAAAGAAGGAAGCTGATTGGAGAGGAGAGTGGACCGTGAGAGAAAGGGAAGAAGGAGGGGCACTGGGGGAGGTGATATGCAGGTGAGAAGAAGAGGTAAGAGGGCAGAGTGAGGAATAGAAGAAGAGGGAAGGGGGAGGGACTTTTTTTTTACCAGAAAGAGAAATTGATGTTCATGCCATCAGTTTTGAAGAATGGTTTTGGTCCAAAAAATTGACTGTTCATATTCATTTCCATGGATGTTGCCTGACCTGCTGAGTTCCACCAAGATTTGAATGTGTTGCTCGGGATTTCCAGCATCTGCAGGATCTCTTGTGTTTATTCTTCACAGTACAGTGCATTTTTCTTTGATTCGCACCAATTTTTGAGCGATGCATTGTAGAAGACATCCTATTCCGATGCATCACAGCTTGGTACGACAACTGCTCTGCCCCTGACTGCAAGAAACTGCAGAGAGTTGTCAGCGTAATTTAGCATGTCATGGAAATGAGCTTCCTCTCCATGGGTTCTGTACTTCCCACTGCCTCAGTAAAGCAGCCAGCATAATCAAAGACCCCACCCGTCCAGACATTCTCTCTTCTCCCCACTCCCATCAGCTAGTAGGTACAAAAGCCCACAATCACATACCACCGGGCTTCTACCCCACTGCTAGCAGAGTATTGAACGGTCCTGCAGTACGATAAGATGGGCTTACACCTTATTGTCCGTCTGTACTGATATGATACCCTATTCTGCATTCTGTTATTGTTTTCCTTTGTACTACCTCAATGCACTGTTGTGATGTAATGATCTGTATGATAGGCATGGACAGCAACGTTTTTCACTGAATATAGATCATAGAACAGAGCAGTACAGTACGATGCTGGCCCTTTGGCCCACAATGTCATGCTGACCTTGTATCTTGGTGCAGGTGACAACATTTAACTATCTACCAATTTAGCAATGGGGAAAAAAAATGAAACATCCCAGCTCCTCTTGTCTGATGTTGAAGCAAACCAGCCCCTGTCGTTTGCAAATCCTGTATGTCAGCATTTACAAAGCCTCGTAGGATAAATCTCAGACTCTGAGTTTCTATTTTATGACAGTATTGTGGATGCAGTCACTGTGTAGACATCAAAAGGCACCAGAAGTCTAACATCGCTCTCTCTCTCCCCCTCCCTCTTCTCTCTTTCTTTCTCTCCCTCCCTCTTTCTCTCCCCTCTCTCTCCTTCCTTCTTTCCCTCCCCCTCTCCCTCCATTCCTCCCCCTCTCTCCTTCTATTCCTCCCTCCCTCTCTCTCTCCCCATCCCTCTCTCTCCCTCCTTTTCTCTCATCCCTCCTTCTCTCTCATCCCCCCTTCTCTCTCCTTCTTTCTGTCTTACACCTCCCCCCTCTGTCTTTCCGCTATTCCTTCTATCTCTTCTTCTCAACCCCCTCACTCCCTCTTCACTTCCTGTCCCCCCTCATGATCCCCTGTCCCGATCTCTTTCTGTCACTGTCCTCACAGACCGTACATTCCACAGAGACTCAGTTTTCTCAACATTCCCATACTGGACGCTAATACAGCTAACGCTGCTTCCTGCTACTTATCATTAGCAGGTAATTGGATTTTACTGGGTTTTGGTTGAAGCATAATTGCTTTACCACTTTTCCAAACAGTAGTAGATTGCTTGAATCGATGTCCTCCCGAGAGGTTGTCCACTGATGGGTCAAGTGGCTGTAGAGGCAGACTTGGGATCCACATCTTCTGCTGCTTTGTGTGCCTTTCTCCTCCTCTTTTAGTTGCTTTTCGTAAACCCAACATCATGGATCCTGGGCTCACGGTCCTGCCCCTTCACCCTTTGCTGATCACCATGATACTTACTCTGGGATGTTAGGGCGGATTCCCTTAATGGAGAATGCCTGTACGTGACTTTGTTTATCATGGGGAGGCAGCCACCACAGTCGGGATCAGGGTCCAGTGACATGGAATGGAAAACGACTGGGGACCTTCACTGCTACAGCACAGAGCAGGCCCACAATGTTGTGCTCACCTTTCAACCTGCTCTGAGATCAATCTCCCACTTAGACCTCCATTTTTTATCATCCACGTGCTTTATCTAAGCAGTTCTTATGCGTTTCTCATGTATCTCCCTCTAGCACTACCCTTGGCAATATGTTCCACGCACTCAACACTCCCTGTAAAAAAAACTAGCTCTGACACCTGCCCCTCATACTTTCAGAATCAGGTTTATTATCACCAACATGTGATGTGAAATTTGTTAACTTAGCAGCAGCAGTTCAATGCAATACATAATATAGAAGAAAAAATATCAATCAATGACAGTATACATATATTGAATAGATTAAAAATCGTACAAGAACAGAAATAATATATATTTAAAAAGTGAGGTAGTGTTCAAAGATTCAATGTCCATTTAGGAATCGGATGGCAGAGGGGAAGAAGCTGTTCCTGAATCACTGAGTGTGTGCCTTCAGGCTTCTGTACCTCCTACCTGATGGTAACAGTGAGAAAAGGGCATGCCCTGGGTGCTGGAGGTCCTTAATAATGGACGCTGCCTTTCTGAGACACCGCTCCCTAAATGTCCTTTGTAGGCTAGTGCCCAAGATGGAGCTGACTAGATTTACAACCTTCTGCAGCTTCTTTTGGTCCTGTGCTGTAGCCCCTCCATACCAGACAGTGATGCAGCCTGTCAGAATGCTCTCCACAGTACAACTATAGAAGTTTTTGAGTATTTTTGTTGCCATACCAGATCTCTTTAAACTCCTAATGAGGCATAGTTGCAGTCTTGCCTTCTTTATAGCTTCAGTGATGGGTTGGGACCAGGTTAGGTTCTCAGAGATCTTGACACTCAGGAACTTGAAACTTCTCACTCTCTCCAACGACCTTAAAAATCTGCCCCCTTGTTTACCCAGTTTTTCCCCTAGGAGAAGTCTCTGGCTATTCACTCATTCCGTGTCCCTTATCAAAGAAAGATTACACCAAGGTAACAATTGTGACCCTAATTCAGCAGATATAAGGAGAGAGGTACGAGGTTTAGGGGGATCTGTGGGGGACGATTTAAACCCAGAGAATGTTTGGAATCTGAAACTCACTGCCCAAGGAGGTGATCTGTACTTTCACATTTAAGAAGCATTTGGCATGAGCCATGTGGGCCTCTGAAGCTAGCCAGAGAGCATTGGGCTTCTAGGATTCTCAAGCACCTGTATTTACTAATTGTTGGCTTAACGAGAGTCATTAGACCCTTGTGCTTTCTGTTTAACCTGCCACCGATGCTCTGTTAGTATTCTTGTTTCAATCTCTACATGGGAGTTTCCTTCCCTTTTTACTTTGGTTCATTCATTGCCAGTGTTCACCGTGACAGAGCCTGTCATTCTTCCGCAACTGGGTTCAGTCATTGCCAGTGCTCATAACCATGAGCACCAGAGTCATTAAGGTATTGAAGACTATGGACCAAATGCAGAATTGCAGAAAAATAGACAGATAGCATTTATACATTGGGCTGAATGGCCTCATCCTGAGCTGTTCTGTTTTCTATGTTCTAACATTTGGAAGCAATTATCTTTTAAATTTCTTAATGGACGATCCAGGTTTTACCAGGAGCTGATGGGTCTGTCAAATCTGGGTGTATCATATTGCGTGGTATGTCACAGACCTTGCATTAAGAGCTCACAAGCTTCCTGTGTCGCGGAACAATGTATTTGTGGATGTAACTCTTACCTCACCAGACTCCAGTATTAGTCTGGAGTGTCTTTCCCTCTATCCTGTATATTTCTCCTTCACAGAGAGACAGGGTCTGTAGGCAGTTCAGATCCATTACACTGAGAGACTGGGGAAACCAGATTATTTTCATAAGCAACACACACAAAATGCTGGAGGAACTCAGCAGACCAGGCAGCATCAATGGAAAGGAATAAAAAGTCTATGTTTCAGACATATCTTTCATCGGGTCTAGGCCTGAAACATCAACTCTTCATTCCTTTCCTAGAAGCTGCTTGACCTGCTGGGTTCTCTGGCATTTTCAAAGGTTCATTTACTATCAAAATATGTATCCATATACAACTCTGAGATACGTCTTCTCCAGATAGCCACAAAAGAAAGAAAGAACATGAAAGTTGTTCAGAGAGAAACATCAAACCCACCCCCTGCAGCAAAAGGACAGCATCCCAATCACAAACCCCCCTTCCCCACACGAAACACATCAAGAACATTGACCCTCCCAAGCCCCCCTCAATAAACCAACAAAATCACAATAAGAAAATCGACCTCAAAACCTATCTCCCTCCATACAAAATGCGACAAGAACATTGACCTCCCCCAATCCCTCTTTCCCCAGACAAAAAATACATCATCCCCCCCAAACCCCACCCCTCGCACAACAAAACAGAAAGGAACGGGCAAAAAACACAATACACAGAAACCGTAAGTCTGAAAAAGTTCACAGACATTGAGCACAATAGTCCAATTTAATAGCTATAGCTCAGCATTTAATACCATCATTCCCACAATCCTGATTGAGAAGTTGCAGAACCTGG
This sequence comes from Hemitrygon akajei, assembly GCF_048418815.1. NCBI lineage: Eukaryota > Metazoa > Chordata > Chondrichthyes > Myliobatiformes > Dasyatidae > Hemitrygon > Hemitrygon akajei. Next base: position 7,789,022 of record NC_133134.1, read on the forward strand.
GCCTCTGTACATCCCTCTGCAATTGGATCCTCATCTTCCTAACCGGAAGACCCCAGTCTGTGCAGTTTGATGATAACAAATCCTCCTCGCTGATGATCAACACTAGCTCACCTCAGGGGTGTGTGCTTAGCCCACTGCTCTACTCTCTGTATACCCATGACTGTGTGGCTAGGCATAGCCCAAATACCATCTATAAATTTGCTGACAATACAACCATTGTTAGTAGAATCTCAGGTGGTGACAAGAGGGCGTAAAGGAATGAGATATGCCAACTAGTGGAATGGTGCTGCAGCAACAACCTGGCACTCAATATCAGTAAGATGAAAGAGCTGATTGTGGACTTCAGGAAGGGTAAGACGAAGGAACACATACCAATCTTCAGAGAGGGATCAGAAGTGGAGAGAGTGAGCAGCTTCAAGTTCCTGGGTGTCAAGATCTCTGAGGATCTAACCTGGTCCCAACATATCGATATAGTTATAAAGAAGGCAAGACAGCGACTATATTTTATTAAGAGTTTGAAGAGATTTGACATGTCAACAAATACACTCAAAAACTTCTATAGTTGTACCATAGAGAGCATTCTGACAGGCTGCATCACTGTTTGGTATGGAGGGGCTACTGCACAGGACCGAAAGAAGCTGCAGAAGGTTGTAAATCTAGTCAGCTCCATCTTAGGCACTAGCCTACAAAGGACATCTTCAGAGAGCAGTATCTCAGAAAGGCAGCATCCATTATTAAGGACCTCCAGCACCCAGGGCATGCCCGTTTCTCACTGTTACCATCAGGTAAGAGATACAGAAGTCTGGAAGCACACACTCAGTGATTCAGGAACAGCTTCTTCCTCTCTGACATCCGATTCTTAAATGGACGTTGAACCCTTGGACACTTTAATATACAGTATTTCTGTTTTTTTGCAGGTTATTTAAAATCCATTCAATGTACATGTACTGTAATTGATTTACTTATTTATTTTTATTATTATTTTTCTGTATTATGTATTATATTGAACTGTTGCTGCTGAGTTAACAAATTTCACATCACATGCCGGTGAAAATAAACCTGATTCTGATTCAGATTCCATAAATGCAGAACATGGATTCGGAAGCGCAGTAGATACGGCAATTGTGCTGGTGATTATGCACGTGTCAGCTAATTATTATTTCATTGTGATAGTATTTAACTCCATTCTTTTCGTTGTAGTGCTTGTCAAGACTTGAGATAAGCACAGCAACGTTTTACTGCCTGCTTGCATTCAGCCTTGCTGAGAAATTGGATTGTTGAGTCAACTGGCTCTGAAGAGTAGTGATATTCGTTTTATATTTAATTATTCCTTTCAGCCTCAGCGTAGGCTTCATTTTCCATTTGGGAATTTTAATTAATGGCCCTGTTTGGTCTAGCATTTATTGTTTTCTCTTCCCTCTAACTCTGCTTGCATTAAAGTCTGTGAACTATCGACACGCTTCAGTGTCTGTCGCTCTGCACTTGGGCCATATTTGAACGTAGTGACAGAACCATGGTAACATCCTCCTTCGTCAACAAAAGAGAGAGACATTACACGAATGCAGAGGCCTACCCACATGCCACAGTGAGCCACACAGTAATAGGAGATGACAGAGTACCATGGGATGAAGGAGGGGCAGACGAGGAGAAGAGAAGGAGTAAGAGGGGAGCCAGAATTGGGCATGGAAAAAATGAAGAATGGCCAGGGGTTCAATGATACTATGAAACTGCATCAGCTGAATGAATTGCTCTGATCTCCTCTAGCTCTGAAAATAAGAACAGGTGAGTGACTGAAGAACCATTGCCTGCCTGTTCCCCTCAAAGTCACAGATAGGGTAATGTCTCCTGCAATGATCAGTCATTTATACTTCCATATCTATCTCCTGTTTGGTGATCGGTGTGTCCTGGGAATAATTGTGTGTGTTACTCTGGATTTCCAGCATCTGCAGAATTTTTTGTCTACTCCCCTAAGAGCTGACAACAGAAGAAGGATTTAACAGCAGTGTGAAAAACTTCAGGACATTGATGGAGGAAAGATAAAACTCTTCTGACAAAGTGACATCTTCTAATTCTTTGAGATTCAAGATGCAAGTTTATTTGTCACATGTACATCAAAACAACCTGTGAAATATGTCGTTTCGGCTAACAATGAAAATAACCTGAGGATGAGTTGGCAGCAGCACATTCCAGCACCAACATAGCATGCCCACAATGTTTAGCAGAACAACACAGAAAACACCAAAACAACAACAGCAAAACAAATCATGTTCCTCCCTTCCACCCACACAGAGCCCTTTAACCGCAGGACAGGCCTCTAGCTCCAGTCTCTGGTGAACATGAACTCAAGCTTACAAACACCAGACTTCGAGCTGCCAACATTCGCAGACTTGACTCTGGCCACTGGGCCTGAACTTATGGACTTTTGACATCCTTGGGCCTTGACACTCCACATCGATCGCAGGACACGTCAATCACTGAACAGGAGATATACGTGGGAGTATAAATGACCGACCATTGCAGGAGACTTTACCCTGTCTGTGACTTTGAGGGGAACTTGCAGGCAATGGTTCTCCAGTCACTTACCATTTCTTGTTTTCAGAGCTAATAGACATCAGACAGATCATTCAGTTGATGCAGTTTCATAACGTCATTGAACCACTAACCATTCTCTTTTTTCCATTCCCAATTCTGGCTCCCCTCTTGCCCCTTCTCTTCTCCTCATCTGCCCCTCCTTCATCCCATGGTCCACTGTTACCTCCAATCAGATTCTTTTTTTTTCATCCCTTCACCTCAACCACTTACTTCTTACCACAACACTCCCTCTCCACCCACCCACCCAGTCTCACCTATCACTTGCCAGCTTGTGCTCCTTACCTTCCTCCAACCTTCTTCTTTCCTCTTCCTTTCCAGTCCTGATGAAGGGTCTCGGCCCAAAATGTTGACTGTTTATTCCCCTTCACGGCTGCTGTCTGACCTGCTGAGTTTCTCCATCATTTCTGTGTCGCTCAAGATTTCCAGAATTTCTTGCGAATTTAAGAATTTTGACAAGATACTGGGCACAATTTTGCATCAATGTAGTTATTTCCAAACTGATTTCCCTCTTGTCAAGATGACAACTGCATACAATGCTCCTTTGGTCGACATCTTCTGGATAGATGACGGAACCATCTTTTACACTTATCTTTTATGTCTTTTACATTTGTTTCTTGTCCTGAATGTGATTCTGGGACTGTTGGAGCCTGTGTTTTGCTGTTTGGAGATTGTTTGAGTGCTTCAGTGCTCCGCAGTCTCCGAGAGGAGGCAGAGGCAGTGTGTGTGAACCATGTAGTGGGAAGGCTGCAGGACTGGGTGCAAGCCCATGTTTGGCTCCATTTATCTGATCATAGCTTCCATTCTTCACCAATAAAAGCGATGAGGGAGATTGAAGTCTCAAAGCGAGTGCAGAGGGTGAACACCAGCTGCTTGCCTTTTGGTCAATTGCTCTGTACTGGAGAGGGGATAGCCTGCTGCTTCGCCTAGAGAATGGTGCCCAGGATTTTTTTCTGAGTTTTGGACGTGGACTTGGACTATAGACTCTTTTTTCCCCAGTTTTATAGTTCTTATATTTTGTGTTTTTTCACCCCATCTTTTTTTGTGCGGGGAGAGGAATCTTGGGGTCAATATGCCTGATTCATTTTGTTCTTTTTTTGTGCAGAAAGGGGGATTTGGGGGTTGATATACCTGGTCCATTTTTGTTTGTTTTTTTTTGTGGGGAGGTGGGATTTGGGGGTTGATGATCGTGCTGCTTTTCTTTCTTGGTTTCATGGCTACCCGGAGAATTGAAGAATTTCAGAGTTCTCGATTTTGATAATAAATGAACCCTTGAACCTTTTGAACCTTTGATTTCTTGAGGGAGGAGGAGATACACAAAAACCTTTGAGGTAGCAGGTTGAATCCCAGCAGTACAATAAACAGAATGAATGGCATCTAACACATGAAGGGTAATGATGTTTTGATTGATAAATATTTAATTTATGCACTTTATTTATTTATGTGTAATGCATTTGTAGATTTAATTCTAACTTTCCTAAGTTATTGTGTGTTATATCTTTGTTATGTGTACCACTGTGTTTTACACCCTGGTCTGGAGGAATGTTTAGTTTGACAGTGTACGTGTACATAGTTAAGTGACAATAAACAAAACTTTACTTGATTTGATTGGTTGTCCATCATATCCAACAATGATGGATTAGAAATCTGTGCAGGAGAGTTTTTAAAGTGAAAAAGCCATTGCACTGGGGCAGTTCCACTCTTTCAATCTCCGAAGTCTGGGTCCGGTGCTACGAATAGTTGTCACAGTTCTGGTTTTCTTTGGTTGCAGTGAATAACCACGATTTCTTCTGGTTCTTCACTCTCCACAAAGCGTTGCAGAACCATCTTCCTGGCCGTTGGATCTCTGCTGATCTCCTCCGCTCAGTCCACCAGAGATGATTTCACATGCTAGGATAGGCATGGCCCCTATCTCATCCAGGGTATGAGGCCCCCCCCCCCCCAGCAAATCTCACCTGGTTTACCTGCCTGGGGTGTGGCTGCTGTCACATGCAAGCAGCTACTTGGAGCCACATGTGAGAGCTGAGTGTTCAGTGGGGACCAAAGGTGCACCCATGCTGATGGAGATTGTGGAGGAGATGTTGGTGATGAACCGAACTGAATTGGGTCTGCAAGTGAGTGCATGTGCAACCTATGGACTCACTTTGAATGACTCTTCATCTCATGTTCTCAATATTATTATGTATTTATTTGTTATTATTTTTTTCTTTTTGTATATGCACAGTTGGTTGCCTTCTACACCCTGGTTGAACACCCAAGTTGGGTGGTCTTTCATTGATTCTATTATGGTTATTATTCTATAGATTTATTGAGTATGCCCACAAGAAAATAAATCTAATGGTTGTGTATGGTGGCATACTGTATATGTACTTTGATACTGAATTTATTTTGAACTTTGAAATGTGAGTGAACTGCTCTGGAATAGACATGGCAGAGGTGCTACCACTGCCTGGACACCCCGTACATGCCAATGATGTTATAATGCATCACAAATTTACACCCCGAGTACAAGTCCGATTTACAGGAAAATCTCCCGGTAAGTGGGGGTACCATTTCGTCCTGTTACTGTTGATTCCGGTTCACTGCACGTACGCAGGACAGGGGCGTCACTGCAGTGTAGTGGTTAGTGTGACGCTATTACAGCTTAGGGCATCGGAGTTCAGAGTTCAATCCCAACGTCCTCTGTAAGGTTTGTATGTCCTTCCCTTGGAATGTGTGGATTTCCTCTGACTCACCCAGACACACCCAGCCCTGAGACACCAGGCGAGGTCATTTGATTCCCAATATCTTCCTTCAGCAAACATTGCATGTATGGAAAATGTAAATGGGTGAATTGGTTTATTATTGTCACATGTACTGAGGTACAGTGAAAAACTTTGTTTTGAATGTGTCCATACAGATTATTTCATTACGAAGTTCAAATTTCAGAGTAGATTTATTAACCAAAGTATGCATGTGTTACTATATACTACATTGAGATTCATTTTCTTGCAGACATTTACAGGGAAATAAAGAAAGAAATTTATGAAAAACTATTGACAAGCAAAGACTGACAAACAACCAATGTGCAAAAGAAGGCAAAGTGTGCAGGTAATAATGATACTGAGAACACGAGTTGTACAGGTTCAGTTCATGGGGTAGAACAACAGTGCATCAGAACACTGAATAAAGTGTCACAGTTACAATGTTCAAATTACATCTATTATCAAAGTATGTATACTTTATACAACCTTGCGATTCACTTTCTTACAGGCAGTGACTGAGCAAAGAAACCCAACAGAACAAATAACATTCAGCACTGAATTCACGAAAGTGAGTCCACAGCTGTGGCCTGCAATTCATAAGGTCCTGGATAAGCTGTGACTGGCTTCAGGCAGTGAAGAAAGCTAATGGCATGCTGGCCTTTATAACAAGAGGAATTGAGTATAGGAGTAAAGAGGTCCTTCTGCAGCTGTACAGGGCCCTGGTGAGACCCCACCTGCAGTATTGTGTGCAGTTTTGGTCTCCAAATTTGAGGGAGTGCAGCGTAGGTTCACAAGGTTAATTCCCGGAATGGCGGGACTGTCATATGTTGAAAGATTGGAGTGACTGGGCTTGTATACACTGGAATTTAGAAGGATGAGAGGGGATCTGATTGAAACATATAAGATTATTAAGGGACTGGACATGCTGGAGGCAGGAAGCAAATTCCCGCTGATGGGTGAGTCCAGAACTACAGGTCACAGTTTAAGAATAAGGGGTAGGCCATTTAGAACAGAGATGCGGAAAAACTTTTTCACCCAGAGAGTGGTGGATATGTGGAATGCTCTGCCCCAGAAGGCAGTGGAGGCCAAGTCTCTGGATGCATTCAAGAGAGAGTTAGATAGAGCTCTTATAGATAGCGAGGTCAAGGGATATGGGGAGAGGGCAGGAACGGGGTACTGATTGTGTATGATCAGCCATGATCACAGTGAATGGCGGTGCTGGCTCAAAAGGCCGAATGGCCTACTCCTGCACCTACTGTCTATTGTCTATTGACTCACTTTTGTGAATTCGGTTCTGAATGTTATTTGTTTACTTTTGCTTACTTTTATTATTTACACAAGTTGTTTTTCTTCTGCACATTGGGTGTTTGATCTTCTTTTTAAAAATGGGTTCTTTTGGGTTTCTTTGTTCTGTTGCTGCCTGTAAGGAGTTGTCCTCATTCAGACATCTTTTTGCAGTTCACCTCAGTCAGAAGGTTCAGAAGCCTGAGGTCCTGCACCACCAGCTTCAAGAATAGCTACTTCCCTTCAACCATTTAGTTCTTCACACTTCAGTTTAGATAGATGAATACTTTATTGATCTCAAAGGAAATTACAGTGTCACAGAAACATAACAAGAGCACAGATATACAAATATTAGAAGAGTAGTAAGAAAGAATAAAAAATAAATTAGCTCAAGCAGTCTTGAGGAGGAGGGGAAGGTCATCACTTCCCGGCTATAGGTTGACTCATTATAGAGCCTAATGGCCAAGGGTAAGAATAACCTCATAGAGTGTTCTTTGGAGCAGTGCAGCTGTCTTAGTCTATTACTAAAAGTGCTCCTCTGGTCAGCCAAGAAGCATGCAGAGGGTGAGAAACATTGTCCAGAATTGCCAGGGTTTTCCGTAGGGTCTGGATGATGGGGTGGTAAATTGGATTAGTAAGTATGCAGATGATACTAAGATAGGTGGCGTTGTGGATAATGAAGTAGGTTTTCAAAGCTTGCAGAGAGATTCAGGCCAGTTAGAAGAGTGGGCTGAACGATGGCAGATGGAGTTTAATGTTGATAAGTGTGAGGTGCTATATTTTGGTAGAACTAATCAAAATAGGACATACATGGTAAATGGTAGGGCATTGAGGAATGCAGTAGAACAGAGTGATCTAGGAATAATGGTGCATAGTTCCCTGAAGGTGGAATCTCACGTGGATAGAGTGGTGAAGAAAGCTTTTGGTATGCTGGCCTTTATAAATCAGAGCATTGAGTTTAGGAGTTGGGATGTAATGTTAAAATTGTACAAGGCATCAGTGAGGACAAATTTGGAGTATTGTGTACAGTTCTGGTCACCGAATTATAGGAAAGATGTCAACAAAATAGAGAGAGTACAGAGGAGAATTACTAGAAAGTTACCTGGGTTTCAGCACCTCAGTTAAAGAGAAAGGTTGAACAAGTCAGGTCTTTATTCTGTGGAGCGTAGAAGGTTGAGGGGGGACTTGATAGAGGTATTTAAAATTATGAGGGGGATAGATAGAGTCGACGTGGATAGGCTTTTTCCATTGAGAATAGGGGAGATTCAAACAAGAGGACATGAGTTGAGAGTTAAGGGGAAAAAGTTTAGGGGTAACACGAGGGGGAACTTCTTTACTCAGAGAGTGGTAGCTGTGTGGAACAAGCTTCCAGTAGAAGTGGTAGAGGCAGGTTCAATTTCATCATTTAAAAAAAATGGATAGGTATATGGACAGGAAAGGAATGGAGGGTTATGGGCTGAGTGCAGGTCAGTGGGACTAAGTGAGAGTAAGCATTTGGCACGGACTAGAAGGGCTGAGATGGCTTGTTTCCGTGCTGTAATTATTATATAATCCTTTGTTCTAGCACAACCTCCAGTGTGTCCAGTTTGACTCCTATAACAGAGCCAGCCGTTCTAATCAGTTTATTGAGTCTGTTGGCATCACTCGTGTTGATGCCATTGCCCCAGCACATCACCACATAGAAAATGTACTGGTGATAACAGACTGGTAGAACATGTGAAGGAGAGGCCTGCATACACCAAAGGACCTCAGTCTCCTCAGGAAATAGAGGCAACTCTGGCCCTTCTTGGACACAGCCTCTTGAGTTGTTGCCCCACTCAAATCTGTCATCCAGGCGCACCCCCAGGTACTTGTAGGTCCTCACCACATCCACATCCTCACCGTCAATAGTTACAGGGAGCAATGCAGGCCTAGTCTTCATCACCATCTCCTTTGTCTTACTGATGTTGAGCTGCAGAAGATTCAGCTTGCACCATTTGACAAAGTCCTCCACTGGGACCCTGTATTCATCCTCCTGTCCTCTCTTTACACACCCTAGTACTGCTGAGTTGATTGCTATAGCAACACCATGAACACTCCCCACTACAATGGATTTTTCTTATCACCCTGTATTCACTGTTTATGAACCTGTGAACTGAGCCCATTTTCTGCCTTTTTTAAAAACTCAACCATTTTCATCCCTTCCCAAATAAGCACTTGCTGTGTTGCTCTCTTCCTTAAAACTCGAACGCCTCACTGTGCTTCAACAGGTAGATAGTCATCTCGGGTGTCTAAAACTTCCTCATTGCCACCGTTACGTTTTGTAACTCCAAAACATTGAACTACTTGAAAGCAAAAACATGGATCCAGAGCTGTGGATAACTCGTGTACATTTAGTTTTATTTTTTACTTTAAGTGAAACATGTGCATATGACATGGTGACGTGATAACATATGCCATTCACGTACTTTTACATATAACCGTAATGAACTATGTAAGCAAAGAAAAATGCTTAATCAAACAATATATTTACAATATTACTGAAATATCAAATACACTACATTTCTTATTGTAATTTAGAGTATATTTTATGTATGGCACTGTACTGCTGCCGCAAAATAACAAATTTCATAACATACTGTATGTCAGTGATAATAAACCTGGTTCTAATTCTGATTTCACTCTGTGAGTAAATTTCACATTGATTGCATGAAATGTCTTCCTTCTATTTGTTTTCATCACCTGGGAGCAGTGCCTTCACAGTAGTAGGATAGGATTTTAGTATACACTTGGCACAGCACACGGTGCTTCTGACTAACATCCAGAAAGCAGGATGCTTCCTATTAGTCATTTCGGAGAGAGGCTACCCGTGGCAGTGCCAGCTCACTTGTCTTAGAGTTGGGTAATGCAATGGTTAACAGCTGGATCATAAACCACAGACATGGACACGAGCCTGTGGCGTGTGGTCAATCAGGTCAACCATTGCGTGGCATGGTAGCATAGCAGTTAGAGTAATCAGAATTAGGTTTAATATCAGTGGCATACCTCGTGAAATTTGTTGACTTTGCGGCAACATTACAATGCAATACATAACGATAGAGAAACAAACTGTAAATTACAGTAGTTAAATTAAATAAGTGGTGCAAAACTAGAAATAAATAAGTAGTGAGGTAGTGTTTATGGTTTCGATGTCCATTCAGAAATCGGATGGCAGAGGAGAAGAAGTTGTTCCTGAATCACTGAGTGTGTGCCTTCAGGCTCCTGTACCTCCTCCCTGATGGTAGCAATGAGACAAGGCATAACCTGGGTGATGGGGGTCCTTAATGATGGACGCTGCCTTTTTGAGGCATCACTCGTTGCAGATGCTTTACAGCACCAGTTGGCAGCATTCCTCGATTGACATCTCAATGTGCTAGAAGACAAAAGTAAGTACATTTTTATCAAAGTATGTATACATTATACACTCTTGATATTCGTCTACTTACAGTCAGCCACAAAAAAATAACATGCATGTATAAATAAATAAAAGGACTGGCTAACACTCAATGATCAGAGAATAAAAATCACATCATGCCCGTAAAAAAAGACTGTATAACTCCCAAAATGCAATGAAAACAAATATCATGCAAACAGTAACCGTAAGCAAATAGCATTTCTGAACTGAAGTCCACAAGTCCGTTAGTTTGTCGCAGAGCCGAGTAAACGTCGCGGAGCAGTGATCTGAACTGGCCCCCACCTCACCTCGGGCCCCTACACACTGACCTTTTCAATCTGGCCCCGCGCTTAACTCTGCGTCCGAAGAATGGGTTCTGCCGCTTCAAGCAGTGATCTGAACCGGCTCGTACCTCACCTTGGGCCTCGACACCCTGACCTTTTCAATCGAATTGCTTCCAGGTCCAAAGGGAAGTGAGAGGATATTACCTGCAATGATCATTGGCCAGAAAATGTGTGGTTAACGAAGTATTTAGTTGATTTCCTAGTTTTGTTAGCCAGCAACTAGAAGTCGCTGAGGGTCACCAGCATCATCTTAAACCAGAATCGTAAACCAACAGGTTTCGGGCAGAGCAGAGGGCACCTTTCGCTGAGCTGAAGACCTTTCAGCAGTGCTTGATAGCGCCTATGTGTGTGCCACTGGGAACATCCCCGTGGATCAGAGGGTCCTCTGTCATGCAACTGTTCAGGATGAACTATGATACATGCTGTTTTAGAACATAGAACATAGAAATCTACAGCACATTACAGGCCCTTCGGCCCACAATGTTGTGCCAACTGTGTAACCTACTCTAGAAACTGCCTAGGATTTCTCTACTGCATAGCCCTCTATTTTTCTAAGCTCCATGTACCTATCTAAGAGTCTCTTAAAAGACCCTATCCTATCTGCCTCCAGATACACTGTCGCTGGCTGTGCATTCCACACACCCACCACTCTCTGTGTGAAAAACTTACTTCTGACATCCCCCTTGTACCTTCTTCCAAGCACCTTAAAAGTAGATCGCTCGTGTTAACCATTTCAGTCCTGGGAAAAATCCTCTGGCTATCCACACAATCAATGACCCTCATCATCTTATACACCTCTTTCAGGTCACCTCTCATCCTCTGTCGCTCCAAGGAGAAAAGGCCAAGTTCACTCAAACTATTCTCATAAGGCACACTCTCCAATCCAGGCAACATCCTTGTAAATCTCCTCTGCCCTCTCTCTATAGTATCCACATCCTTCCTGTAGTGAGGTGACCAGAACTGAACACAGTACTCCAAGTGGGGTCTAACTAAGGTCTTTTATAGCTGGGACCTCACAGCTCTTGAACTTAATCCCACAGTTGATGAGGGCCCACACACCACGTGTCTTCTTAACAACATTGTCAACCTGCGCAGCAGCTTTGAGCATCCTTTGGGCACAGACCCCAAGATCTCTCAGATCCTCCATACTGCCAAGAGTCTTACCACTAATATTATATTCTATTTTCAAATTTGATCTACCAAAATGAACCATTTCATGCTTATCAGGGTTGAAGTTCATCTGCCACTTCTCAGCCCAGTTCTGTATCCTATTGATGTCCCGCTGTAACCTCTGACAGACTATCCACCACACTTCCAGATTCTGTTTTGCCAGTATCCTAGGATTAATTGCCCCAGCCTTAGGTATGGCATAGTAGTGTAGCTGTTAACGTAATGTTATTAACCTGGATTCAATTCCACCTGTAAGGAGTTTGTATATTCTCTCTGCGACCGTGTGGGTCTCCTCCAGGTGCTCCCACATTCCAAAGACACAACAGTTAGTAGATTAATTGGTCACATGGGTGTGATTGGGTGGTGTTGGTTCATTGGGCTGTAAAGGCCTGATACCGTGCTGTATCTAAATAAAAACATGACTAAAAGACACAAATCTACAAAGGCAGGTAAATTTAAATTCAAATTATTTAAAAAAAATCTCTAACATTAAAAGCATTAATTTACATTTTTTTTTGTTTTTTAAGTGCACTAATATCTTTCAGGGAGGGAGATATGTCCTTATTTCGATTGGCCTACATGTAGCTCCAGGCCCACCAACAATGTTGACTCTTAGCAACCTCTTCAGTAGACAGGCATTATCTGCCAGAGTTACATTAAAAAGTACTGTATTGATGCGACACACACACACACACACACACACACACACACACACACACACACACACACACACACACACACACACACACACACACACACACACACACACACACACACACACACACACACACACACACACACACACACACACACCAAATCAGGTAGCATCTATGGAAATGAGCAGTCGATGTTTTCAGCCAGGACCCTTCACCAGGACTGGGTAAGAAGGGAACAGAAGCCAGAATAAGAAGGTGGGGAGAGAGGAAGGAGTACAAGAGGGGTGATTCAAGAAGCCAGAAGATGATAGGTGGATGAGGTCGTGGGCTGAAGAAGAAGGAATCTGATAGGAAAGGGCAGTGGACCATGTGAGAAAGAGAAGGAGGAGGGCAACAAGAGGGATGTGGGGAGAACAGAAGGGGTGTGAGGGGAACCAGAATGGGGAATTGAAAAAGAGAGAAGAAGGAACAGTGAGAAATTAATGGAAATTAGAAAAATGATCTGGCTCACCTTTCATCCCTTCTCTTCTCAAATTCTCCCTCTGGCACCCCTCCTCCTTCCCTTTCCCCTATGGTCATACTGTAGAGCCTCTGGTGCACATAGCCATCTGATACAGAGGTGAAAGTGCAGTCATCGAGCTCCCATGGGGGCCTGTCTTCATTGGTAACAGCTGGAATAAGTGATTTGCTGTTTCTATGTGAACAATGGCAGGTAGACAGCTGCCCTGTGAAGGTGTGTCACAGTCATTGAGCTGAATTAGCAGTCAAGTGCAGCCTCTGATGCTTGCTGAAACTTAACAGTTTCATGAGAGAGAGAGAGAGAGAGAGAGAAAGAAAGAAAAGATTTTCATAGATTCTATTACATTTCTTTATTTTTTTTTCCTGCGAATGCCTGCAAGAAAATGAATCTCAGGGTAGTAAATGGTAACATATACATACTCCGATAATAAACTTCCTTTGAACTTTCAGCTATTAATATTCAGAGAACCCAAGTCCAAATTAAATCATCAATCCCTTCTCATTGTTGGACATCACTCTTGAAACAGTATTCATCAAAGGGACTGCTGTCAGTCAGAGGTGATATACCACTGTCTTCCTATGGGCAATTGGTATCAGCAATGGAATTGGTTTATTGTTGTCACATGTACGGAGATGCAGTGAAAAGCTTGTCTTGCATACTGTTCACACAGATCAGATCATTACACAGAGTACTGAGGTAGAACAAGGTAAAACAATAACAGAATGCAGAATAAACTGTAACCACTACAGAGGAAGTGTAGTGCAGGCAGAAAATAAAGTATAAGATCATAATGAGGTAGATTGTAAAGTCAAGAGTCCATCTTTATCATACAAGAGGTTAGCTCAAGACTTTAATAACAAAGGGCGAGAAGCCGTTCTTGAGGCTGGTGGTACACGTTTTCAGGTTTATTTATATCTTCTGCCAGACGGGGTGAGGTTTTTGTTTATGCTGGCTACTTTGCTGAGGCAGTGAGAAATACGGAGAGTCCATATAAGGCAGTGGTCCCCAACCACCGGGCCTCAAAGCATGTGCTACCGGGCCGTGAGGAAACGATATGATTTGGTGATATGAAACGATATGAGTCAGCTGCACCTTTCCTCGTTCCCTGTCACGCCCACTGTTGAACTTGAACACACGCGAGGTCATTACCCTCGCGAGATCATCAGTCGCCTAACCGCAGTGACACCCTCGCGCCAGGGATCACTGGTTGGCCTCGCGCAGCCGGCGGGAAGTGCCGTTGGTACCAGCCTGCAGCGCGGACAGATTGGCGCCGCCTCCAAACCGGTTTAGCACACCGAATGTTCATGGGGATCCCAGTGCTAAAATATTCACAGACGACCTAATTCGGGCTCAGGGTTTCGTAAGTACCAGAGCAGCTACCTCGCTGAGATCAACTGAATGTCATCCCTCGAGCCAAACTTTTGTTGCCCACTCTCTCTGGACTGTGACCGCTGTGGCCCCGGTACGGGGACCTCTGGCTCTCACCTGGTCCTCTCACTGGTGCAATGATTTTATACGTTCATACGAGGAAAATATGCACAGTGTGTTTAATATCCAAACGTTGCTTAAAACGTTATGATGCTATTGACTTGTAAGTGAGTTATAATTGACTTATCACCATATTCATGCGAGGAAAATATGTGCTGTGTGTTTAATATTAAATTTGTTAGAGAAACCATTTTAGAAACGAAATTGAGTGTATTAGCTACTTTTAAGTGACTCTTAGTTCACTTATTACCTATATTCCGGTAGTGATTAACACCCCACCTCACCGGTCAGCCGGTCCGCAGGAATATTGTCAATATTAAACTGGTCCACAGTGCAAACAAAGGTTGGTGACCCCTGATATAAGGGAGGTTGGTTTCTGCAACGTGCTGAGCTGTGTCCACAGTTCTGCAGTTTCTTGCAGTCATACGCAGATTAGGGATGGCAAATAAAGTCTGATCATCCCCAAAACTTAATATCTATATAAAACATTTGATTTAGGGTGTCCACTAATCTGAAGATTGTGAACTGGACGTGGATATTTATGAGCTTTTGACAGGGTAAAGAATAACTAGTTCTTTATTCCCCACTCAGAACCTGTTGGGAATAATGAACCCTCTATTCGTACCTCTGTCTCCTGATCTCCAATTAATCTATTTCCATTTTGGGAACCCTGTTATCAGACACACAAACATCTCATGTCCTCGATGCTGGAATGTCTTCTTCTTCTTCTGCTTCTCAAGTCCATCACCCCAATCCCACCCACAGCAGCTTGCCAGAGTCCTCTGTCCTGGGCCAGTCTTTCAAGTTTTCCCAAGAGTAGCCCATTTTCTTGGTGTATTCTTCCTTTCCCAGGGATGAGGTCTTTGGAGATTCTGTTGGCGTTTCTGCAGCACTGGGTTTTTATGGGATACTGTTGCTAGCCCAGTGTCCAACCCTCCTCCTTTTGCAGCCGGGCTTGGGACCGTCCATGATGGGATAATGCTCGACTGTCAGAAAAGTACAAATCTTGCACTCTGATGTCCTGCGGAACAAGTAGCAGCAACCTTTTATTTGTCAAAGAGGAATCAGATGGACCCCCCAAGGTCAAGATAATGAGATGCCAAAAGAAGTTCTCCTGGAGTATCGAATAAATCAGACAGCTTGAAACAACGTTCAGCTTCTGTCAGAGGTTGGATCTGACTCAGTTTAACTTGAATCTTTAACCAAAATTTTCTGATAAAAGCCGAGGAGCACTGGGTCTTTCCATCAATAAGAGGAGCTGCCCACCTCTCCCAAATCACCCTTTCGTTTCTTCCCTATATGTACACTTTTTCAATCTGTTCCTTATTTCTGTCTCTCTCCCCTTCTCTCTCCCAATTCTCTCCTTGTCTCATTCTCTCTCTCTCAACCTCCTCATTCTCTCACCCTCCCCTTCTCTCTTTACTATTTTTCTTTCACCCACCCTTTCCTGCTACCCTTCTTCCTCCACCTGCTCTCTCTCACTTCCTCCCTCTTCCCCTTCTCCCTCTCCCCTGCTCTCTTTTACACTCTCTCCCTTACTCTCCCTCTCTTTCATCCCCTCTCCACCCTCTCCCTCCTATCTTTCTCCTCCTTACCCCTCTCTCTGCCCCCTCTTCCCATCCTTCCCCCTCTCCCTCCCTCTCTCAGTCATCCCAGCCACTCCCCTTCCCTTCCCTTTCCCTCTCTCTCCCACTCCCCTCCAACCTTCCCTCCTTCTCCTTTTCATTTTCTACCTATCTCACTCCCTCTCCTTCTCTTGTTTCTCCCTCCCCTCCCTCTTTTCCTCACTCCCTCTCTCTCCTTTCCATCTCTCTCTCGCCCCCTGTCCCTCTCCCCTTCTTCCTGCAAGTCTGCCTCTCCCGCCTCCTCCCCTCGTTTTCCCTCTCCCTTTCCACCTCTAATCTCCCCCCATCTCTCTCTCCCTCGCTGAGTTCATTGGGTTCATGTGACTGCCTCCTCCCCCTTTTCCTGCTGCCTACTGCACTCTTCAGGACAGTGATATTGTAAAAGGTTCCCTCTCCTCGGGGAAGTCTTCCGCATCCCCAGATCTATGTGTCCGTATCCTCTGGAGACCAACCTCTACCCAGGTATGCACAGCCAATGATTATGCTACCTCAGCATGCAAGGAGATTTCAGCGCCCCCCCCACCCCCAACTGTGTCAGAGATGACCAATTTGACCTTGAGTGGACCATCCAACCCCAAGAGTTCTCTACCACAAAGACCTATGGACAATCTGTATGGGTTACAAATGCCGTACTAATGGACACCTGCACATACAAACAACTTTCATAACATTATTAAGTTATTTGTAATTAAACTATTGATTATTTGTTATTATTATTAAATTATTATCAGTGATCCCCTCTTACCCCTTCTCTTCTCACCTGCCCATCACCTCACTTTGATGCCCCTCCTCGTTCCTTTCCTCCCAAGGTACATTCTCTTCTCCTATCAGATTGCTTCTTCTTCAGCCTTTTAACTCTTCCACCTATCACCTCCCAGCTTCTTACTTCATTCCCCCCCCCGCATCTTTCATCCACTTACCCCACACCTCTCACCTGCCAGCCTGTACTCCTTCCCCTCCCCCACCTTCTTATTCTGGCTTCAGTCTCCTTCCTTTCTTGGCCTGAAGAAGGGTCCTGGCCTGAAATATCACCTGTTTATTCATTTCCATAGATGCTGCCTGACCTGCTGAGTTCCTCCAGCACTGTGTATGTGACATTTGTTTGTTCCTATGAGTGACAGAACTAGTTTCCTCTCTCTTCTTTGCCTTTAGTAATTTTTCTTTCTTATCAGTCTTCTGTGCTTTGATGCCATGCTGCGGAGGTATGTTTGAGGTATCGGGGGATTCTAGAGTATTTTCAGACTAGGGAACAAACTAGACTTACAGAACCGGTTTATTACTGGGGATAGCCGATGCTTTGAACTCTGAGGACTCAATCAGTCTCACACTACTGCTCCGTGTCTCTCCAGCCACCACTGCTGACGCAGCCCACCCACCACCGAAGTAATCAGCCGAGCATGAGAGTGCTGGCTTCAGGCAGGCATCGTCTACACGGGAAATCAAACCATTGCTCATACACCTTGTAACTTAAAACAATTACTCTCCACATTCACACTGGGACAGAGAAAAATGTTATTGCTCCATCTTTATTTCGGAACTTTATTTCTCCCTTAGAACTTCTTTAAAAATCAAAATAAACTTTATTCATAATAAAAAAAAACTACCAGAATAAATCGTGTAATGCCTGTTCATTTTAACTTTCACAGACAAAGCATTAAGCACTGTTCAATTGTATTTCATAAAACCAATAGCACTGTTATCACTCTCGTGGCCTCCTGGGGTGGTGTGTGTTAATCCCATCACCCCTACTGGGGCATAGGCACCAAAGGAAGCTGACCAGAGCCCCCTAACCTGGGCCGGTCTTTCAGGTTGAACCCAGGTGCAACCCGTCTTCAAAGATCCTTCCTCTCCCAGGGATGAGGTCTTTGGAACTTATAACGACGTTTCTGTAGAAAGGGATTTTTACGGGATGGGGTTACTATCCCCATGGCCAACCCTTCTCCTTTCATAGCCGGGCTGGGACTGTCCATGGCGGAGTTCCCTGGGGTGATACACTACTGTAATAATTGAAGGGCTTCCTCACCTAACCTTGCCCCACCCCGTCTAATGGCAGAAGAACCCTATACTGTGGTCATTCCTCACCGAGGCCTTCAGGTGGCTGCATCAAGCTTCTGTGCGTCCCTCAGCACGTACTCACACAGCCTGGAATGTGCCAGTCGGCAGCAGCATTCCTCCACGGACATCTCGATGGGCTGGCAGACCAACAAGTTTCAGGCAGACCGAAAGGGTGTCTTTCACCAAGCTGATGATCCGTCAGCAGCAGGTGTGTGCGCGCGCGCGCGTCCGTCCGCCCATCCAGCACAGGCCCAGTCATTGGGTATATTTAAAGTGCAGGTTGATAGGTTCTTGCTTAGTAAGGGTGGCAAAGATTACCGGAAGATCAATCTAACCTCTCCCTCCCACATAGCCCTTCATTTTTGTCACAACCATGTGCCGAAGAGTCTCTTAAACAGCCCTAATGCATCTGCCTCTACCCCTACCCCTGGCAGCACATTCCACAAACCCATCACTCTCTGTGTAAAAAAACTTACCTCTGATATCCTCCTTACACTTTCCTTCAATCAATTTAATATGATGCCCTTGTGTTTCTCTTAGTCTTCTTTCTCTCTCCCTCCAATCTTTCTTTTCTCACTTTCTTCTCCCTTTCTGCTTCTCCATCCTCTCCCTTTATCATTTTTTTCTCTCTCTCTCCTTTTCCTTTTCTCTCACTCTCTTTCTCCCCCTCCCCTCTCCTTTTCTCACCATCCTCCCATGAAGATTTTGCTACCTAGTCCGAGGCAAGGACCTTTTCTTCCAGATGTTAAGCTTGGAAGCATAGTGTATTCCTTAGTTGTCACTAGGACTAAATCCTGGAACAGCACTGCAGTAGCACTTTCACCAGGAGGGTTACTATTTTGAGTCTGGATTATCTTTATTTATTCAGAGATACAGTGCAGAACAGGCCCTTTTGGCCCTTCGAGCCAAGCCAGCCAGCAATGCCCAGTTTACCCCTAACCTAATCATGGGACAACTCGCAATGACCAATCGGTACGCCCTTGGACTGTGGGAGGAAACCGGAGCACCCGGAGAAAACCCAAGCATTCAACGGGGAGAACATACAAACTCCTTACAGAGGACACCAGGACTGAGCTCTGAACCCCAATTCAATGAGCTGTAATAGCACAGTGTTCATTAACCATTTTACTACCCTGGCATCTGGTGATCCAGGCCAGGACTAGCAGACTCAAAAACAGTTACTTCCCCCAAACAGTAAAGCTGATCAACACCTCCACCCACTAACCCACCCCCCAGACCCCAGACTCCACTACTTTATCATTTCCTGCCAGTCACCTTGTGTACAGACACTTCTGTGCCTAGTGTCACCCTATGGACATACAATCCATCTATGTAGCAAACACGAGGAAATTTTGTGTGTGTTGTTTGAATTTCCAGCATCTGCAGATTTCCTCGTGTTCTCCAGCTCTGTATCACTTTCGTCAATCACCTTTCCAGCTCTTAGCTTCACCCCACCCCCACCCCCTCCGGTCTACTCCTATCATTTCGCATTTCCCCCTCCCCCCACTACTTTCAAATCTCTTACTGAATTTCCTTTCGGTTAGTCCTGACGAAGGGTCTCGGCCCAAAACGTTGACAGTGCTTCTCCCTATAGATGCTGCCTGGCCTGCTGTGTTCCACCAGCATTTTGTGTGTGTTATCCATCTATGTATATAAGCTATGCTATGTATTTATATTTATTGTAATTTTTATTAATGTATTTTTTATCTGAGTGTTGTTTTATTATTGTGTACTTTATTTTATTGCTTTTTTGTGCTGCATGGGATCCGGAGTAACAATTATTTCATTCTCCTTCACTGTGTACTGGAAATGACATTAAACAATCTTGAAACAACAGCTCAGGAATTTGATCCATTGACAGCTTCTCAACTGTAATTAAAGATACACAATAAATGATAGCTCCAACATCTGGTAAGTAATTTTAAAGAATTATCCTCACCCCCATCCTTGGCTGGAAATCACAGATACCGTGATTTACTTGGAGTTCTCTACCCCTGTGGTTAAAGATGGTCTTACTGGATGGGAGGCAGGGTAACGTAGCAATTAGTGTAACAATTTACAGCGCCAATGACCCGGGATGAGGAGTAGATTTAAAAGGTGGAGGGGGGAGAGAGAAACACAAGGTGATAGGTGAAACTGGGAGGGGAGGGATGAGGTAAAGAGCTGGGAAGTTGATGGTGAAAGAGATACAGGGCTAGAGAAGGGGGAATCTGATAGGAGAGGACAGAGGCCATGGAAGAAAGAAAAGAGGGAGGAGCACCAGAGGGAGGCGATGGGCAGGCAAGGAGATAAAGTGAGAGAGGGAAAAGGAGATGGGGAATGGGGGGTGGGGGGGTTGGGCATTACTGGCAGCTGATCTCTTATACTGAACACTCTAACAAACTTGTACAGATGTACTGTTGAAAGAATCCCGATGATGGTTTGGGACAGGAAATGAGCAAGAGACTCTGCCTAATATATCACAGGCACATACTCCCCACCATTAGTAGTATCTGCAGAACGCGCTGTCTTCAGAAGGCAATGTCAATTCAAGATTGTTTAAGATTCATAAGACCATACAACATCAGAGCAGAATTAGGCCATTTGGCCCATTGAGTCTGCTCCGCTATTTCATCATGGCTGATCTATTTCCCTTTCAACCCCATTCTCGTGCCTTCCCCATGTAACCTTTCTTGCCTTGACTAATCGAGAACCTATCAACCTCCACCTTAAACACACCCGATGATCTAGCCTGTACAGCCACCTGTGGCAACGGTTTCCACAGATTCACCACCCTCCGGCTAAAAATCAAAGATCCCAAGATTTATTTGAATTCAAAATTGTTTAATGTCATTTCTAGTACACAAGTGTAAAGGAGAACAAAATAGATATGATGCAGAAAAAAGCACAATAAATATAAATACACAAGATAACTTATATACATAAGTTGATTGTACAGTATATCCATAAAGTGATGTTAGGTGACTCCGACAGGAAATGATGAAGTAGTGGTGGTTGGGGGTGTGGAGGGGTGGGTTAGTGGGTGGAGGTGTTGGTCAGTCTTACTGCTTGGGGAAAGTAACTGTTTTTGAGTCTGGTGGTCCTGGTGTGGATTCTACATAGGCTGTACCCTGATGGGAGTGGGACAAACAGTCCATGAGCAGGGTGGGTGGGATCCTTCATGATGTTCCTGGCCCTTTTCCAGCACCTTTCTGTATAAATGTCCTTGATGGTGAGTAGGCTGGTGCTGGTGGTGCATTGGGCACTTTTCACTACCCGTTACAGAGCCTTCCTGCCCACCACAGAGCAGTTTCCATACCATGCAATGATGCAGCTTGTTAGGATGCTCTCTATTGCGCATCTGTAGAACAGTCATACCAGGTGGGAATCAAAAATTCCCACCATCTGGACCACACCATCTTCTTCCAACTTCCATTGGACAGGAGGTACAAAGGCCTGAAGTCCCACACCACCAGGCTCAAGAACAGCTACTTCCTTTCAACCATTCAGTTCTTAAACCAACCTGCAAAGCCCTGATCACCACCATGACCACTTTGACCATTTCCCTCTAAAATGAGCTTCTTTTCCTTCCAATTGTGCTTTCTTGTAAAAAATGTGTACAATTCATATTATTTATCTGAAGCTACAATACTGTGCAAAAGTCTTAGGCAAACATATATAGCTGGTGTGCATATTTGTGCCCTTGCTGCAGTAACTTTATGTATTTGACTGTCCTGCTGCTGTTGTTGCAAAAGATTATGACCCAGGTGATTCTGATATGGGTCTCTACTGTGGACTGAGAGTGGGAAAGGGGCCAGGGAGAGGGGAACCGTGGCTGGTAAAAGGGGAAGGGAAAGGGGAGGGAGCTGAAAGCACCAGAGAGACATTCTGTAATGATCAATTAACTAATTGTTTGGAATCAAATGACCTTGGCTGATGTGTGTCTGCACTGGTGCCCCCCCCCCCCACTCCTGGCACTCCTTCTCTGCCACCTGTCCCACACCCCTCCCGTGGGGCTCCACCCTCACCATTCCCAACACCCATTCCTCCCGCCAGATGTGCAAACTCGCTCTCTGCTCCACATGGACAAGTACAATATTGGGCAAAAGTCTTGGGTACCCCAGCTACATATACGAGCCTCAGATTTTTGCACAGGACTGTATGTGCCTGTGATCAGGCTGCAACTAAGTTTTCATTGAACCTGTGCACACATAGATTTGTGCAGAAAATGATAAGCTCCACTTTGATTTTATTTAACATTAGTTAATGTTTCCTCTCATTGTTTGGGCTGTTGATTGTGAAAGTAAGGAAGCAAAGTGCAACTATATAAATGCCAGTTGGTCAGCACGTGGGAGTATTGTGTGCAGTTTTGGTCACCCCATTATAGGAAGGATAAGGATCTTGTGGAGAAGGTGAAGAAGAGGTTCATGAGGATGTTGTCTGGATTACAGGGTTTGAACCATAAGGAAAGGCTGGAGAAAGTTGGGTTGTTCTTCCTATAGGAGGGAGATTGAAAATAAGTATCCCCGGTATTATTTATTTATTTATACTTGGCAGAGTTTGTCTTCTTTTGCACATTGGTTGTTTGTCAGTCTTTGTGTGTAGTTTTTAATTGATTCTCTTTGTATTTCCCTATTCTACTGTGAATGCCTGCAAGAAAATGAATATCAAGGTAGTGTGGCATCCGTTAGTCTCGCAAGACTATGGATCTGTGCCCTCTGCAGGGCGCAGGCCTGGACAAGGTCGTATGGAAGACCGGCAGTTACCCATGCAGCGAGTTTCCCCTCTGCACGCCACCGATGTTGTCCAAGGGAAGGGCAAGGGCTGATACAGCCTGGCACCATATGCTCAAGGTAGTATATGGTGACATATAGTACTTCAGTAATAAATTTACTTTGGGTCTTAGAGGTTTTTAAAACTATCAGAAGCACAGAGTCAGTCAGGTTGATTTCCTCAGGCTGGTTACCGGGGTGACATGGGTTACCAGGGGTAGTAGTGGAAGCAGTCACCTTAAGAGGCTTTTACACTGGCACATGTATATGATGGAATGGAATTGAAATTCAAAGTTCAAAGTACATTTATTATCAAAGTATGTATAACATACCTTGAGGTATGTTAGGGAATAACCTTGAGGTTTATTGTCTTGCAGCCAGCCACAAAACAAAGAAACACAATGGCATCCACAAAACATTCCCACTCAATAAAGGCTGTCAAATATCTAATGTGCAAAAAAAGACACATGGTGCAAACAATAAAAAAAAACAAATAAATAATACACAGAACATGAACTGCAGAGTCCCCGAAGGTGAGTCCACAGCCACGTAGCCAGTTCAGTGCTGGACCGGTCCCAGAGCCCCATGGCTGCAGGCCACAGCCACGTAGCCAGTTCAGTGCTGGACCAGTCCCGGAGCCCCATGGCTGCAGGCCACAGCCACGTAGCCAGTTCAGTGCTGGACCGGTCCCAGAGCCCCATGGCTGCAGGCCACAGCCACGTAGCCAGTTCAGGAGCCCCATGGCTGCAGGCCACAGCCATGGAACCAGCTGCAGGCCACAGCCACGTAGCCAGTTCAGTGCTGGACCAGTCCCAGAGCCCCATGGCTGCAGGCCACAGCCACGTAGTCAGTTCAGTGCTGGACCGGTCCCGGAGCCCCATGGCTGTAGGCCACAGCCACGTAGTCAGTTCAGTGCTGGACCGGTCCCGGAGCCCCATGGCTGCAGGCCACAGCCATGGAACCAGTTCAGTGCTGGACCAGTCCCGGAGCCCCATGGCTGCAGGCCACAGTCACGTAGCCAGTTCAGTGCTGGACCAGTCCCAGAGCCCCATGGCTGCAGGCCACAGCCACATAGCCAGTTCAATGCTGGACCGGTCCCGGAGCCCCATGGCTGCAGGCCACAGCCACGTAGCCAGTTCAGTGCTGGACTGGTCCCAGAGCCCCATGGCTGCAGGCCACAGCCACGTAGCCAGTTCAGTGCTGGACCGGTCCCAGAGCCCCATGGCTGCAGGCCACAGCCACGTAGCCAGTTCAGGAGCCCCATGGCTGCAGGCCACAGTCACGTAGCCAGTTCAGGAGCCCCATGGCTGCAGGCCACAGCCACGTAGCCAGTTCAGGAGCCCCATGGCTGCAGGCCACAGCCACGTAGCCAGTTCAGGAGCCCCATGGCTGCAGGCCACAGCCACGTAGCCAGTTCAGTGCTGGACCGGTCCCAGAGCCCCATGGCTGCAGGCCACAGCCACGTAGCCAGTTCAGTGCTGGACCAGTCCCAGAGCCCCATGGCTGCAGGCCACAGCCATGTAGCCAGTTCAGTGCTGGACCAGTCCCGGAGCCCCATGGCTGCAGGCCACAGCCATGGAACCAGTTCAGTGCTGAGGCGAGTAAAGTCTCACGGAGTTGTGAGCCGAGCACCTGCTCATCCTTTGCCCTCTGCCTCAACACCTTAATCTTTTTAATCTGGCTCAGCACATAAACATCAGTTTGTTTTCTGCTCTCGGGCCTGGGCCCTGCCACTTCAGTCCGGCCTGAAGATTCGGTCTGGCCCAAGGTTCGCGCTAGCCATGGCCACTGTGGCCGTTTCTGCATTCTCAAGAGTGATTGGAATTGAATATACAGGGAACAGAGAGATATGGATCATGTACAGATGGAAACGATTTAGTTATGCTTGTCATAATTTTCAGTACAGACATTGTGAGCTGAAGTGCCTGTTGCGGTGCTCTGCAGTTCAAATGGCTGGTTGATGGTTGGGGTGTTCTGAAGGGATCTGTGCTGTATCCTTCTTTGACACCATGGCTATCCTCACTGGGGTGATTAAGGGAATCCCATCCACAACTTATTGAGCTGAGTTGTTAAAGCAAATGTTTAGTAATTGTATAACACAGGGAGTTGCAGTTTCAGTTTAACACTGAACTGAGAACTCTGATTGCTAGGACTGAATCACATTGTTGCCATGGAAACCATCATGTGAAGAATCATGGATAAGGAGTGAAGATGGTCACAAAGACATCCATGAAAACTGTCCTGGATGACCATGGAAATCATGTCCGTGAGCGATACGTTGCTATGTCTTCCATCTGATTCACCCACTGCCCTCGTGACTGAACTCTCACACTTTGCTCTGTCAACATTTATTGCACTTCTGACATTCACACTCTTGGTGGAGGCATCTGTTCTTCAAAGCAGCCTGCTGCAAGCCTTTTCTATTCCACCAGACAGATTTTGACTTCCACCAAACTTTCTGTATACCTGCGGCTAAGGTGCCACAATAGAGCTGCAACGCACATATATGTACTTTGATAATAAATTTACTTTGAACTTTGAAGAGGGACCAACAAAGAGCAGATGAATCAGCAAAGTTTATGTGAGCAGATAAGTGGTGAGCCATTTCAAGTTCCTGGGTGTCAACATCTCTGAGGATCTATCCTGCGTCCAACATATTGATGCAGCTATAAAGCAGGCATGACAGCAGCTATATTTCATTAAGAGTTTGAGGAGATTTGGAATGTAACCAAAGACATTTGCAAATTTCAACAGATGTACCGTGGAGAGCGTTCTAACTAGTTGCATCACCGTCTGGTATGGGGGGGTGGGGGAGGGCAGGTGGGAGCTACTGCACAGGATCAGAAAAAGCTACAGAAAGTTGTAAACTCAGCCAGCTCCATCATTGGTACTAGCTCCCCCCTACCCCCCCTCCCCCCAGCATCCAGGACATCTTCAAAAGGCGACGTCTTTAAAAGGTGGCATCTGTCAGTACCCTCATCACCCAGGATGCCCTCTTTTCATTGTTACCATCAAGGAGGAGACCATAAGAGATCCTAAGTGGTAGGAGCAGAATCAGGCCATTTGGCCCATCGAGTCTACTCTGCCATTTCAATATGGCTGATCCATTTTTCCTCTCAGCCCCAATCTCTTACCTTCCTTCCCGTATCCCTTCATGCCCTGACCATTCAAGAATCTATCAACCTCTGCTTTAAATATACATAAAGACTTGGCCTCCACAGCTGCCTGTGGCAAGGAATTCCACAGATTCACCATTCTCTGGCTAAAGAAATTCCTCCTCATCTCTGTCCTAAAAGGACAGCCCACTATTTTGAGGTTGTGTCCTCTAGTCCTAGACAATACCATCATAGGAAATTTCCTCTCCTCATCCACTCTATCGATTCCTTTCACCATTCGATAGGTTTCAGTGAGGTCACCCCTCATTCTTCTGAATTTGAGTGAATGTAGGCCCAGAGCCATCAAATGCTCTTCATACAAATCCCATCATAGGAACTCAGCAGGTTAGGTAGCTTCTATGGAAAGAATGGCCTGAAACACTGACTCTTTATTCCTTTCCACAGACGCTGCCTGACCTGCCGGGTTCTTCCACAACTTTGTGCTCACCAGCGAATCTGTCCGGTTCGTCTACTGTGTTCGGTGTTCCCAATGCGACCTCCTCTACAATGGCAAGACCTGTCGTAAGTTGGGGGACCGCTTCATTGAGCAGCTCCGCTCCATCCCGGTGGATAAACATTTTAATTCCCATTCCATCCCGCTCCAACATGTCGGCCCATGGCTTCCTCTTGTTCCATGATGAGGCCACCCTCAGGGTGGAGGAACAAGATCTTATATTCTGTCTGGGTAGCCTCCAACTTGATGGCATGAACATTAATTTCTCCCGCTAAAATCAAATTTTCCCTCCCTCTCCTCTCTTCTTCTATTCCCTGTTCTGTCCTCTTTCCTCTTCTCAGATGCCTATCACCTCCCACTGGGTCCCATCCCCTTTCTCCTGTGGTCCACTCTCCTCTCCCATCAGATTCCTTCATCTCCAGCCCTTTACCTTTCTCACTCACCTGACTTTACATATCTATCCTCCTTCCTCTCTCCCCACCATTTTATTCTGGCATCTTCCCCCTTCCTTTCCAGTCCTGAGGAAGGGTCTCGGCCCAAAATATCGACTGTTTATTAATTTCCATAGTTGCTGCCAGACCTCCAGCATTTTGTGTGTGTTTTTCTGGATTTCCAGAACTTGTTTCTGTGTGTGTGTGTGTGTGTGTGTGTGTGTGTGTGTGTGTGTGTGTGTGTGTGTGTGTGTGTGTGTGTGTGTGTGTGTGTGTGTGTGTGTGTGTGTGTGTGTGTGTGTGTGTGTGT
This sequence comes from Hemitrygon akajei, assembly GCF_048418815.1. Classification (NCBI taxonomy): domain Eukaryota; kingdom Metazoa; phylum Chordata; class Chondrichthyes; order Myliobatiformes; family Dasyatidae; genus Hemitrygon; species Hemitrygon akajei. Next base: position 7,816,010 of record NC_133134.1, read on the forward strand.
GTGTGTGTGTGTGTGTGTGTGTTACAATGAATCAATACTTTCTTTATTTCATCGGAGATAAAATGAGAACTAGAAATCAAACTGATGCTGCTGATGACTCAGTCCTCAGTCTGGATTTGTGATTAGGCTTATAAGGGATCCGACTGAAGACAGTTAACCAGTGCAAGTGTATTAATTTGAATAGAGATTTATATAATCAGAATCAGTATTTTATATGACAGTAATAAGTAAAGCAGTATTATTATTCCAGTCAACATAATGTTAGTTAAGTCAAAGCCAAAGTTAAGTTTATTGCTATATACTCCAGAACATATGCACAGGTCCAATGAAAAAACTTACTTGTAGTAGCATCACAGACACATAGTGTTATGTAAGCACCAGATTCAAGAACAGTTACCTCCTTTCAAGGCTCTTGATTAAAAGGGGAGAACTGCACTCATCTATTGAGATATTCCCATAACCAATGATCTCACTTTAAGGACTCTTTATCTTGTTATTTCATGCTCTTGTTATTTATTGCTATTTATTTATATCTGCATTTGCACTGTTGTCTACCTGATCTTTCATTGACAATAGTCAATAGACAATAGGTGCAGGAGTAGGCCATTTGGCCCTTCTAGCCAGCACCGCCATTCACTGTGATCATGGCTGATCATACACAATCAGTACCCCGTTCCTGCCCTCTTCCCATATCCCTTGACCTCGCTATCTATAAGAGCTCTATCTAACTCTCTCTTGAATGCATCCAGAGACTTGGCCTCCACTGCCTTCTGGGGCAGAGCATTCCACATATCCACCACTCTCTGGGTGAAAAAGTTTTTCCGCATCTCTGTTCTAAATGGCCTACCCCTTATTCTTAAACTGTGGCCTCTAGTTCTAGACTCACCCATCAGCGGGAACATGCTTCCTGCCTCCAGCGTGTCCAATCCCTTAATAATCTTATATGTTTCAATCAGATCCCCTCTCATCCTTCTAAATTCCAGTGTATACAAGCCCAGTTGCTCCAATCTTTCAACATATGACAGTCCCACCATTTTGGGAATTAACCTTGTGAACCTATGCTGCACTCCCTCAATAGCAAGAATGTCTTTCCTCAAATTTGGAGACCAAAACTGCACACAATACTCCAGGTGGGGTCTCACCAGGGCCCTGTACAGCTGCAGAAGGACCTCTTTACTCCTATACTCAATTCCTCTTGCTATAAAGGCCAGCATGCCATTAGCTTTCTTCACTGCCTGCTGTACCTGCATGCTTGCTTTCATTGACTGATGTACAAGAACACCTAGACCTCGTTGTACTTCCCCTTTTCCTAACTTGACTCCATTTAGATAGTAATCTGCCTTCCTGTTCTTGCCACCAAAGTGGATAACCTCACATTTATCCACATTAAACTGCATCTGCCATACATTTGCCCACTCACCCAACCTGTCCAAGTCACCCTGCATTCTCATAACATCTTCCTGACATTTCACACTGCCACCCAGCTTTGTGTCATCAGCAAATTTGCTAATGTTACTTTTAATCCCTTCATCTAAATCATTAATGTATATTGTAAACAGCTGCGGTCCCAGCACCGAACCTTGCGGTACCCCACTGGTCACAGCCTGCCATTCCGAAAGGGACCCGTTAATCGCTACTCTTTGTTTCCTGTCAGCCAGCCAATTTTCAATCCATGTCAGTACTATGCCCCCAATACCATGTGCCCTAATTTTGCCCACTAATCTCCTATGTGGGACTTTATCAAAAGCTTTCTGGAAGTCCAGGTACACTACATCCATTGGCTCTCCCTTGTCCATTTTCATAGTTACATCCTCAAAAAACTCCAGAAGATTAGTCAAGCATGATTTTCCCTTCATAAATCCATGCTGACTCGGACTGATCCTTCTACTGCTATCCAGATGTGTCGTAATTTCATCTTTTATAATTGACTCCAGCATCTTACCCACCACTGATGTCAGGCTAATCGGTCTATAATTCCCTGTTTTCTCTCTCCCTCCTTTCTTGAAAAGTCAGACAACATTAGCCACCCTCCAGTCAACAGGAACTGTTCCTGAATCTATAGAACATTGGAAAATGATTACCAATGCGTCCACAATTTCTAGAGCCACCTCTTTAAGTACCCTAGGATGCAGACCATCAGGTCCCGGGGATTTATCAGCCTTCAGACTCAACAGTCTATCCAACTCTGTTTCTTGCCTAATATAAATTTCCTTCAGTTCATCCTTTACCCTAGTTCCTTTGACCACTATTACATCTGGGAGATTGTTTGTGTCTTCCCTAGTGAAGACAGATCCAAAGTACTTGTTCAACTCATCTGCCATTTCCTTGTTCCCCATAATAAATTCACCCATTTCTGTCTTCAATGGTCCAATTTTGGTCTTAACTATTTTTTTGCTATTCACATACCTAAAGAAGCTTTTACTATCCTCCTTTATATTCTTGGCTTGTTTAACTTTGTACCTCATTTTTTCTTGACGTATTGCCTTTTTTGTTATCTTCTGTTGCTCTTTAAAAGCTTCCCAGTCCTCTGGTTTCCTGCTCATCTTTGCTATGTTATACTTCTTCTCTTTTATTTTTATACTGCCCTTTACTTCCCTCATCAGCCACGGCCACCCCTTACTCCCCTTAGGATCTTTCTTCCTCTTTGGAATGAACCGATCCTGCACCTTCTGCATTATTCCCAGAAATACCTGCCATTGTTGTTCCACTGTCTTCCCTGCTAGGGTATTGTTCCATTGAACTTTGGCCAGCTCCTCCCTCATAGCTCCATAGTTCCCTTTGTTCAACTGTAATACTGCCACATCCGATTTTCCCTTCTCCTTCTCAAATTATAGGTTAAAACATATCATATTATGGTCACTACCTCCTAATGGTTCCTTTACCTCCAGGTCCCTGATCAAATCTGGTTCATTGCACAACACTAAATCTAGAATTGCCTTCTCCCTGGTAGGCTCCAGTACAAGCTGTTCTAAGAATCCATCTCGGAGGCACTCCACAAACTCCCTTTCTTGGGGTCCAGTACCATTCTGATTCTCCCAGTCTACCTGCATGTTGAAATCCCCCATGACAACTGTATCATTACCTTTGCGACATGCCAATTTTAACTCTTCATTCAACTTACACCCTACATCCAGACTGCTGTTTGGGGGCCTGTAGATAACTCCCATTAGGGTCTTTCTACCCTTAGAATTTCTCAGTTCTATCCATACTGACTCTACATCCCCAGATTCTATGTCCCCCCTCGCAAGGGACTGAATATCATTCCTCACCAACAGAGCCACCCCACCCCCTCTGCCAGTCAGTCTGTCCTTTCGATAAGATGTATATCCTTGAATATTCATTTCCCAGGCCCTGTCCACTTGAAGCCATGTCTTTGTTATTCCCACAACATCGTACTTGCCAATTTCCAACTGAGCCTCAAGCTCATCTACTTTATTCCTTATACTTTGTGTATACATTGATCTTGTTATAGTCACTATTCTATAGATCTGATGCATATGCCCGTAGGAAAAAGAATCTCAGGGTTGTATGTGATGACATCTATGTACTCTGATCATAAAATTTACTTTGAACTTTGAAGCAGCATTCACAAGAAAAACATAAATTAAACACAATGTTTAAAAGAAAGAATGCAATCAAAACAAAAAAAAGTCAATTTTAGTTCAAGGTGATCAAAGTAGTGGTAGTGAAGCTAAATGTAGTCATTAGGGTTGTGCCAGTTGGTTCAAGAACCAAATGGTTGAAGGGGAGTATCTGTTCTTGAAGAATGGGGCTTCAGGTTTCTGCACCTTCTGCCTGATGGTAGCTATGAGAAGATGGCATGGCCTGGATGGTGGGGCACTTTGATGATGGGCGTTGTGAGAAGATGGCATGGCCCGGATGGTGGGACTCTTTGATGATGGAAGCTGTGTGAAGATGGCATGGCCCGGATGGTGGGGGCACTTTGATGATGGAAGCTGTGTGAAGATGGCATGGCCTGGATGGTGGGGGCACTTTGATGATGGAAGCTGTGTGAAGATGGCATGGCCCGGATGGTGGGGGCACTTTGATGATGGAAGCTGTGTGAAGATGGCATGGCCTGGATGGTGGGGGCACTTTGATGATGGAAGCTGTGTGAAGATGGCATGGCCTGGATGGTGGGGCACTTTGAAGATGGGCGTTGTGAGAAGATGGCATGGTCTGGATGGTGGGGCTCTTTGATGATGGGCGTTGTGAGAAGATGGCATGGCCTGGATGGTGGGGCTCCTTGATGATGGAAGCTGTGAGAAGATGGCATGGCCTGGATGGTGGGGCTCCTTGATGATGGAAGCTGTGTGAAGATGGCATGGCCCGGATGGTGGGGACTCTTTGATGATGGGCATTGTGAAAAGATGGCATGGTCTGGATGGTGGGGGCTCTTTGATGATGGAAGCTGTGTGAAGATGGCATGGCCTGGATGGTGGGGCTCTTTGATGATGGAAGCTGTGTGAAGATGGCATGGCCTGGATGGTGGGGCTCTTTGATGATGGAAGCTGTGTGAAGATGGCATGGCCCGGATGGTGGGGCTCCTTGATGATGGAAGCTGTGTGAAGATGGCATGGCCCGGATGGTGGGGACTCTTTGATGATGGGCGTTGTGAGAAGATGGCATGGTCCGGATGGTGGGGACTCTTTGATGATGGGCGTTGTGAAAAGATGGCATAGTCTGGATGGTGGGGGCACTTTGATGATGGAAGCTGTGTGAAGATGGCATGGCCTGGATGGTGGGACTCTTTGATGATGGAAGCTGTGTGAAGATGGCATGGCCTGGATGGTGGGACTCTTTGATGATGGAAGCTGTGTGAAGATGGCATGGTCTGGATGGTGGGGGCTCCTTGATGATGGAAGCTGTGTGAAGATGGCATGGCCCGGATGGTGGGAGCTCTTTGTTGATGGAAGCTGTGTGAAGATGGCATGGCCCGGATGGTGGGAGCTCTGTTGATGGAAGCTGTGTGAAGATGGCATGGCCTGGATGGTGGGGCACTTTGATGATGGAAGCTGTGTGAAGATGGCATGGCCCGGATAGTTGGGGCTCTTTGATGGTGGACGCTGCCTTCTTGAGGCAGCTCCTCCTGTAGACACTAACAAAGTTGGGGAGGGATTAGCCCGTAATGTACTGGGCTGAGTGCATTGCTCTCTGCAGCTTCTTACATTCCTGCACATTCGGATTGCTGTATCAGACCACAGGATTACGTCTATAGAGGCTCGTCAGTCCTGTGTGGCTCGAAATCCAGGATGCAGACATCAGATTTTGAAACATTAACTCAATAATTACTTTCTACAGATCTGTGCTTAACAGTTTTTCTCTTATTCAGTCGTTCTATTAGCATACAGTGTGCAAAAGAATCTTGCACGGATCTGTCAGATGTTTATATGATAGAATCTCTAGCTGACGCTGAGAGCCTGATGCACAGATGGCTGCTAATTCTTTTGTTATCTCTGGATGACAGAGTCTAAATCCAATTCTGAAAGGTCACATGAGGTAATCATGATGCTGCTCCTTTGTGATGTCAAATTGCCAGAAAATGAAGGGGCCCCATGGCCTGATTTTGCTTCAGGTGACCTCAGAGAAGTTATTTTAAATTGGCGCCAGCACCATTGGAGATTATACTAATTTGCCAGATTTTTTAAAATGCAAATCACTAAGGCTACTTCACTGGGTTGGGTCATTAAAATGTGAAGTGATTCTGAAGTGGGTGATGGTAATGTTCATGTGGATTCATAGAACTCTTCCAAAGGTGATGACTGTGACTCAGTGAGTAGTCCTCTTGTTCTTCTTATGACTGAGTCAGATATTGTGGGTGTCACACCCACTCCAAGGGCATGGGCCTGAGCCAAGGGCATCAGCTTGTTACCAAACTCACAGCATTGCGATCCCTCCTTTCGAAAGGGATTGTTAAACCAAGCAGCCCAACCGCCATCTTAATTAATTGATCAATTTAATGTGGAACAGGACTTTCCAGCCCATTGAGCCATGTTGCCCAGCAACCTACCTATTTAACCTCAGCCTAATCACAGCGGCATGATAATGTAGTGGTTATGACAACGCTTTACAGTACCAGTGATCAGGGTTCAATTCCTGCCACTGCCAAAAAGGAGCAGTTTGTACGTTCTCCCCGTGACCGTGTGGGTTTCCTCCGGGTGCTCCAGTTTCCTCCCATAGTCCAAAGGCCTACAGGTTGGTAGGTTAATTGGTCATTGTAAATTGACCCATGATTAGGCTAATGTTAAATGGAGAGCATTTCAATAAATAAGTAAATAAATGAACAATTTACAATGACTAATTAACCTACTAACCAGTAAATCTTTGGACTGTGGGAGGAAACTGATGCACCCAGAGGAAACCTCCACACACATGCGAAGAATGCACAAACTTTCTTACAGAGAGTGCAGAAATATCAACTATAAGTTATCATCTTTTATGTGTGTTATGTGTACTATAGTGCTTTACACCCAGCTTCAGAGAACCATTGTCTCATTTCTATATACATCATATGATGTATATAGTTAAGTGCCAATTTGACTTAACTTGATGAATTAAAATGACGGAATGACCTTCTAAACCAAAGAAGATGGAAGGTCCCCTAGCCTGCATCTGTGTCTTCATTCCATGATGTAGGAGGCTGAGGGGATCACCTTATAGAAGTGTTCAAGTTTATGAGAGGCGTAGATAAGGCGGATGGCAGCAACCCTTCCCTCGGGGTAAAAGGTTTGGTGTGAGAGGGGAAAGATTTAAAAGTGACCTGACGGGCACCAATTTCACACGGAGGATGGTGAGTAACTGGAACAAGGAAGTGGTTGAGGGAGATATCATAGTATCATTTAAGAAGCAGTTAGGTGCATGGAAGGGCAATGGTTGGAGGGCTTATGCAGAAAATTGGGACTAGCTGTTTGGGCACTGTGGTCAGCATGGACAGGTTGGGCCAAGAGGCCCATATCCACACTGCTCAGAGGCACAGGCCCTTCATCCTATGATGTCTATGTTGCTCTTACATCTACATTAATCCCACTTACCTGCATTAGACCCATAGCCTTCTATGCTACAGACTTCAGCAAGGCTTACCATGAGGTCTCACATGAATTTATGTTCTATGTCTCTGTAACAGGCCTGTCAAAATGGAAAAGGCAAATGGGATTTGAAAGATATGAACATTGCAAATTGAATCCAAAATCGGCTCAGCCAAAGGAAGTGTGTTTGGAACTTTAAGAACCAGAACCAGAACCAGAATCAGAACCAGAACTGGACCAGAATGAGAACCAGAATCAGAATGAGAACCAAAAACAGCATCAGAACCAGAATTAGAATCAGAACCAAAACCAGAAATAGAATCAGAAATGGAATCAGAATCAGAACCAGAATCAGAATCAGAACCAGAATGAGAACCAGAATCAGAAATTGAACTAGAAACTGAACCAGAATCAGAAACAGAACCAGAATCAGAACCAGAATCAGAAACAGAACCAAAACCAGAAATAGAATCAGAAATGGAATCAGAATCAGAACCAGAATCAGAATCAGAACCAAAACCAGAAATAGAATCAGAAATGGAATCAGAATCAGAACCAGAATCAGAATCAGAACCAGAATGAGAACCAGAATCAGAAATTGAACTAGAAACCGAACCAGAATCAGAAACAGAACCAGAATCAGAAACAGAACCAAAACCAGAAATAGAATCAGAAATGGAATCAGAATCAGAATCAGAACCAAAACCAGAAATAGAATCAGAAATGGAATCAGAATCAGAAACGGAACCAGAATCAGAAACAGAATCAGAACCAGAAATGGAATCAGAACCAGAATCAGAACCAGAATCAGAACCAGAAACAGAACCAGAACCAGAATCAGAAACAGAACCAAAACCAGAAATAGAATTAGAAATGGAATCAGAACCAGAACGGGAACCAGAATCAGAACCAGAAATTGAATCAGAATCAGAACTAGAATCAGAACCAGAATCAGAATGGGAACCAGAATTGGAATCAGAACCAGAATTAGAACCAGAATCAGAGTCAGAATCAGAAATGGAATCAGAATCAGAACCAGAAACTGAACCAGAATCAGAACCAGAAATTGAATCAGAATCAGAACTAGAATCAGAACCAGAATCAGAATGGGAACCGGAATCAGAATCGGAACCAGAAGCAAAAACAGAACCAGAATCAGAACCAGAATCAGAAACAGAACCAAAACCAGAAATAAAATTAGAAATGGAATCAGAACCAGAATGGGAACCAGAATCAGAACCAGAAATTGAATCAGAATCAGAACTAGAATCAGAACCAGAATCAGAATGGGAACCGGAATCGGAATCGGAACCAGAAACAGAAACAGAACCAGAAACAGAAACAGAACCAGAATCAGAGTCAGAATCAGAAATGGAATCAGAATCTGAACCAGAATCAGAACCAGAAATTGAATCAGAATCAGAACTAGAATCAGAACCAGAATCAGAATGGGAACCAGAATCGGAATCAGAACCAGAAACAAAAACAGAACCAGAACCAGAAACAGAAACAGAACCAGAATCAGAGTCAGAATCAGAAATGGAATCAGAATCAGAACCATAACTGGAATCAGAAACAAAATTAGAAATGGAATCAGAATGGGAACCGGAACTGGAATCGGAACCAGAATCAGAACCAGAACCAAAAACAAAACCAGAATCCGAAATGGAATCAGAATCAGAATCAGATCAGAAACTGAACCAGAACTAGATCCAGAATCAGAATCAGAACCAGAAACAGAATCACAACCAGAATCAGAATCACAACCAGAACCAGAATCAGAACCACAACCAGAACCAGAATCAGAATCAGAATCAGAATCACAACCAGAACCAGAATCAGAATCACAACCAGAACCAGGATCAGAATCAGAATGGGAACTCGAATCAGAACCAGAATCAGAATCAGAAACTGAACCAGAATCAGAACCAGAACTGGAATCTGAACCAGAATCAGAACCAGAACCAGAAACAGAACCAGAGTCAGAAAAGGAATCAGAATCAGATCAGAAACTGAACCAGAACTACATCTAGAACCAGAATCAGAATCACAATGGGAACCAGAACCAGAATTGGAACCAGAATCAGAACCAGAAACAAAAACAGAACCAGAGTCAGAACCAGAATCAGAAACAGAATCAGAAATGGAATCAGAATCAGAACAAGAAACAGAACCAGAAACGGAATCAGAATCAGAACCAGAAATGGAATCAGAACCAGAAACAGAATCAGAATCAGAACCAGAATCAGAATCAGAAATGGAATCAGAATCAGATCAGAAACTGAACCAGAACTAGATCCAGAACCAGAATCAGAATCAGAATCAGAATCAGAACCAGAAACTGAACCAGAATCAGAAACAGAATCAGATCCAGAGTCAGAACCAGAATCAGAAACAGAATCAGAAATGGAATCAGAATCAGAACAAGAAACAGAACCAGAAACAGAATCAGAATCAGAACCAGAAATGGAATCAGAACCAGAATCAGAATCAGAATCAGAATCAGAACCAGAACCAGAACCTGAACCAGAATCAGAACCAGAACCGGAATCAGAAACAGAACCAAAACCAGAAATAGAATCAGAAATGGAATCAGAATCAGAACCAGAAACAGAACCAGAACCAGAATCAGAAACAGAACCAAAACCAGAAATAGAATTAGAAATGGAATCAGAACCAGAATGGGAACCAGAATCAGAACCAGAAATTAATCAGAATCAGAACTAGAATCAAAACCAGAATCAGAATAGGAACCGGAATCGGAATCAGAACCAGAATCAGAGTCAGAATCAGAAATGGAATCAGAATCAGAACCAGAAACTGAACCAGAATCAGAACCAGAAATTGAATCAGAATCAGAACTAGAATCAGAACCAGAATCAGAATGGGAACCGGAATCGGAATCAGAACCAGAACCAGAAACAAAAACAGAACCAGAGTCAGAACCAGAAACAGAAACAGAACCAGAATCAGAACCAGAAACAGAAACAGAACCAGAATCAGAGTCAGAATCAGAAATGGAATCAGAATCTGAACCAGAATCAGAACCAGAAATTGAATCAGAATCAGAACTAGAATCAGAACCAGAATCAGAATGGGAACCAGAATCGGAATCAGAACCAGAAACAAAAACAGAACCAGAACCAGAAACAGAAACAGAACCAGAATTAGAGTCAGAATCAGAAATGGAATCAGAATCAGAACCATAACTGGAATCAGAAACAAAATTAGAAATGGAATCAGAATGGGAACCGGAACTGGAATCGGAACCAGAATCAGAACCAGAATCAAAAACAAAACCAGAATCCGAAATGGAATCAGAATCAGAATCAGATCAGAAACTGAACCAGAACTAGATCCAGAATCAGAATCAGAACCAGAAACAGAATCACAACCAGAATCAGAATCACAACCAGAACCAGAATCAGAATCACAACCAGAACCAGGATCAGAATCAGAATGGGAACTCGAATCAGAACCAGAATCAGAATCAGAAACTGAACCAGAATCAGAACCAGAACTGGAATCTGAACCAGAATCAGAACCAGAACCAGAAACAGAACCAGAGTCAGAAAAGGAATCAGAATCAGATCAGAAACTGAACCAGAACTACATCTAGAACCAGAATCAGAATCACAATGGGAACCAGAACCAGAATCGGAACCAGAATCAGAACCAGAAACAAAAACAGAACCAGAGTCAGAACCAGAATCAGAAACAGAATAGAAATGGAATCAGAATCAGAACAAGAACCAGAACCAGAAACGGAATCAGAATCAGAACCAGAAATGGAATCAGAACCAGAAACAGAATCAGAATCAGAACCAGAATCAGAATCAGAAATGGAATCAGAATCAGATCAGAAACTGAACCAGAATCAGAACCAGAACTGGAATCTGAACCAGAATCAGAACCAGAACCAGAAACAGAACCAGAGTCAGAAAAGGAATCAGAATCAGATCAGAAACTGAACCAGAACTACATCTAGAACCAGAATCAGAATCACAATGGGAACCAGAACCAGAATCGGAACCAGAATCAGAACCAGAAACAAAAACAGAACCAGAGTCAGAACCAGAATCAGAAACAGAATAGAAATGGAATCAGAATCAGAACAAGAACCAGAACCAGAAACGGAATCAGAATCAGAACCAGAAATGGAATCAGAACCAGAAACAGAATCAGAATCAGAACCAGAACCAGAATCAGAATCAGAAATGGAATCAGAATCAGATCAGAAACTGAACCAGAACTAGATCCAGAACCAGAATCAGAATCAGAATCAGAATCAGAACCAGAAACTGAACCAGAATCAGAAACAGAATCAGATCCAGAGTCAGAACCAGAATCAGAAACAGAATCAGAAACAGAATCAGAATCAGAACCAGAAATGGAATCAGAACCAGAATCAGAATCAGAATCAGAACCAGAACCAGAACCTGAACCAGAATCAGAACCAGAACCGGAATCAGAATCAGAACCAGAAATGGAATCAGAACCAGAATCAGAATCAGAATCAGAAATGGAATCAGAATCAGATCAGAAATGGAATCAGAATCAGAACAAGAAACAGAACCAGAAACAGAATCAGAATCAGAACCAGAGTCAGAACCAGAATCAGAAACAGAATCAGAAATGGAATCAGAATCAGAACAAGAAACAGAACCAGAAACAGAATCAGAATCAGAACCAGAATCAGAATCAGAAATGGAATCAGAATCAGATCAGAAACTGAACCAGAACTAGATCCAGAACCAGAATCAGAATCAGAATCAGAACCAGAAATGGAATCAGAACCAGAAACAGAATCAGAATCAGAACCAGAATCAGAATCAGAAATGGAATCAGAATCAGATCAGAAACTGAACCAGAACTAGATCCAGAACCAGAATCAGAATCAGAATCAGAATCAGAACCAGAAACTGAACCAGAATCAGAAACAGAATCAGATCCAGAGTCAGAACCAGAATCAGAAACAGAATCAGAAACAGAATCAGAATCAGAACCAGAAATGGAATCAGAACCAGAATCAGAATCAGAATCAGAACCAGAACCAGAACCTGAACCAGAATCAGAACCAGAACCGGAATCAGAATCAGAACCAGAAATGGAATCAGAACCAGAATCAGAATCAGAATCAGAAATGGAATCAGAATCAGATCAGAAATGGAATCAGAATCAGAACAAGAAACAGAACCAGAAACAGAATCAGAATCAGAACCAGAGTCAGAACCAGAATCAGAAACAGAATCAGAAATGGAATCAGAATCAGAACAAGAAACAGAACCAGAAACAGAATCAGAATCAGAACCAGAATCAGAATCAGAAATGGAATCAGAATCAGATCAGAAACTGAACCAGAACTAGATCCAGAACCAGAATCAGAATCAGAATCAGAACCAGAAACTGAACCAGAATCAGAAACAGAATCAGAACCAGAGTCAGAACCAGAATCAGAAACAGAATCAGAAATGGAATCAGAATCAGAACAAGAAACAGAACCAGAAACAGAATCAGAATCAGAACCAGAAATGGAATCAGAACCAGAATCAGAATCAGAATCAGAACCAGAACCAGAACCTGAACCAGAATCAGAACCAGAACCGGAATCAGAATCAGAACCTGAACCAGAATCAGAACCAGAACCGGAATCAGAAACAGAATCAGAAATGGAATCAGAATGGGAACCAGAACTGGAATCTGAACCAGAATCAGAATCAGAACCAAAAACAGAACCAGAATCTGAAATCGAATCAGAATCAGAATCAGATCAGAAACTGAACCAGAACTAGATCCAGAATCAGAATCGGAACCAGAATCAGAATCAGAACCAGATTCAGATTCAGAATCAGAAACAGAATCAGAAATGGAATCAGAATCAGAACCAGAAGCTGAATCAGAATCAGAGCCAGAATCGGAATCAGAAACAGAATCAGAATCAGAACCAGAAACAGAAACAGAACCAGAATCAGAGTCAGAATCAGAAATGGAATCAGAATCTGAACCAGAATCAGAACCAGAAATTGAATCAGAATCAGAACTAGAATCAGAACCAGAATCAGAATGGGAACCAGAATCGGAATCAGAACCAGAAACAAAAACAGAACCAGAACCAGAAACAGAAACAGAACCAGAATTAGAGTCAGAATCAGAAATGGAATCAGAATCAGAACCATAACTGGAATCAGAAACAAAATTAGAAATGGAATCAGAATGGGAACCGGAACTGGAATCGGAACCAGAATCAGAACCAGAATCAAAAACAAAACCAGAATCCGAAATGGAATCAGAATCAGAATCAGATCAGAAACTGAACCAGAACTAGATCCAGAATCAGAATCAGAACCAGAAACAGAATCACAACCAGAATCAGAATCACAACCAGAACCAGAATCAGAATCACAACCAGAACCAGGATCAGAATCAGAATGGGAACTCGAATCAGAACCAGAATCAGAATCAGAAACTGAACCAGAATCAGAACCAGAACTGGAATCTGAACCAGAATCAGAACCAGAACCAGAAACAGAACCAGAGTCAGAAAAGGAATCAGAATCAGATCAGAAACTGAACCAGAACTACATCTAGAACCAGAATCAGAATCACAATGGGAACCAGAACCAGAATCGGAACCAGAATCAGAACCAGAAACAAAAACAGAACCAGAGTCAGAACCAGAATCAGAAACAGAATAGAAATGGAATCAGAATCAGAACAAGAACCAGAACCAGAAACGGAATCAGAATCAGAACCAGAAATGGAATCAGAACCAGAAACAGAATCAGAATCAGAACCAGAATCAGAATCAGAAATGGAATCAGAATCAGATCAGAAACTGAACCAGAATCAGAACCAGAACTGGAATCTGAACCAGAATCAGAACCAGAACCAGAAACAGAACCAGAGTCAGAAAAGGAATCAGAATCAGATCAGAAACTGAACCAGAACTACATCTAGAACCAGAATCAGAATCACAATGGGAACCAGAACCAGAATCGGAACCAGAATCAGAACCAGAAACAAAAACAGAACCAGAGTCAGAACCAGAATCAGAAACAGAATAGAAATGGAATCAGAATCAGAACAAGAACCAGAACCAGAAACGGAATCAGAATCAGAACCAGAAATGGAATCAGAACCAGAAACAGAATCAGAATCAGAACCAGAACCAGAATCAGAATCAGAAATGGAATCAGAATCAGATCAGAAACTGAACCAGAACTAGATCCAGAACCAGAATCAGAATCAGAATCAGAATCAGAACCAGAAACTGAACCAGAATCAGAAACAGAATCAGATCCAGAGTCAGAACCAGAATCAGAAACAGAATCAGAAACAGAATCAGAATCAGAACCAGAAATGGAATCAGAACCAGAATCAGAATCAGAATCAGAACCAGAACCAGAACCTGAACCAGAATCAGAACCAGAACCGGAATCAGAATCAGAACCAGAAATGGAATCAGAACCAGAATCAGAATCAGAATCAGAAATGGAATCAGAATCAGATCAGAAATGGAATCAGAATCAGAACAAGAAACAGAACCAGAAACAGAATCAGAATCAGAACCAGAGTCAGAACCAGAATCAGAAACAGAATCAGAAATGGAATCAGAATCAGAACAAGAAACAGAACCAGAAACAGAATCAGAATCAGAACCAGAATCAGAATCAGAAATGGAATCAGAATCAGATCAGAAACTGAACCAGAACTAGATCCAGAACCAGAATCAGAATCAGAATCAGAACCAGAAATGGAATCAGAACCAGAAACAGAATCAGAATCAGAACCAGAATCAGAATCAGAAATGGAATCAGAATCAGATCAGAAACTGAACCAGAACTAGATCCAGAACCAGAATCAGAATCAGAATCAGAATCAGAACCAGAAACTGAACCAGAATCAGAAACAGAATCAGATCCAGAGTCAGAACCAGAATCAGAAACAGAATCAGAAACAGAATCAGAATCAGAACCAGAAATGGAATCAGAACCAGAATCAGAATCAGAATCAGAACCAGAACCAGAACCTGAACCAGAATCAGAACCAGAACCGGAATCAGAATCAGAACCAGAAATGGAATCAGAACCAGAATCAGAATCAGAATCAGAAATGGAATCAGAATCAGATCAGAAATGGAATCAGAATCAGAACAAGAAACAGAACCAGAAACAGAATCAGAATCAGAACCAGAGTCAGAACCAGAATCAGAAACAGAATCAGAAATGGAATCAGAATCAGAACAAGAAACAGAACCAGAAACAGAATCAGAATCAGAACCAGAATCAGAATCAGAAATGGAATCAGAATCAGATCAGAAACTGAACCAGAACTAGATCCAGAACCAGAATCAGAATCAGAATCAGAACCAGAAACTGAACCAGAATCAGAAACAGAATCAGAACCAGAGTCAGAACCAGAATCAGAAACAGAATCAGAAATGGAATCAGAATCAGAACAAGAAACAGAACCAGAAACAGAATCAGAATCAGAACCAGAAATGGAATCAGAACCAGAATCAGAATCAGAATCAGAACCAGAACCAGAACCTGAACCAGAATCAGAACCAGAACCGGAATCAGAATCAGAACCTGAACCAGAATCAGAACCAGAACCGGAATCAGAAACAGAATCAGAAATGGAATCAGAATGGGAACCAGAACTGGAATCTGAACCAGAATCAGAATCAGAACCAAAAACAGAACCAGAATCTGAAATCGAATCAGAATCAGAATCAGATCAGAAACTGAACCAGAACTAGATCCAGAATCAGAATCGGAACCAGAATCAGAATCAGAACCAGATTCAGATTCAGAATCAGAAACAGAATCAGAAATGGAATCAGAATCAGAACCAGAAGCTGAATCAGAATCAGAGCCAGAATCGGAATCAGAAACAGAATCAGAATGGGAACAGGAACTGGAATTGGAAGCAGAATCAGAACCAGAACCAAAAGCAGAACCAGAATCCGATCAGAAACCGAACCAGAACTAGATCCAGAATCAGAATCAGAACTAGAACCAGAATTATGTTTATTATCACTTACTTTTGCTGTGAACTTTGTTGGTTTGCAGCAGCAGTACAGTGTAAGACATAAATGTTACCATAAGTTACACAAATAAATAAATAGTGTAAAAGACAAATAGTGAAGTGATGTTCAGGCATTCATGGACTGTTCTGAAATCTAATGGTGGTGGGAAAGTACGTGTTCATAAAGCATTGAATGTGGGTCTTCCTGTACCTCCTCCCCAATGGTAGTAACGGGAAGAGGGCATGTCCCAGATGGTGAGGATCTAGTTGCAGAGGGAATTGCAGAGGCCTAGGCTTTGAATCTTGTTGATCAGTACTGAGAGGGTGATGGTGTTGAATACTGAGCTATAATCGATGAACAGCAGCCTTACCTACTTATTGCTGTTGCCCAGCTTTTTATAATATATATAAATTACTTGGATGAAGAATTGAGGCTATACACTCAGTGGGCATTTTATTAGGTAAACCTGTGCACTTGCTCATTAATGCAAATATCTAATCAGCCAATCATGTGGCAGCAACTCAATGCATAAAAGCATGCAGACATGGTCAAGAGGTTCAGTTGTTGTTCAGACCAAACATCAGAACAAGGAACAAATGTGATCCAGGTGACTTTGACCGTGGAGTAATTGTTGGTGTCAGACAGGGTGGCTTGAGTATCATGGAAACTGCTGATCTTCTGGGATTTTCATGCTCAACAGTTGATAGAGTTTATAGGGAATGGTGTGAAAAACATCCAGTGAGCAGCAGTTCTGTGTGCAAAAATGCTTTGTTAATGAAAGAGGTCAGAGGGGAATGGCCAGACTGGTTCAAGCTGACAGGAAGGTGACAGTAGCTCAAGTAGCCATGTGCTACAACAGTGAGGAACCTTGAAACAGATGGGCTACAGCAGCAGAAGACCATGAACATACTCCCATGTACCTAATAAAGTGTCCACTGAGCGTATAAATGGATCAATCAGAACCACGATCAGGCTTATTGTCGCCCTGATGTTTGGTGTTTTGTGACAGCTGTACGTTGTGTGGAAGATGTGGCAGGACAAGGATTAAGTGCAGATAGTGCACAGACAGCCCAAGCAAGAAAGGTCCTTCAGAAAGATCTTTGAAGAGCATAGCTACCCTTTGCACAGCAGGACACTGAAGCTTTTTGGTGTACCGAGGCAAGGGTGTGATAGAAAACCCAAGTGCCCAGCTACAACTCACTTTTACTTTACTAACTTCACTTTACTAATCAGCTGTTAGATGGTAATTTCTATTGACTTTTAACACCCGTATTATGAATGGCGATTGATCTTGCAATTAAGGAATTTGAATTTCCAAATGGTCAATATCAGTAACACTAGTCAAACAACATTGTCTAAAATTGGCTTTCTCTGTTCAGATTTCAGAACAGCATGGGCGACAAGGGTTATGCTGTTCTCCTTGCGCACAAGTAGAATAAAGTGTGGCTGAGGAACGGGTGTGAGTCCAAATAATCGGTGACGACAAGAGCAAGATATAAAGATTACTATAAATTACAAATAGCACGATGCTGTGACAGCTTGGGGCATTCCAAGGTTCGGATTTCAATTCTGGTGACCTCTGTAAGAAATAATGTATGTTTACCCACTGAGTGAGCGGGTTTCCTCTGGGCACTTCCGTTTCCTCCCACAGTCCAAAGATGCACCAGTTAGAAAGTTAATTGATCATTGTAGCTCAAATTTCAAAATTCTAAGTAGTTTTTATTATCAGAGTACATATATGTTACCACATACAACCTTGAGGTTCTCTTTCCTGTGGGCATACTCAGCAAATCTATTGAATTGTAACTATAACAGGATCAATGAATGATCAAGTAGAGCATAGAAGACAAAGACTGTGAAAATGCAAATATAAGTAAATAGCAATAAACAATGAGAGCATGAAATAACAAGATAAAAGTCCTTAAAGTGAGACCATTAGTTGTAGGAACATCTCAATAGATGAGTGTAGTTATCATTTTTTTTTGTTGGAGAGCCTGTGATTAGGCTAGGGTTAAATTGGTGGTTTGCTGCACAGTGCGGCTCAGTGGGTCAGAAGGTCCTGTTCCCTCTGTTTCTCCAGATAAATAAATAGCGCAAAAGACAAATACTGAGGCCGTGTTCATGGGATTCAGAAATCTGCTGGCAGAGGGGAAGGAGGTGTTCCTAAAGCATTGAATGTAGCTCTTGGCAGCATAGTTCCACTGGGTTTAATACTCAAACCCTTCCTTTTGTAATAGATTTATATTGTAAAATTTTGAGTTAATGTAAGAGGGTGGGAGGGGAGTGATAAAAATATTTGAAGGAACTGTATAGTGTGCATAATTGCTGACAATAAGAAGGAGAGTTTTTGACAGTGAAGGGTAGCGATAGATGGATCAGTTAGACAGAAGTAGCAAAGCAAGTCGATCCACAGAAATGCAACAATACCAGGAAATAAATGGAAAGATACAGTGAGGTGAACAGATCACAGTGACTGTTCAAAGTTCAAAGTAAATTTATTATTAAAGTACATATATGTCACCACATATAACCCTGAGATTAATTTTCTTGCATTCATACTGAATAAATCCAATAAATATCATAGAATCAGTAAAAGACTGCACCAACAGGGCAGACAACCAATGTACAAAAGACAATAAACTGTGCAAATGGAAAAAGAAATGTAAATAATAAATAATAATAATAAAAATAATTCAGCAATTAATATCAAGAACATAAAATGAAGAGTCCTTGAAAGTGAGTCCATAGGTTGTGGGAACATTTCTACGATGGGGCAAGTGAAGTTGAGTAAAGTACCCCCTCTGGTTCAAGAGCCTGATGGTTGAGGGGTAATAACTGTTCCTGAACCTGGTGGTGACAGTCCTGAGGCTCCTGTATCTTCTTCCTGATGGCAGCAATGAGAAGAGAGCATGTCATGGGTGGTGGGGTTCCCTGACGACAGATGCTGCTTTCCTGGGACAGTGCTCCATGTAGATGTGCTCAATGGTGGTGAGAGCTTTACCTGTGATGAACTGGGCTGTGTCCACTACTTTTTGTAGGATTTTCCTTTTTCAAGGGCATTGATGTTTCCATACCAAGCTGTGATGCAACCAGTCAATATACTCTCCACCACACAACAGATACATAACAAAACAGATCAATAATGTGGTCAGAAAAAATGAGATTGCTCCTTTTGTTAGCCAAAGCAAAGACATATGAACAGGAAGGATGAGGTAGAACATTATTCAATGCCAATGCGGTGCAGCTTGAGTACTGTGTATAGTTTTGATCTTTACACCACAGGAGAGATGTGATTGCATTGAAGGGGCTACAGGGAGATACAAGGATGCCAACAGAACATAGAACATTACAGCATAGTACAGTCACTTTGGTCCATGATGTTGTGCAGAACTTTCCCCTAAGATAAATCTAACACATCCTTCTCACATAGCCCTGTATCTTTCTATCATCCATTACAGGGGGTCCATGGCATAAACAAAGTTCTGAACTCCTGCTCTACCACCATCCCTGACAGCATATTCCATGGACCCACCACTTTCTGAGTATAGTACTTACCTCTGACATCCTCCACATGCTTTTCTCCAATCACTTTAAAATTATGCCCCCTTGTATTCGTCATTTCTGACCTGGGGAAAAAGTCTCTGGCTGTCTACTCATTCAATGCCTCTTATCAACTTGTACACCTCTGTGAAGTCACCTCTCGTCCCCTTCGCTCCAAAGACATTATCTACATGAGAGTCTTTGACAAAGACTCTCATGAGAGGCTTGTCCATAAGATTTGCATTCTGGATAAGTAGTAAATTGGATTCAGCATTGGCTTAGTGAGAGAAGCCAGTGAGTAATAGTAGATAGATGCCTCTCTGACTGGAAGCCTGTGACTAGAAGTGTGTCACAGGGATCAGTGCTGGGTTCCTTGTTGTTCATCATTTATATTAATTATTTGGATGATAAAGTGGTAAAATGGATCGGCAGGTTGTAGATGACACCAAGATTGGGCTATGGTCCTGGTGCAGAATAGAAAGGGTTCATATAAACACAAGGAGTTCTGTAGATTCTGTGAATCCAAAGCAACACACATGATTTGGGCATGCTATGTTGGTACCGGGAGCATGGCAACACTTGCAGGCTGTGCCAGCGCATAATCAAACTATGTTGGTTGTTGACGCAGATGGTGCATATCACTGTACTTTTCAATGAGTCAATGTAAATGTGACAAATAAGGATAATCTTTATCTTTAAGAGAATGGAGGTCCTTTGGAAATCTCTCCCCTGAAAGCACAGTCAACAGGTTTGTATATTTCTGGATATTAAAGGGTTGAAGAGATGTGAAGATGGTGATGGAGAAGGTTGCTAGGGTAGATGAATGCGCACAGACCATAGACTCAGAGCTGGAAGGTTTACTTCTGCTTCTACTCTTATGTTCTTACTTGGTCTCCTCAGACCCTCCCTACACCATAGCACACTCCACCTCAGCAATGTAGGTAAGCCCATCCCGAGAACACCAAGAATCCCTCCACCTCACCCACACTCCAAATAGATAGAAGTACTGAGGGTGGATGATAGAAAAGTGGAGGGCTATGTAGGGTGGAAGGGTTACATTGATCTTAGACAGGACAAAATGGTTTTTACTGTGCTGTAGTGTTCTATGCTTGAACTGTGTTCTCCTCACCTTTAGACCTAAAGGTCTCGCACCCAGAGAGTCTACATGCAGTGGCTTCTTTATTAGGTACACCTGTACACCTGCTCATTTATGCAAATATCTAATCAGCTAATCATGTGGCAGCAACCAAATTCATACAAGCTTGCAGACATGGTCAGGAGGTTCAGTTGTCGCTCAGACCAAACATCAGAATGAGGAAGAAATGTGATCGAAGTGACTTTGACTGTGGAATGATTGTTGGTGTCAGATGGGATGGTTTGAGTATCTCAGAAACTGCTAACCTTCTGGGATTTTCATGAGAATAGTGTGAAAAACAAAAGTCACCCAGTGAGTGGCAGTTTTGTGGGTGAAAATGCCTTGTTAATGAGAAAGGTCAGAGGAGAATGGCCAGACAGGTTCAAACTGACAGGAAGGCAACAATAACTTAAATACCACTTGTTACAACAGTGGTGTGCAGAAAAGCATTTCTGAATGCACAACACTTACAGCCTTAAAGTTGATTTCCCCAACATGACTAAGTATGCAGTCACTTCACCCCAGAAGTACTATCAATCCAACTAGAAAATGTGTTCATTCCCTGCAGAGAGCTCCAACAATCTAACCCCAGATTCTAATACCTCCCCACTCTAGGACCATTAAGTTTCCTACCTCTAGAAAACCAGGTACCCAAGCCTGGGAAGTCAGTGTCCTCCCACCCTGAGAAGACAAGGTCTTCCTAATCCCAGAACACAAGATCTCCCACTCAAGGAGTTTATTAAGCCCACCCCAGGTTACTGACTTTCCTCAATCCAGAAACATAAGTCATATGGCTTGTTTAGCAATGAACAACTAGTATGGAGATCCTTAGGAAAAAAAACAATTCTTCAATAGAAGATGACCTTTAACAGACTCTTTTTTGGGGTATTGATAATACCTTTTCACAAATTCTGAGCATTAACCAAATTGCAGACATAAGATACAATCCCATGAGAATTTTTCTCTGGACAATTTGCATCTCAGGCGATTGCTGCAGAACAGAGCCACCTAGGGGTACAGGTACAGATTTTCCTGATGGTGAAGAAGACGTTTGGCATACTGTACTTGTCTTTATTGGTAACAGCACTGAGGGCAGGAATCAGGATGTCATAATGGAACTATACAAGTTGTTTGTGTTACCACATTCGTAGAATTATTTGGTGGTAGTAGTAGTAGTAACAGTAGTAGCATTGCGATCACTGGCACCAGAATGTGTAGTGACACTTGTGGGCTGCCCCTGATACATCCTTAGGTGGTTGTTAACAGAAACAATGCATTGCCTTGTATGGACACAAGAGGTACTGCAGATGCTGGAAATCTAGAGCAAAACACACAATCTGCAGGAGGAGCTCCTCAGGTCAGGCAGCATCCATGGATGGGAATAAACAGTTGACGTTTCAGACTGAGACCCTTCATGAGTCCCGATGAAGGGTTTTGGCCTGAAACATCAATGGTTTATTCTCATCCATATATGCTACCTGACCTGCTGAGCTCCTCCTGCAGATTGCGTGTATTGCATTTCACTGTATGTTTCAACCTATGATGTACATGTGATAAGTAATTGAATCTGAATTAGTTATAGGAAGGATGGCTGTCTGTCTGTTTAAACTGGAAAGGGTGCTAAAAAGATTCACGAGGATGTTACCAGGACTGGAGGGTTCAAGCTATAAGTAGAAGCTGGATAGTCTGAAACGTTTTCCTCCCTGGAGTGTAGGAGGCTGAAGGGTGACCTTATAGAGATTTATAAAATCACAAGAAGGCATAGATAATGCGAACAATACAAACACATAGGTTTTAGTTGAGAGGAGAAAGATTTACATGGGATCTACAGGGGCATTTTTTTCACTCAGCGGGCGGTGGGTATATGGAACGAGCTGCCAGAGGACGCTGTAGAGGCGAGTAAAAATACGACGCTTAAAAGATATTTAGACAGACACATGTATAGGAAAGGTTTAGAGCAGGGAGTTCCCAAATGTTTTATGCCGTGGACCAATATCTTTAAGCAAAGGGACGGTGGGCCCCAGACTGGGAACCCCAGGTTTAGAAACTAGCTCAGGTAGTCAGCTTAGTCGGCACAGATATAGATAGACACATGAACGTGAGGAAAATGGAAGGATATGGACATGGTGTAGGTAGAGAGGATTTGCTTAGATGATCAATTGGCTATTAATTTATTTGTTTCGGCACAACACTGAGGGTTGTTGGACCTGCTCCTGTTCTGTGTTCTATGAGATGGGCCAAAAGGCCATGCAACTCTATCTTTGCTTGAGTAGGTAACGCCCCCCCCCCCCCAACACCACCACCACTTGGTTAAATTCAGTACAGATCCGCTGCCTCACCAGGTAACCTTTAGTCGATTAACAGGTCGGTGTGTGTGCGCCAAGTTGCAATCGACTCCCCGGGCGATCCTTAATTCAACGGACAGCAAGCGGTCCCAGCCGCGTCTCATGGAGAAAAGACGTCAGCTCTGTCACGATTTTCGCCGATATTGGAAGGTCTGGGGTGAACAAGACGGCAGGTCCAGTCCCTATCGGGACCTGGAGCACGGGGAGCCAGCTCTCCTGGTATTCTGAATGCCAGTGTGGAAATTGACAAGGGGGCGGGGCTTGGAGTGTCTGAACCTCGCTCATTGCTTGGAGACCAGCTGACGTAGAATCATTCGCCACCAATAAATAGGCTCGTCTGAAGGCGCCAAGAGCATTAGTCGGTGAGATTTCTCCCGCGCTCCTCAATTGCGACCTCCTTTCATCGCCCACAGTCAGGTGAATTGCTAACTTGCTTCCCCCCAACCACCTCCCAACATGCTGGCCTTGCTCGTCGCAGCCCTTGTCCTGGTCGCCAGCAGAAGCTCTTCGGCCCCCGGCCAAGACACACAGGCCACCCGGTTTGTCTGCACCTCCATCCCTCTGGACGCGGACCCGACCTGCCCAGTGCCACCAATGCCCATACAGGTGGGCTCGTCCCAGGAGCAAGACCTGCGTGCCACAGTGATGCAGCTGAGGGAGACCATCCTGCAGCAGAAAGATACCCTCAGTCACCAGAAGGAGACCATCAAGGAGCTGACCGGCAAACTGAGCCGGTGCGAGAGCTCCCAAATGGAAGCTAAGAACAAGGGAAGCCGGAGGAAGCTGTTCGACCGGATGCACGGCAAGGACACGATGGGCGATCTCCCCAGAGACCACGGCAAACTTGTCGACCACTTGGGCCGGACCATACAGACTCTGAAAGATAGGCTCGGCACCTTGGAGGTAAGTCCCAGGTGGGATATGAGACCGCTCGGCCCACACTTGCAGTTCCCGCCTTTCTCCTCCCTTTCGTGAAGGGAGACCAATGTTGTTTTTTTAAGACCCATCTGCGGGTTGGAGATTTCGCCCTGGGTATTCCACACCGGGATGTCCCACCAAAAAAAAGGCTGCCTGTTACCCCGATCTCTGATACTGAATCGGCTCCAGCAAAATGAATTGTTCTACGTACTGAGTACCCCTAGGAATAAAACCAGCCTTGCTCCCCGGCGAACGAAACATCGCGTCTTTGCGTATATAAACTCTACAAAATCTGAAATTTATTCAAAATGAAAATACTCATTAGACCAGGGATCATCTCTGGGGAGAGATAGAATTAGTTGTTTTGTCATGACAAACCAGGGAATACTTTTTATTTCAGAGTCGCAGCGTCTGGAATTGGCGGGGGGGGGGGGCGGAATTGACAGAGGAAGAGAAGATTGAGGGGCATGCGAACTGCACATTGTACGTAACTCCTCTCACCCCACCCACCAGAGGATTTTAAAGTAGAGGTAAGAGGTTTAGCAGGAGATCTGAAGCGGAATTATTTTACCCCAAAGGGATTGGAATCAGAAGCACCCCCCGTGGGGGTGGTGGAGCATCTGGATGAGCTATAGAAAACTTGTGCTGGTGCGTAGGATTAATATAGCTAGATATTTAAGTCGTCCATGATCTCGTGGATCGTATTTCTTTAATGAACTGTCCTTGGTACCGATTTCTCTCACCCGCATAGGAGCTCTCCTTAGTCCTGAAACCTCAGAACACTTCTGAGGCGAATCGAATCGATCGTAGTCACACATCAAGTAAATAGACCCTTCGCCTATGCCGACCAAAGTGCTCGTTTGAGTTGGACCTACTTTCTCGCGTTTGGCCTATTTCTCTCTAAATCTTTTATATCCATGCACCTGTCCAGTGCTATTTAAATATTGCTATTGTATCTCCCTCAATCAATTCCTCTGGCAGTTCATTTCATATACGGACCATAATCTGAGTAAAAAATGTTGCTCCTCACACTCTATTAGAGGAAGGTTTGCATTTGGTTCCATTTAGACCTTTATCACTCTCGCCAGCATTCACCTTGTGATACAATTCAAGATTTGTCAGTACGCAAGGGTAAAGGAGAACAAAATGATTGTTACTCCATATCCAACACAGCATAATAAGCACAATTAGCATAAAGAATACAATAAAACACAGAATTAATATACAGTACGCTACAAAAGTCTTGAGCACACACATATAGCTAGGGTGCCTAAGACGTTTGCATAGTACTGTATTTATCAGCGTGGAGTGGAGAGTGAGTTTGTAAATCTGATGGGAGCAAATGAAGTTGGGAGTGGTGTGAGTGGAGCATTGTAACAGGGTGTTGGTGTTGCAAAGGTGGAAGAGGAGGAGAGGCAGGGGTGGGGTGGCATGGGTGCAGACCAGGCAAGTTCATTTGATTCCAAGCAATCAGTTTATTGATCAATACAGAATGTCTCTCTGGTGCTTCCTGCTCTCTCCCTTCTCCCTGCCCCGTTCCCACTTTCAGTCCATAATACAGACTCATATCAGAACCAAGTTTATCACTCTGATATGTCATGATTTTTTGTGGCAGCAGTACAGTCCAATACATAAAATTGCTACAGTACTGTGCACAAGTCTTAGGCTCCCTAGCTATATGTAGGTGACTAAGACTTTCACACAGTAGTGTAAATACAAATATTTACTTGTACCCTATGTCCCTACGTGTCATGAACTATAGATTGATGGTGCAGGGACATTGTCCTAGAGCCATGTTTCTGCAAGAACAAGCCTGAATAATTCCCCTTGTTGCACAAGTCCAGCCACAGTTGAACACAGTCCAGGTTGTCTCCTTGGGAGCGAATGCTGGAATGATTCAATGTGTGGGGAGAGGGAGCTTATAGAGTGCATTATAAATTTTGTTATTTAATGTTTTAAGTACAGTAAATATAAAGGAACTGAATGTTCAGTCAGTCAGAACATATTAGCTAGCACCAATATCTTGGGAAGGAACATTGGGTAAGACTAATGCCTTTGCCTTGGGCCATCTCGGGGGCGCGGATGATGTATTAATGACAGTGACCGAAATAGGCAGTAATGATGTGGTCAAAGCTATATTAGGCTTCAATATTGGACAAAACTTATTTCCTCTAATTAGTTTTGTATCTCCATCGATGTAATGCTCAGCACTCCTATCAGTGATAGTGATTTAATCACAGTTGCGTATCTACATTAATCTAAACATGCGTCCAGGATAGGAGACAAATGAGCAGATTTCCCCTGAGCTACTACTTTGAAGACTGTTTCAAGTTAGACCTTATTCCCCGTACAATCTTCTTCATCCTGTGAATTCTCTCCTCTTTAAATATTTATTCAACTTCCTTTTGAAAGTTACAATTCAGCCTGCTTCTGTCAAGGATCCAGGATCTACTTTATTTGCTGTATATGCACTCAGTGGCCACTTTATTAGGAATCTCCTGTACATAATAAAATGATCACTGAGTGTATATTCATGGTTTTCTGCTGCTATAGCCCATCCACTTTAAGGTTCAATGTGCTTTACATTCAGAGATGGTCTTCTGCACACCACGGTTGTAGTGTGTGGTTACTTGAATTGCTGTCACCTTCCTGTCAGCTTGAACCAGTCTGGCCATTCTCCTCTGACATCTCTGATTTGCAAGACATTTTTTGTCTGCACTGGATTTTTTTTGCACCGTTCTCTGAGAACTCTAGGGATTGTTGTGCATGAACATCCCAGGAGATCAGCACTTTCTGAGATACTCAAACCACCCCATTTGCCGTCTACAAACATTCCATGGTCAAAGTCACTTGGATCACATTTTTTCCCCATTCTGATATTTGGTTCAACATCTGAACCTCTTGCATGCTTTTATGCATTGAGTTGCTGCCACATGATTGGCTGATTAGATACTTGCATTAATGAGATGTAATAAAGTGTGCATGTGTACATGTAGTAGGAATTTGATGCGGTGTGTTGCTCAGGGTATGACATGCAACAAAATTGACAACATTCAACATTTATATAGACTTATTTAAAAATTGGAGGTTAAAGTACAGGTATGCAGTAGGGTCAGGCTGTACATAAATACCAGCGTGTATTTACAATCTAGGTTGTTTTATAAAAGTGGGTTAAAATGTTTACTTTTCAGTGATTGGAGTAATGGGGGGGGGGGGGTACTAGAGTGGTTGATCAGATTAACCGGGTGGAGGATTCCAGTCACCTTTTCCTCAGTGCTATTGGTTTCACATTTGCAGAGATTAAAGAAAACAATCTAATACCATACATTGCACATGCTAGCACACTACCAAGTGACAAAGCTATTGTACCACACACAAAATGCTGGAGAAACTCAGCAGGTCAGGCAGCATCAATGGAAATAAATAAACAGTTGACTTTTCAGGCCATGTCTTTTTGAGATCTTTCATCAGATCCTGCCTAACCTGTTGAGTTCCTCCAGCATTTTGTGTTTGTATGCGTGTTGCTCTGGATTTCCAACACCTGCAGAATCCCTTGTGTCTAGTATGCAATAACTAGTTTGTAATTAACTCTCGCTATCAATGGAAGAAGAATGTGTACTATAGCAAATCTGCTCTTGCCATTTAGTTCACTGTAAAAGTTGTTTGAAACTGATAGCCTTGGTATGAAGAGAAGTCTGAATGAAAGAAATCTCATCTACTAATAGTTGAGATTGAATCTTTTATTTGAAAGAGAATCAATGTAATAGAACTGGTTGTAATGGTTCAAAGATTATTTGTAGTCAATCACAAAATACTTGGATTTACATGAATTAAGCAAATTTTAAAATAAGTGCTCTCTTTAAGACCATAAGACATAGCATCATAATTAGGGCATTCAGCTCATCGAGTCTGCTCTGCCATTCCATCATGGCTCATTGATTATCCCTCTCAACTTCATTCTCTTGCTTTCTCCCTGTAACTATTGATGCACTCGCTAATCAAGAAGATATCAACCACCACTTCAAATATACCCAATAACTTGGCCTCCCCAGCCTCCTGTGGCAATGAATTCCACAGATTTACCACCCTCTGGTAAAAGAATTCTCCCCTCTGTTCTGAAGTGACGGTACTTCTATTCTGAGGTTGTGCCTTCGGGTCCTAGACTCCTCACTATTGCAAATATTTTCTCCAAATCCAGTCTAATTGGGCTTTTCAATATTCCATAGGTTTGAATGACAGCTCCACTTATTCTTCTAAATTCCTGTCAGTACTGGCCTAGGGTTATCAAACACTCCTCACACATTAACCCTTTTATTCTTGAGATCATACACCTGAATCTCGTGAACAAGATGATGGGAATCTTGTGCAGAGGTTATATATATCAACTCTTTATTTTATCAGTTACTACCATTTTGACCTGTTACATTTACAATTTGGAAAGTGAATTGATGCTAATTTCATGAGGATCCTATCGAGTTCTGTTGGTGCTAAATCATTCCAGTTCAGTAAGTGTATCTTCATTAAGCTTAATCCACAGTCTTTCCAGTACAAAGATCTGTGATAAACTCAAACTGTATCCACTGAAGTCAATGCAAAAAATATTCAAATGAGACATGAGTTTTTAAATTGTAACTTACTTATTTAACATAATTTACTAGTACTTTCTATTTGTAAGGCTTGTTGCTTAAGCCCCTCACCTCTACTGGGTCTGCCAAATGTAGTTCACCAGAGTCCTCTATCTTGGACCAGTCTTTCACGTTGTCTCCATACATACACTAAATGAGCTATCCTTTCTCTCCCAGGGATGAGGCCTTTGGAGCTTCTGTTGCTCTGGGATTTTATGGGATGGGATTGCTGGTCCCATGCACAATCCTTTTCCTTTTGCAACTAGACTAGGGACTGTCCATTGTCCAATCCTTAAAAACTAAGTCATGGTGCAGGATGCAAATAAAGCATGATTAATTCGCACTGTTACAATTGTATTTCTATACTACATTGAACATCCTGTTGTACATAATATTTATTGAACATCCTGTTGTACATAATATTTATTACAAATGACTATAAATTGTACATTGCACTTTTAGATGGAGACGTATGTAAAGATTTTTACTCTTCATGCATGTGAAGGATGTAAGAAATAAAGTCAATTCAATAGAGGTCCAAAATTAGTCAATTTGAATGTTTTCAGTCCAATAAGTAACTGTGTGTGCATAATCTTTTTCTTTCTTGAGAATATGATTTTGTCCAGTCAGCTTCTTTGTTCTAAAAATTAGAAGTAGATGAATGTAATTAATATCTGGTCTACATTTGGTCTACATATTGCATCAGATTTATTATTTTAGAAATAGAAAACCATTATTAAGGAAGACAATTATTGGAGGCAAACCCCATTCCCATTCTGACATGTCATCCATGGCCTCCTCTTCTGGAAGATGAGGGCATTTTCATGTTGGAGGAATGACACTTCATATTCTGTCTGGTTGGCTTCCAACCTGATGACATGAACATCGATCTCTCCAATTTCTGAATTTTTTCCCTCCCCAATTCACCACACTGGCCCTCTCTTGACTCTTCTCCCCACCTGTCCATCACCTCCCACTGATGTCCCTCCTTCCCTTTCTCCCATAGTCCACTCTACTTTCCTATCAGATTTCTTCTTCTCCAGACCTTTACCTTTTCCACTTATGACTTCCTAATTTCTTGTCATCCCCTACCCCACTACCCACCTGGCTTCACCTTTCACCTTTTAACTTGTCCTCCTCCCTGCTCCCATGCCTCTTTATTCTGGTGTCTTCCCCTGTTCTGATGAAGGGTCTTGGCTTGAAACAGCAACTATTTATTAATTTCCTGACCTGCTGAGTTCCTCCAGCATTTTGTGTGTTGCATTAAAGAACACAATATTGGAATCTTCTCAACTTCATTTTTAAGCTAATGATCCAAATGCTGAATTTGCGGAAGCTAGCATTTTTGTAAGGTTAAAATAAGGACTAACCAATGGATTTGGCATATTCAGACTCCAAGAAGACCTTCTCATAGGGTGCCATGCAAGAGGGAGCTATAAATAACTGGAACACATGGAACTGGAAGGAATGTCTGGCAGAATCGGTTATATTTATTATCACTGACTTAAAGAGACCTGAACTTGGTTTTGCAGCAGGAGACATAAAATTACTAGAAATTACAAAAATATATAGTGCAAATAATGGAATATCTTCATCATTGAGCTGTGAATTATATCATCATTGTGCGCTGTGTCGTATGATGTGGGTGATCATGTTATTTCCATGACCTTGATTTTTCTTGTCAAATTTTTCTACAGAAGTGGTTTGCCATTGCCTTCTTCTGGGCAGTGTCTTTACAAGACGGGTGAGCCCAGCCATGATCAATACACTTCAGAGATTGTTTGCCTGGTGTCAGTGGTCGCAGGTGTCAGGATGTGATATGTACCAGCTGCTCATATGACCAATCCACCACCTGCTCCCATGGCTTCACATGACCCTGATTTGGGGGCTAAGCAGGTGCTACACCTTGCTGAAGGGTGACCTGTAAGCTAGTGGGGGGGAAGGAGCACCTTGCACCTCGTTTGGTAAATACATATCTTCACCCCCCTGCCCATAAATGGAATAACAAGGTCATGCAAAAAGACAACAATGGTGAACACACACAATGCTGGAGGGACTCAGCAAGTGGGGTGGTATCTATGGAAGGAAATAAACTGTCGATGTTTTGGGTCAAGCCCTTCATAGACCATTCAGAAATCTGATGGTTGGGGGGGGGGGGGTGGAAGAAGCTATTCTGAATCATTTTCTGTGGGTCTTTAAGCTCCTGTGCCTCCTCCCCAATGATAGTAACAAGAAGGCAGCATGTCCTGGATGGTGAGGGTCCTTAGTGATTGATGCTGCCTTCTTGAGGAACTGGCTCTTAAAGATTTCCTCAGTGATGGGAAGGGTTGTGAGTCTGCAACAGAGCAGAAAATTGGGAGGTTGTGACTGGAGATTACTGGGACCATTGAAAGCAATCTATGCCCATCAGCAAAGTACATAAAATGCTGGAAAACCTCAGCAAACCTGGAAGCATCTATGGAGAGGTGTACATGTTAACTCTTCAGGCTGAGTCCCTTCATCAGGACTGGAATGGAAGGGGGTAGAAGCCAGATTATACATTCATGGCCACTATATACCTGCTCATTAATGCAAACATCTAATTGTTCAATCATGTGCAGCAACTCAATGCGTAAGCTTGCAGACATAGTCAAGTGGTTCAGATCAAACATCAGACTGGGGAAGAAATGATTTAAGTGATTTTGACTGTTGTCATCAGATAGGGTGGATTGAGTATCCCAGAACCTGCTGATTTTTGGATTTTCACACGAAAATATAGATTTTACAGGGAGTGGTGCCAAAAACAAAACATCCAGTGAGTGGCAGTTCTATGGGTGCAAACACCTTCTTAATAAGAGGTCAAGCTGACTGGAAGGTGACAGTAACTCATAACCACGCGTTACAACAGTGGTATACAGAGGAGCATCTCTGAGTGCAAATTTCCAACCTGGGCTACAGCAGGAGAAGATCACGAACATAGACTCTGTAGGCACTTGTTTAGGTACAGGAGATTCCTAATAAAGTGGCCACTGAGTGTATGTTCATGACTTAGATGAGTGTAACATACCCAAGTTTGGATCATTTGAATAGTTGGGTGGCTTGTGAATTGGGAAGAGGATACAAGTGAGCTTTCAAGGCGATAAACAGGCAAAATGAATGAGCAATGAGTGAGTAGAATATAATGTGGGGGCACATTATCTACTGAAGCAGAAAAATATGGGTATGCAGAGTATACTTTAAATATTGAGATTGAAAGGGATTGGGTACCTTGTATACAAATCACTGACAGGTTACATGTAATGATGCAAGTATTAAGGAAGGTAAACTACTTGTTGTCCTTAAAATTTGCCTATAACCATAAAAATAACATGAGCTATAGGGAAAGGTTGAATAGGTTAAGGTTTTATTCCCTGAAGTGGTAGTGAAAGTGGAGATTTGATAGAGGTATACAAAATTGAGGTGTTTTGACAGGGTAGATGCAAGGGGGCTTTTTCCATTGAAGCTGGAAATTAGAATTAGAAGTCAAAGGTTAAGGGTGAAAGTTGAAATGTTTAAGGGGAAACTTTTTCACTTAGGGGGAACTAAGGAGGAACTTTTTCACTCAGAAGGTGGAGACAGAATGGAATGAATTGTTTGTGGAAGTGGTGGATGCAGGATTGATCCCAATATTTAGGAAAAAGTTGGGTAAGTACATGAATGGGAGGGGTATGGAGAGCTATGGTTCAGCTGTGGGTTGATGATACTTAGCACAGTAACAGTTCAGCATGAACTAGATGGGTTGAAGGGCCTGTTTCTGTTCTGAAGAGCTCTATGAATCTACACCTTAATGCAATTATATCTGGTGTTGATGAGACCACAGCTGGAATAATTTGTGCATGTCTGATAACCCAACCTAGGGAAAGATGTACTTACAAGAGAGGAGGTATAATAAAGTTATCAGGTTCTTCGAATGAGGGGTTTTATCCTATGTTGTTTGTTGGGCCCTTGGCTTCTGGTGGAGCACAAGTCATCACTGACCTCCTGTCTCCATCGTCCTCTGATGGTATGGTTGGAGCTCACTGATGCTTTTGCAATCCATTGTCTCCACTGTACAGCTTCACCAGAGCCCTGTTGGCCGGCCTTGCCCACTTCTACCTCTCACGATGGAGACTTAGGGTTGGACTTTGAGAGATGGTTTATCCTATGAGAGATTAAACCTGAGCTGAAAGCCTCTGGAGTTAAAAGATTAAAAATGATCCTGTTGAAATGTGTAGCTGATGATGGGATTAGTAGGACAGATGCATAGATTATATTACCTGACACCCCTCTCGGGTATCTAGAACTGAGGTTAACAGTCGCAAAAGCAGTCGGTCAGTCAGGACAGGAATGAGATGAAGATTTCTTTACCCAAAAGGTAGTGAATCTTACAAGAAGATCAGGAACTCAGTGGGTCAAGCAGCGTTTATGGAGTTGAGAGGACATCGGGTCTTTTGGGTGAATACCCTGCATCAGGGTTTCTCTAACAAAGATTCTCAGACACTGAATATGTTCAAGACCGGGATAAAAACACAAAAAGAACAGGATTAGGCCATTTGGCCCTACATGCTGCTCATGTGACTGGTTCTTCCACCTCACATCTTGGGAACATGAACCACTATGCACAGTACAGCCCCATGGCTCTTGATATTGTGCCAACCTGCAAGATCAATCTAGCCTTTCCCTCCTAGCTAAGAGTTTTGTAAATGTCCCTAATGTATTTGCTTCTACCACCACTCCTGGCAGGGTGTTCCATGCACCCACCAACCTACCTCTGACATCCTTTCCCCCCCCACATACATTCCTCCAGTCCCTCTGTTCTTAGCCTTTTCTGCCCTGGGAAAAAGTCCTCTTGATCTCTGCCTCTTATCATCTTGTACACCGCTGTCAAGCCTCCTCCCACCTTCCTTCGCTCCAAACAGAAAAGCCCTAGCTCGCTCTGATTTTCCTCATATTTTGTGCTCTAATCCAGCCAGCATCCTGGTAAATCTCCTCTGCACTCTCTAAAGCTTCCACCTTCTTCCTATAATGAGGTGACCACAACTGGAAACAATCTTGTGCACTATCCAGATACCCCTTGATTCACTTGTATTAAAATCTATCAATCTTCATTTTGTATCAATTCAGTGACTGATGCTCCAAAGCTGCCTAGGGTAGAGAATTCCAAATATATGATAGAAAAGGAATCAAGAAATGTAGGGTTTGTGCAGAGAAGAGGCATTGAGATGGAAATTATCTTTGCTGGGGAAAATGAAGGATTCAATAGCCTTTTCTTTCTTCAGTTAGTTGTGCTATGTAAGGCAGCACAGTGGTGTGGAGATTGGTATAATGTTTTACATTGCTAGCCGTAAGGCGGGGTTTCAGTTACTGCCACTGCCTATATGAAGTTTATAAGTTTGCTCTGTGACCAGGCTTCGTCTGCTCCAGTAGAATGTGGGACGTATCTGCCACCTGCATTCCAATTGTGTACGTTAGGGTTAGCAAATTGTTGGAATGCTATGCTGGAACTGGAAGTGTGGTGACACATGCAGGCTGCCCTTAGCACATATTTGACCTGTGTTGGTTGTTGGCAGCACGTTTCACTGTATTTTTGACGTACACGTGACAAAGCTCATCTCTAAAGATCATCGTCTTTCATCGTTTGTTCATGTGCATTTTAATAATGAGAGAACAATTCTGATCACCATTTTATTCTGTATGGACACATTAAATGATAAGAAATTCTTCACATCATTCAGCCTGCTGAGCTTATGCCTATTTAGTGTAAATGAAATATTATCTGTGACTTCAACTCAATTCAAGCTTAATTGTCATTCGACCATATATGAGGCAATGTTACTCTGGGGTCAAGGTGCAAAACGCAATGCCAATAATCACACACAGCACAAAGCACACAAAGGACAGCAAGCACAAATGGTATTTCACTCGCACAATAACAGCTCCAAAATGCATACAGTCAGTCTGCAGGTGACCACAATAGAGCCTGTTCCCTGCTGAGCAAACACTGGGGGCAGCAAAGACTCCAGTGTGGATGCAGTGCCCCATCACCCACAATGTTGTCCCACACCCCTGCCGGCGACACCGTGGTATGAGGCCCAGTCGTCACACATACATATAGAATATCAGTAAAATGTGCATGATTATAGTCCAGACCCCACCCCCCCCACTCCCCCAGCCAAGTGAAATCATTAGTCAACCACAATGGAGCTTCCAGCCGGGATGCTGTGCCAGGCCATCCCCAGCGGAGAGCACCAGCCCCAATGTCCCCGGGTGATATCGCCACATGAGGCCTACTCCTCACATAAGAAGCAAAACTTCTCAGACAGAACTGATTTTCTTCATTTCACTGAACTTTAATAAACTATTCAGTTGTAATTTCAATCCAGCCATCACATTATAAGGACATGGAGCTGCACTGCTCAGGACCCAGTCCTTCAGCTCACAGTATTTTGCCGAACCAGTTAGATGTTTAATTATATGACCAACTAAACTATTCCCTCCTGCTTGCACAATGTCCATATACCTTCCATTTTCCTCACATTTATGTGCCCATCTAAACGTCACTTAAGTCCCAAATGTATCTGCATCTATCACCACCCCAGGCACTCAATATGTTTTTTTTTTAAAAAACTTGCTCCTTACATTTCCTTTGAACTTTCCCCCTCTCACCTTAAATGCAAGCTCTCCGGTTTTAGACATTTCAACCCTGGGGAAATGATATTGTCTGTCTACTCTGTCTTATAATCTTATAAACCTCTATCAGATCTCCCCTCAGCCTCTGCCACTCCAGAGAAAACAACCCAAGTTTGTATGACCTCTTGATAAAGCTATTGTACTTTGAAATACTATAATTTTTTACTCTGTATAACATGTTTGACTTGTTGCATCATGTGCTTCCCATTGATGTTAATGGGGTAATAAATAACATTATATGTTCTGTTTAAATGAGAATACAAGCACAATCAAATGAAATATTTAGCTTTAACATCAAATAAAATTTTATATATCATTTTGTAAATTCATACAAACTGAACACCAAGTGCTCTTGTTTAATTGAGAATAGATTGATTTAATCTACACTAATAGACTGCTCTGTCCACACTTAATCTCCCACTTTCTTCAAGGTATTTTTAAAAGACTGATTAATTACATTAGGGGCACTTTTGTACACTGACCAATTTTGTGATTAAGGTATTTCATATAGAAAGCCAAAAGGCATTGAATAATTAGATTTTTGTCAGATTGGGCTATCTAACTACCATAATCTAATAAAGGGGTGCATGACATAATCACTCATCTGCTGTTAGTTATGGTTCTGTTCAGCTGCTTTCGGCTGAGTTAGAACATCTACCATCCAGATATAAGAGCATGATTAAACTTAAGGGAATCGTGCGTTATTATAAACAGAAGAGATTCTGCAGATAACTGGAAACCTTGAGCAACATTCACAAAATCCTGGAAGAACTTAGCATGTCAGGGAGTGCCTATGAAAGGGTTTCTAAATGGGTCTGTACATGGACTGAGAGTGGGAAGGGGGCAGGGAGAGGGGAATCATGGTTGGGGGATAAAGGGAAGGGAGAGGAGGAGGGAATCACCAGAGAGACATTTTGTAATGATTAATAAACCGATTGTTTGAATCAAATCACCTTGCCTGGTGTCTCAGGTCTGGGTGTGTCTGCACCCGTGCCAACCTCCACCCCCAGCACTCCTTCTCTGCCAGCAGTTGACATTTCGGGCTGAGGTGCCTTATCAGGACTGGAAAGGAATGGGGCAGAAGCCAAAATAAGATGCTGGTAGGTGATAGGTGAGACCAGGTGAGGGGGAAGGTGTGTGAATGGAGGTGGGGGAGGGAATGAAGTAGTAAGCTAGGACGTGATAGGTGGAAGAGGTAAAAGGCTGAAGAAGGAGGAATGTGATTGGAGAGGACAGTAGACCATGAAGGAGGAGGGGAACCAGAGGGAGGGAGGACCAGTAGTCCTTTACCTGTAGGAACAATAACATTCACCAGGTATTACATGCTGTTTCAGTGAGGATCCATTAGGCTTTACAATTCAACCGCCAGGACTTAAGAACTTTTTAAAAGCTATTATTAATGCTTTTTGAGATAGTGATTTAGATGCATATCATATTTTTTACTGAGTTAAGTATTGTATGTTATTAGTTTTGCTACAACAAGTGTATGGGACATTGGAAAAAAAAGTTGAATTTCCCCATGGGGATGAATAAAGTATCTATCTATCTATCTATCTATTTTCTCTGGGGAACAGTGGGCCACCTTGTTGCCCTTGCCCATCATATGTTCCCATTACTAGTTATGGGTTCAATTCAGCTGCTTGCTGGCTGAGTTAGAAAGCTGTAGGGCAAGTCTACCATCCAGATAGAAGATCATGAAAATAAGATTAAACTTAAAGGGAACACTGCAATATTATAAACACAAGAGATTCTGCAGATGCTGGAAATTGCGAGCAACACACATGATAGGGGAACTCAGCAAGCCAGACAGTGTCTACAGAGGGAATGAACAGTCAGCGTTTCGGGATGAGGCCCTTCATCGGGACTGGGAAGCAGTGGAATAAGGTGGGGGGAGGAAGGAAGTACGAACTAGCAGGAGATTGATGAGAGCAGGTGAGGGGGAAGGAGGGTGGGAGGAATGGAGTAAAGCTGGGAGGTGACAGGTGAAAGGGATGAAGAAGGAATCCGGTAGGAAAGAACAGTAGACCATGGGAGAAAGGAAAAGCGGAAGGGCATCAAGATTCAAGGTGGCTTAATGTCACTTCCAGTACACAAGTGCGAAGGAGAATGAAATAATTGCTAGTCCAGCTCTGATGCAGCACCAAACAAGGTAACACATTAATGTTGAAAACACAATAGATTTAAATGTGTAAAGGATCTTTTATGCATTGATTACATGTCAATAAAGTGACACTAGACACAGGGGTGTCTGTACATAAGGTGAGTGACAGGAAATGATAAAGCAATGGTAGTTGTGGGGTGTGGAGGGGTGGGTTAGTGGGTGGAGGTGTTGATCAGCCTTACTGTTTGGGGAAAGTAACTGTTCTAGAATCTGGTTGTCCTGATGTAGATGCTATGTAGCCTCCTCCCTGATGGCAGTGGGACAAGCAGTCCATGAGCAGGGAGGGTGAGATCCTCCATGATGTTCTTGGCCCGTTTCCAGCACCTTTCTGTGAATATGTCCTTGATGGTGGGTAGGCTGATGCCGGTGAGGTCAGAGAGATTCTCCCTCATCTGGTCTCACCAATCAACTTACCATGTGTGCACTATCTCCCCCACCCCTCTCATTTTGGCTTCTGCCCCCTTCCTTTCCAGTCCTGATGAAGGGTCTCAGCCCGAAAGGTCGACTGTTTATTCCTCTTCATAGATGCTGAGCTCCTCCGGCATTTTGTGTGCTGCATTATTGTAGTTGCTGTTTTTTGGATAGGACAACGATTCCATCTACTGTGTAAGGTGGGTGTAAAATAGTTTGAAGTGAATTATCTGCAAAGTCCTGGCCAATATTTACCTCAATCAATATTGCTTGTCATGTTGTTGCAAATTGACTGTATTTTCAATGTTACAACAGTGCCTACATTGCAAAATGTTGCCCTGATTAATCAAGAACCTATCAACCTCTGCTTTAAATATCAGAATCAGATCAGGCTTAATATCACCAGCATATGTCATGAAATTTGTTAACTTTGTGGCAGCAGTACAATGTACAAAGGACTACCAGTACATGATAAATATTAAAAAAAACAATTCCAGTAAATATATATGTATATTAAATAGTTAAATTGAATAATTAGTACAAAAAACAGAAATATAAAAAAATGTAGTGAGATCGTGTTCATAGGTTCAATGTCTATTCAGAAATCGGATGGCTCTTGGGCAGAGGCTGTTCCTGAATCGCTGAGTGTGTGCCTTCAGGCTTCTGTACCTCCTTCCTGATGGTGGTAAAGAGAGAGGGCATGTCCTGGGTGGTTCCCTTATCTTACTCTTTCTGAAATGTGCTCAATGACTTGACCTCCACAGCTGTCTGTGAATTCTGCAGATTCACGCTCTGGCTAGAGAAATTCCTCTGCATCTCTATTCTAAAGGCATGTTCTTGTATTCTGAGTTTGTGCCCTCTGGTCCTAGACTCCCCCACTATCAGAAACATCCTCTTAACTCCACTCTGTCTAGGCCTTTCAATATTCCAGTAGTATCAATGAGATTCCCCCCTCATTCTTCTAAACTCCAGTGAGCACAGTCCCAGAGCCATCAAAAGCTTCTCATACGTTAACCCTTTCATTCTCGTAAAACTCCTTTGGACCCCCTCCGATGCCAGCGCATCCTTTCTTAGATGTGGGGCCAAAAAAATGCTCCCACTGTGGTCTGACTAATGCCTTATAAAACCTCATTTCATCTTTGGTTTTATATTCTAGTCTTCTTGAAATGAATGCTGACATTGAGGCAGTAGCAAGGAAGGCAAATGCAGTCTGCAAGTTAACCTTCAGGAAATCCTGCACGAAGACTCCCAAGTACCTTTAAACCTCCGATTTCTGAATTTTCTCTCTGTTTAGAAACTAGTCTAGGTATTAATTTCTTCAAACAAAGTGCTGTACCATATACTTCTGTGTCCATTCTCCTTACCTGTCCAATTCCTTCTGCAGACTCCCTGCTTCCTCAACCTTACTTGCCTCTCCACCAATCTCTGCAAATTTGAGCACAAATTCCATTATCCAGATTGTTAACATATAATGTGAAAAGTAGTCCCAACAACGGTCCTTGTGGAACACTACTGGTCACTGGGAGCCAACTGGCAAAGACTTCCTTTATTCCCACTCTTTGCCTCCTGCCAGTCAGTCAGTCTTCTGTCCATGCTAAACAGATTCTATAGATGCTGGAAAACTTGAGCAACGCACTCAAAGTGCTGGAGGAACTCCAGGCCAGGCAGCATCTATAGAGAGGAATAAACAGTCAGCCTTTTGGGTGGAGACCCTTCATCAGGACTTCGAGTTTCTCCCACTTTTTGTGCACATTGCTTTAATCCATGCTAGTATCTTTTTGGTAATACCATCCACTCTAATCATGAATCCAGTTTGTAGTTAAAACATGGCAGATAGTACAAATCAAAATTAAAGTTCAAAGTATGTATACATCAGCATATTGCCATCCTGAGATTCATTTTCTTGAGGGCATTTGCAGTAGGTACAAAGCAACACAACTGAATCAATGAAAAACTACACACTAAGATGGACAAACAACCAAGGTACAAAAGGCAAACTGTGCAAGTACAAAAATAACTAAATAAGCAATAAATAATATTGAGAATGCGTACTTGGAAGTGAGACTATCAATTGTGGAGTCAGTTTAGTGTTGAGATAAGTGAAGTTATCCACTCTGGTTCAGGAGCCTGATGGTTGAGGGGTAATAACTTCAGTACCTTAGGAAGATAATCGGCAATTAAAACAAACTGTTATAAGTATTTCAGTAGTGGAGAGTGTATGAGTTAACCTTTTAATGTTGATGTATGAATTCTTTTGAAACTTTAACCCTTTCCCTACCTGCAGACTCAGAGTATCTCCATTTTCTATTCTAAGTTTGTTTAACCCACCTTGTGCTTTTAGAGATGCACATCTCTGTAACGTCATCATTGGGTTTAAGTCGGGGACCACAGAAATCTCAGCCTTCATGTGTCCATATCAAAATATCTTTTAACATCCTCCCCGCCACCACCCCACCGTTGCTCAAAGTTGAAGGCCCAATGCCTACAAGTGTGAGGGATATAGATAGGGTAAATGCTAGCAGGCTTTCCTGCTGAGGTGGGTGAGACTACAACTCTAAGTCATGGGTTAAGGGTGAAAGGTGAAATGTTTAAGGGGAACATGAGGGAGAACTTCTTCACTTGGAGGCATGTGAGAGTGTGGAACAAACTGTGCAAATACATAAAAAAGAAAATAATTATTACTGAGAACATGAGCTGTAGAATCCTTTAAGTGGCTCAGTAGATTGTGGAATCAGTTCAGTGTTCTGGTAGGTACGGTTATCCACAGCCATTCAGGAGCCTGTTGGTTAAAGGGTAATAACTGTTCCTGAACTTGGTGGTGTGGGACCTAAAGGCTCCTGTATCTCCTTGATGGCAGCAGTAAGAAGAGAACATGGCCAGGATGGTCGGGGTCTTTGATAGATGCTGTTTTCTTGTGATGGAGAGGGATTTTTCCTGTGTTGGACTTTAAGATGAATTCTTACAGAATTTTTAATGAGTGTTGTAAGTATGTATTTGTGATCTATTGTATGATACTAATTTCTAAAAAAAAAAAGAAAAACCACTGATTCTTAAGTCATGGATCAAAGACCTGGGAATTTAGAAGCATAACGGTTAGTGTGACGCTAATATAGCTCGGGCATTCTGGAGTTCAGAGTTCAATCCCAGTGCTGCTCTGTAAGGAATCTGTGTATGTCCACTCCACAGAACGCACGGGCTTTCCCCAGATGACCTTTGGCAACCACCCACAATCCAGAGACATTCCATAAAGATCAATTGACCGTTGTAGATTGTCCTGTGATTGGGTTAGGGTTAATTGGGCTGGTTGGGGATTGCAGGAGTGGCGTGGGTTGGAAGGGCCTACTCCGTGCAGTATTGCTAAATTTAAAAATAAAAACACCTTCAGCCATTCTTCCCTGATGTGATGCTGTGCAGAAAAGCTGAGTAGGCAATTAACAATAGCAAAGTTCAAAGTAAATTTATTTTTAAAGTACATGCATACAGTATGTTACCAATCTGTGTGCTCCTTTGAGATTCATTTTCTTGCAGGCATTCACAAAGAAATCCTATAGAATCCGTGGGACAAAAACAACACACAAGGACCTGCAAGCAAATGATGTGAATCCGAGGATGATCTTTGCAGATCCAATAATAATAAATACCGAGGATGTGACTTGTAGAGTCCTTGATGAGGGATGAGGTTGACAAGGATGGAATATTGCAGTTAATAATGGAACATGAGTTCCAATAGCTACGGTCCTGTGCAAAGGTCTTGGGCGCATGTATACAGTGTGGGAGCCTAAGACTTTTGCACAGTAAAAGTCAACATGGAGCGGAGAGCGAGTTTGTAAATCTGGCGGGAGCAAAGGATGATGGGAATAGTGAGGACGGAACGGAAGGGATGTGGGACAGGTGGCAGAGGAGGAGTGCTGGTGGGTGGTGGGGATGATGCAGGTGCAGATGCACTCAGCCCTGAGACACCAGGCAAGGTTATTTGATTCCAAACAATTGGTTCATTGGTCATTTCAGAATGTCTCTCTGGTGCTTCCCTCTCCTCTCCCTTCCCTTTTTCCCCCAACCATGATTCCCCTCTCCCTGCCCCCTTCTCACTCTCAGTCCACTCTCAATCAGGTTTATCATCACTCACCTGTATCATGAGATCTGTCTTGTTTTTTGTGGGGAGGGGCAGCTGTACATTGCATCTGAATACAGTATTGTACAAAGCTCTGAGGTTCCCCAGCTATATAGATGCCTAAGACTATTGCACAGTACTATACATTCCAAAGGGACCAACACAATGGTAAAAAATAGAATTGTGTGTTATTATGGAGCTGGCTGTTAGTAGGTAAGCGAACACTCCTAGCCTGTTCTGATAAATGAAGAAGTCCCCATCAAAATTGGTGAGCACTATGTATTAATACATAAGAAAACTGCCTGCAGCACGCTTGCAATTGAACGCATTCTGTCTGCCTGGAAGAACACTGTACTTTCAGAATGTTTTTCTCAAATTATTAGATTGCAGTGGTAAAAATAACCTTTGGCAATTCAATAGAGCAACGTGACTTCGTGGACTCTCTTGGGAGGTTGACTCGAGTACAGCAATCAATGAACAATAATGAACAAACAAAACACTACGCTAGCTCGTAATCCATACTTCAGAGTTTATTGACCACGCGTCTGCTCCTCCATGTTTAAGTTCTGTCTTTTCTTTTTGTTTTGCAACAGCAACAGACACGACCCAATCTCTCCAACCAGGTTTTGCCCAGCGAGCTCCGAGAGCAGCTTCAGAGGAAGCTCGGGGAGCTGGAAAATCAGCTCCTGAACAAAGTCTCTGAGCTTGAAGATGAGAAGTACCTGCTTCTGAATGAGACAGCGGCACACCGTCACAAGACCGAGTCGGTACTCAATGCTTTGCACGAAAGGGTCACTGAACTGGAGAAAGGTATGAACTAGACAAAACTGATCACTGACTCTTGTAATCTTTTACAATAATGAATAGTTGGACGGAGAATCAGTTTTTAATTACAAGGTTAAAGAGGAAATTCTTAATCTTTGAAAACTATTGGATGAAATAAAATTTTACAAACCTCCATGCAAAATATGTCTACAATGCAGTATCACAGTCAGAAGCAAGAACATGGTCTTAACCCCGAATCCAAATCAGAATCAGGTTTATTATCACTGACAGTTTTCAATACATTATAGTAAGAAATATATGTATATGTGTGTTTAACTTTATGTATTACACTGTACTGCTGCCACAAAAAAAACAAATGTCATGACATATGTGAGTGATGATAAACTTGATTCTGATATGGGTCTCTATTGTGGACTCAGAGTGGGAAGGGGTCAGGTAGAGCGGATTCATGGTTGGGAAACGGGGATGGAAGAGGGGAGGGATCAGGAAGCACCAGAGAGGCATTCTGTAATGATCAATAAACTGATTGTCTGGAATCAAATTACTTTGCCTGGTGTCTCAGGGCTGGGTGTGTCTGCACCTGTTCCATCCCCGACCTCTGGCATTCCTTCTGTGCCACCTGTCCCACATCACTGACCAAACCCTAAGCTGAGCTCTAAATCCCCTACGTCACTGACCAAACCCTAACCTGAGCTCTAAATCCCCTACGTCACTGACCGAACCCTAAGCTGAGCTCTAAATCCCCTACGTCACTGACCAAACCCTAAGCTGAGCTCTAAATCCCCTACGTCACTGACCAAACCCTAACCTGACCTCTAAATCCCCTACGTCACTGACCAAACCCTAAGCTGAGCTCTAAATCCCCTACGTCACTGACCAAACCCTAACCTGAGCTCTAAATCCCCTACGTCACTGACCGAACCCTAAGCTGAGCTCTAAATCCCCTACGTCACTGACCAAACCCTAAGCTGAGCTCTAAATCCCCTACGTCACTGACCAAACCCTAACCTGACCTCTAAATCCCCTACGTCACTGACCAAACCCTAAGCTGAGCTCTAAATCCCCTACGTCACTGACCAAACCCTAACCTGAGCTCTAAATCCCCTACGTCACTGACCAAACTCTAACCTGAGCTCTAAATCCCCTACGTCACTGACCAAACCCTAAGCTGAGCTCTAAATCCCCTACGTCACTGACCAAACCCTAAGCTGAGCTCTAAATCCCCTACGTCACTGACCAAACCCTA
Organism: Hemitrygon akajei; assembly: GCF_048418815.1. NCBI lineage: Eukaryota > Metazoa > Chordata > Chondrichthyes > Myliobatiformes > Dasyatidae > Hemitrygon > Hemitrygon akajei. The sequence continues at coordinate 7,860,031 of NC_133134.1, forward strand.
AGCTGAGCTCTAAATCCCCTACGTCACTGACCAAACCCTAACCTGAGCTCTAAATCCCCTACGTCACTGACCAAACCCTAAGCTGAGCTCTAAATCCCCTACGTCACTGACCAAACCCTAAGCTGAGCTCTAAATCCCCTACGTCACTGACCAAACCCTAACCTGAGCTCTAAATCCCCTACGTCACTGACCAAACCCTAAGCTGAGCTCTAAATCCCCTACGTCACTGACCAAACCCTAAGCTGAGCTCTAAATCCCCTACGTCACTGACCAAACCCTAAGCTGAGCTCTAAATCCCCTACGTCACTGACCAAACCCTAACCTGAGCTCTAAATCCCCTACGTCACTGACCAAACCCTAACCTGAGCTCTAAATCCCCTACGTCACTGACCAAACCCTAACCTGAGCTCTAAATCCCCTACGTCACTGACCAAACCCTAAGCTGAGCTCTAACACTCCTCTCTATCCTCCAAACCATCCCTACATACCAAATAAAGACAACTACATCTGTGACATCTTGATGGGGACCACAGCTCGACGCCGTCTTGACATCCAGGTTCAAGGGTAGCTTATGTTTGGTAATAAAATCCTGATTTTGCTGTAATGCCCTTTGCCAAATTAATAAATGAAATGTTTGGCACTCTCTATGCCAGTTCGGGTCAATGGTGGGACTCTACAAAGTAATGTGGTTAACTTTCTGCAGTGAGGGAGAGCTCCTTTCCCTCCCATTCACCCAGTCACACACAAAACTGGCCTCCAAGCCCAGGATGGGTCTGGAGTCTCCTGCTCAAAGGTATCAGGCCTCCACCTTTAAACATCAGATTCAGATTTATTTATCACGTGTACACGGAAACGTGCAGTGAAAGACGTGGTTTGGATAGCAACCAACACACCCAAAGATGTGATGGGGGCAGCCCACAAGTGTCACTATACATTCTGGCGCCAACATAGCATGCCCACAATGCCTGGCAAAGCAACATATTCACAACAAGCAAGCAACAACAGCAGAACCAGCAAGAGGAAATCTGCAGATGCTGGAAATCCAAGTAACACACACAGAATGCTGGAGGAACTCAGCAGGCCAGGCAGCATCGATGGAAAAGAGGACAGTTGACGTTTCGGGCCGAGAGCCTTCAGCAGGACCTGGCCTCATCCGTTCTCCCCCTACCCACACACCACGCCATCTTCTAACCCCAGGACAGGTTGTACCAGACCTCCAGCTTCCGTCCATTCGCAGACACTGGGCCCCATCTTCCCCAGCAAACCCACAGAGATTCACCGTTGGGCTTTGACCATTTGACTTCTGATGGACTTCAGGCTTCAATCTTTTCTACATTTCTCCTGAAATAATACTTTGTTAAAAAAAAAATCCATACAAAGCAACTTGTTCAATATCCTCTAATGTGTAAATCGTTCTTTGCTTATTGTCTTGTTCTCCACAGAGAGCAGTGCTTTTAACTCGCCTGACGATTTCAAGGTATCAATGCCTTTACAAACGAACTACCTGTATGCTAAGATTAAGAAGAGTCTTCCTGAAATGTACGCCTTCACTATCTGCATGTGGATTCGATCCAGACTGTCGTCCAGTATCGGAACACCATTCTCCTACGCCGTGACTGGGCAGTCAAATGAAATTGTGCTTATTGACTGGGGAAAGAATGCAATTGAGTTACTCATTAATGATAAGGTGTGTATCGCTTCTCAGCCAATCATTAACAACTGCTGACTACCTTGCTGTTGGTCGGTTGGTAGCTGATGACCATGGGGGAGGGTCATAACTCTGGGAGATGCCACAGGTGGTTTTACTGGTGTGGGACTGGATGCCTTTCACTGGTTTTGCTCACCTTGAGGTGAAAAATGGTCTCTTAGGAAAGGCAGCTGAGCTGATTATCCTTGCCAGGGTGATGGTAGAGGCAGGTACATTAGGAATATATGAAGTGTTTAGAGAGAAGTACAGGGGTAGCACACTTCTGGTGAAGGGGCTTGTGTCCATTTCTGGACAGCTCACTCACCTTTGGAAACCATCGGACACTCAGCCGTTTGCATGTGACAGCGGCTGCACCCTGGCATGCTGCATGGACAAGCAGGCTGAACCAGGTGGTTTCAGACCCTGGTGAGATGGGGACATGCCTGTCCTAGCATGAGAAGTCAGCTCAGGTGGACTGGGCAGATGAGAACTACAGTGAGATCCAGCGGCCAGGAAGGTGGTCCTGCAATGTCCCATGGAGAGTGAAGGGCTTGACCGTAAGACATGGGAGCAGAATTGGCCCATCTGGCCCATCGAGTCTGCTCCGCCATTCAATCATGGCTGATCTTTTTTTCCTATCTCCTCCTTAACCCCAGTTCCCGGCCTCCTTCTATTACTAAGCATAAAAGATGTCATGGTCATCCATTGCAACTGAGGAAGACCAAGTTTATGATGCCTGTTCATACTGCTGGAATCAGACCTCTGAGGCTGAGAGTTGAACTGCCCCAGAGCAACCTTCTCCACTTTAAAAACTCGCCCGCACTGTAATCGTTGGACATGATGGACCACCACCATAGGGGAGGATGTCAGAAGCAGGTGTTTTTACAGAGAGAGTGCTGGGTATGTGGCACATCCTGCCAGGGCTGCTGGTAGAGCCAGATACATTGGGGCATTTCAGAGGCACATGGATGAAAGAAAAATGGAGGACTGTGTGGGAGGGAAGCATTAGATTGATCTTGGAGTAGGTTAAAAGGTTGGCACAAATTTGTAAGCCATAGGGTCTATTAAGTTCTACATTCTAATCAACAATCACCATTTGCTGAGGTACTGGCCTGAGTAAAAGTTTCTCTGGCATGTTGCTGCCTTGGTCTCGAGTTCTAGAACTCCACTCAATCTCCTTTGTGATCTGTTCTGTTTTTGTAACTCACCACCATAAAACTTGTCTCTTTGACAATGCTTTGGTCACTGGGTAGTGCAGTGGCTCCAAACTTTAATATGACTTTATTTCAGGCAAAAACACCACAAAGGGTTCTCATTCACAAGCCAGACAAGGAATTGAATGGATTGCTGGTGAGTCAGGCAGCATCTGTGGAGGCTGAGGTCGGAACCACTGACTTTATCCAATGTATCACACCAACAGGTAGCCCAGATGCCCATGGACATCAATGATGGCAAGTGGCACCACATCTGCGTAACGTGGACTACCAGAGATGGCATGTGGGAGGCTTATCAAGATGGCCAATTGCGTGGCACAGGAGAGAACCTGGCTCCTTGGCATCCAGTCAAAGCAGGTGGCATCCTCATCCTGGGCCAGGAACAGGTAAGTGTGCCACCCAGCCAACAGCCACCCACACCTATGGTGGAGAGAAGTCTATATCAGGAGGAGAGGAGTTTATCAGTGGAGATTCTTAAAATGGGCAAATGTTGAGTGAAAGAGGATCATGCCCAAGAAGTCACCTTGCTTTTTTTTTGTATTTTGAAGATATTACACCTAAATTAAACACGAGATTTTGCAGGTGCTGGAAATCTTGAGCAGCACAAACAGTGCTGGAGGAACTCAGCAGGTCAGGCAGCATCTATGGAGGATAAGTAACAGTCAAGGTTTTGGGTTGAGACCTTTCATCAGGATTGGAGGTCCACTATCCTCTCCTATTAGTTTCCTCCTTCTTTGTACCTTTAATTCTTCTACCTATCAGCTCCTAGCTTCTTACTTTATTCCCCCCTCCCCTCTCCCTCCCACCCACCCACCCACCTGGTCCCACCTATTACCTGCTAGTTTGTACTCCATTCCCTCTACCCACCTTATTCTGGCTTCTCCTTTCCTTTTGAGCCCTGTTGGCCAAAACCTTGATCGTTATTCTACTTTGTGGATGCTGCCTGACTTCCTGAGTTCCTCCAGCGTTTTGTGTGTGATGCATCTACGGGAGGTTTTTTTAACAATCGGGGATGAATTAACACTTGGAATGGTTTACTTGGAAATCTGCAAAACCTTTCCAAAAAGTTCCACATGGAAGATTTCCTGGGTTGAGTATGTGAGTGGATTCAATGTTGCAATGCTATTGTGTGAGCTGTCTGTGGAATATTGGTGAGGATGAAGTATGCTGTAAAAGCTTCCATGCTTAACGTGGCAAGGTGGCCAATGTAATGGACTCAAGGCTAAAAACTGCTACTTCATGAATTATGGATGGTATTAGTGTGAGCAGAGTGCTGGAGGAATTGATGTTGAAATTGCAGTTGTTTTTAATTTACATTAATGTATTAAATATTTAAGATATTCTGGGGTTGGGTCAGTGTGAGAACCAGCTTGACTGAGCAAGCCCGCATTTATTTGTTAGAGATGCACAAAGTGGATCACTGGCCCAATTAGGAAAGTCAATCATATTGATAGGTCTGGACATAGGCCAGATTGGGCAAGGATGGAATATTCCCCTTCTATAGAGGAAAGGATTGGTTAAGTTTGTTCTTAAAGTTGCTACCAGCATAATATGCCTTTAAAATATTTGGACAATTGCCCTTTGTGTAGGTGGTTTAGCAGGAGAACAGGGAGTAGTGAGAGGGAAAGGGTATCACGTAACTAAATGGGGGAATGGGATTGCTCTGAGGGCTGGCAGTGACTTGGTGGGCCAAATAGTCCCTTTCAATGTCATAAGAAATCATGAGAAATATGAATAATGAAGTACTGCATGTTTAAAAATTCTTCAGATGGTAAAAGTTCAACTTGTAAAGATCAGAAAGCAAGTGCATTTTTGTCAAGAAAGATAGAATATTAAATTAGGGTTTAACATCTGTTCAATTGTTTAAACTTAAGCCAAAATAAGCTCTCAAGTAAACACAACTTTTACTATGTAAAATAAGATTTCAGCAGCTGGAGGCAAATACAGAGGACAGTTCCAAGATGCTGCTATTGTGAACTTAGAGGTGAGCTATTAACAGCTCAAAAAATGGGAGCTAGAGTTAGCTAATTTAGTCTCGTGTCTACTCTGCCACTGGATAAGATAGTATCCAATTTATACCTTTCTAATTTACAAGATTTTGGTATGCTAAGAAATAGAAATCAGGTGGTGTGTCTCCCCAAATCTTGTCTTGGGATCTATTGCCTCATGGAGTTGAGTATTTCAAAGATTTAAAACTTTTGGCATTAAGAAACTTCTCATCTCAGTCCTGACTGGTGGACACTATCTTCTCCTAAGACCATACCCCCTTGTTCTAAAGTGCATGTGACAAATAAAGCCAATCTTCACCCTGGTGTAGACAGGTGGTAAACTAAAGCCCAGGCTTACTTTGGTGAGGGCTAACGTGTCGTCTGGTTTGGAGAGGCTGTAGAAACCTGAATTTAATGTGTTTTCTTCCTCAGGACTCAGTTGGAGGCAGGTTCGATGCATCACAGGCATTTGTCGGTGAACTGAGTCACTTCAACATCTGGGACCACATTCTCACCTCCGATGTTATCCGGAGCATAGCCAACTGTTCTGCCAACCTGGCCGGCAATGTCATTCCCTGGGTTGACAACAACGTGGACGCGTTCGGTGGGGCAACCAAGTTGCCACTGGAGACCTGCCGGGAGCGCTTGGTTAGTTCCTGATTGTCACGAGGATTCACATAAGTGCCCCTGTTTGTTTAGTACAGATAACTTTCTGTGATTTGGTTAAAAGTGTACCAATTTCCCAGTCTCATCTTCACATCTTGGGAAGGAGCAATGATTGTGATATTTTGTGTCTTAAAATCTCGGTAACTCTGCCAGCCGTGTCCAGTAGGTAGCATTCTCTACATTGAGTCGATGGTCCCAGGTACAAGAACCACACCAGAGACCTGAGCACAAAGTCCAACGGGATACCACACCACACCCCAGTAATGGGTGATCCTGAGATCTTCCTCGTCCCTCAAGTGGACTTGTAAGATTCCACAGTAGTGTATTTGAAGAGCAGGGGAGATCTCAGTGACCTGGTTTCTAGCTGATCTGTCAACGTTTTAAAAAGTAAATCAGTCAGTTAGTGTATTGCTGTATGAGAGCTTGTTGTGTCCACCTTCACTTGTTACTTCAAAAGGTAATTTGTGAATTACATACATTTTTAGGATCATTTTCAGTAGTGAAGGGCATTACAGAAATTAGAATAAGACACACATAATGCTGGAGGAACTCAACAGGTCTATGGAGAGGAATAAATGAGACTTTGTGTCCTGATGAAGGGCCTCTGCCTGTGACATTGATAATTCTGGCAATTTTTACTCCTTTCCCTCTTTTTCCATTCTCCATTCTGGCTCCCATTCTCGTCTCCTCACATACCTATCACCTCCAACTGGTTCCCCTCCTCTTCTCCTTGCTCCCATAGTCCACTGTCCTATCAGATTCCTTCTTCTGCCCTTCCACCAATCACATCCCAGCTTCTTACTTCATCACCTCTCTCCACCTCACCTGGTCTCATCTATTGCCTGCCAGCTTGCCTCCACCCTCTTCCTCCCTCCATCCTCTTCCCTCCACCTCCCACCATCTTAATCTGGCTTCTTTCTCCCTTCCTTTCCAGTCCTGATGAAAGACCTTGGTCTAAAACATTGACTGTTTATTCCTCTCTGTTGATGCTGCCTGATGGAGTGTGTGTGTGTGTGTGTGTGTGTGTCCTTGTATGCTGGCCAACCTGTGGTGCATTACCCTCTTGCTACAGACTCTTTCTAACATTTTCCATTTCCCATGTTAGGTGCAAACCTCTGGGAAAAATTCTGCAGGCACTCTTTTCTGGTCTAGATCTTGATCAACAAATTAAATAACCCTTTCTCAATTGTCTTATTGCTGGAAAGAGGTTTATTATTTTGTTTCAAGGTTACGTTGCAAGAGTATCTGTTGGAATACAGAGAGCAAAAAGAAAACCATTTTTTTCCTCACTGGAATAACAATTTAAAAGAATCTTTTCATAAGCTTCATTGAAATCACTTCTAGCTGATCTACAGAGAGCCGGACTTAAATGTTTTATTGAGTTTAAATGGCCTTACTGCGTAATTTGTGCTCACCTTGGGTTGGGATGAAATAACATTCAACAAACTTTAAAAGTTCAACCCCGCATGTTCTTCCTTTGTGCCACTGTTCACTTTTTTAAAAAAACAAAAAACGTTTTGAGAAACAGAGTTCTAAGGCTGTGGTGATTGAAATAGTTATTTTCTTAGTGCTTATGGCGTAGTAAGCAGCCCTTCAGCCATGGATGTCTATGCCAAATAAGAAATACCTGTATGTTATAGCTCGGAGTGTCGGAGTTGGAGTTCAATTCTGATGCCGCCTGTACATCCTCCCTGTGAACGCGTGGGTTTCCTTCCCATGCTCGTTTCCTCCCACAGTCCAAGAACATACTGGTTAGTAACTAATTGGTCATTGTAAACTGTGCTATAATTAAGCGATGCATAAATAGGTGGTTTGCTGGCTTGTGTAGCTCACTGAGCCAGAAGGGCCTGTTCCATGCTGTATCTCAAAATAAAAATGAATAAATTCAAGCTAATCCTGTTTGTTCCATATCTGTCTAATGCTACTACAGCACCAGTGACCTGGGTTCAGTTTGTGCCACTGCCCATAAAGAGTTTACACGTTCTCCCCATGACCACATGGGTTTCCTCCAGATGTTCCGGTTTCCTCCCCATTACAAAAGCATGTAGTTTGTATGTTAATTGGACACATGGATGTAATTGGGTGGTGTGGGCTCATCGGGCTGAAGGGCCTGTTATCGTGCTGTAACTCTAAGTAACAAATAAATTAATCTACCTGCTTCAGCCACATATTACATCTTTCACCTCCAACCTTAAAACTATGCCCTCTAGAATTTGATTTCTGCCCTGCCCCCCAAATCTGGGGATGGGAAAAGAGTGCTTCACCATATCTGTCCCTCATTCCATTTAGGCATAGAATCATAGAGCACTACAGCACAGAATCAGACCCAACTTGTCCATGCTGAATGGTTAAGCTGCCTAGTCCCAATGACCTGCAGTCAGATTATTGCCCTTCCTACCCCTCTCATCCATGTACCTATCCAAATTTCCCATAAATGTTGAAATTATACCTGCATCCACCATTTCTTCTAGCTTTTTTCATATTTGCACCATCCCTTTGCACCTTTCACCCTTAACCTGCGACCTCTAGTTCTAGTCTCACCAAACCTCTTCCTTCTCTTCCATCCTTTTTGGGTCCATTGTTGGAGATGAAGGAACATCCCCTTTTTCCAGAGCATAGTTCTCGATAGCTGGTCACTTGACCAGGAAAGAGATCCCTGCATTCCCTGTTACAAACTTGATCCCGTTCCTCTTCACCCAGCCATGATGAGGCCAATATTATCGCAATTGCCAAACTTCTTCTGTGCCATACTGTTCTGTAGACTGAGCTAAAGATGGGATGCCTCAATTCTCATGCCAATCAGTATAAGACCATAAGACACACAGTAGGAGCAGAATTAGGCCATTTGGCCAATCAATTCTAATCTATCATTCCATCAGGGTTGATTTATTTTTCCTCTCAACCACATTCTCCTGTCTTCTCCCCATTACCTTTGACATCCTTACTAAACAGGAACCTTCCAACGTCTGCTTGAAACATATCCAATGACTTGGCCTCCACAGCCATCTGTGATAATGAATTCCACAGATTCAACACTCTCTATCTAAAGAAATTCCTCCTCTCCTCTGTTCTAAAGGAGACTCTTCTATTCTGAGTCTGTGCCCTCTGGTCCTAGACTCTCCCACTATATGAAACATCCTCTCCATGTCCACTTTATCCGGGCCTTTCAATATTTAGTGGGTTTCAATAAACTTGCCCCTCATTCTTCTGAACTCCGGTGGATACAGACTCTGGGCCAGCGGACACTCTTCACCTGTTAACTCGTAAGGAAAATCAGGTCAAATAAAAAGCAGCTGGTAGAACCACATCGCACAAAAGTGGTAGTTTGGCCCATCAGATTTGTGCTAGCACTTGACGAGAGTTGCTTATTAACCCTGTGTTTGCCACTATCCTCCAACTTTTTCAGCCACTTCCTTAGACGCTTCTGATAGTGCTATCGTGTTCACTTGGCAAACTCCTGCAACCCCTTCCCCCTGTGGTTATTAGCCCTCATGCTACTGGAAATAGCTACTCTCTGCTAATTCAAAATTTATTAATTATTTTACTTAGAGATTCAGTGAGGAATGGGTCCTTCCAGTCCTTTGAGCTGCGCTGACCAGCAACCCCAATTAACCCTAGCCTAATCGCGGGATATTTACAATGACCAATCAACCGACTAACCGGTGCATCTTTGGACTGTGGGAGGAAATCCATGTGGTCACGGGAAGGATGTACAGACTCCTTACAGAAGACACTTCGATTGAACTCCGAGCTCTGATGCCCTGAGCTGTGATACTGTTATGCTAACAACTATGCTACCGTGATTTACTGAGATGGGCTCGAGACACACCTGCTCAATGTGCTAAAATTGCACACTAGCTTTATCAGAGTCTGTCCTCTTGAGATTGTCTTAATGTCTAAGGCAATTTGAAGAAAATGTTGTGCTGACCTTTAACTTACTCTAAGAGCAAACAGATCAATCTCAGATTGATCTTGGAGTAGGTTAAAATGACAGTACAGCATTGCGAGCTGAGGGGTGTGTGCAGTGCTGTAATAGTTTTTAAAATGTACACATGCCGCTCCAGGTAGTTGGTGGGGTTGTTCGTTGATTTTAATTTATTTAGAGATACAGGCCCTTCTGGCCCAATGAGCCACACTGCTAAACAACCCACCCATTTAACCCTAGCCCAAACACAGGACAATTTACAATGACCAATTAGCCTACTAACCAGTACATCTTTCGACTGTGGGAGGAAACCAGAGAACCTGGAAGAAGCCCACACGGTTGAGGGGAGAACATACAAACTTCTTATAGATGGCCACCAGAATTGAACTCTGACGTTCTAAACTGTAATAACACCGCACTAACCACTACACACTGTGTTAAACCAATGTTAAATGGGCTACTGTCATTCTAACACATTGGAGAGTGGAATTGAAGTGTAACAATGCACCCACATCAGAGTCCAGTCCAAGTCGTACCTCCTATTCTTAAATGCAATTATTAGCTTTTAATTTTGTGCATCAGGGAAAGATCATTCAACATTGGAGGTGAGGCAGCATCTGTTGAGATGTTTTGGGTTCCAACATTTCATCTGGACTGAGAGTTGAAATTCAATCATTTGCAGATCTTATTTTCCAGCTAAAATCTCTTTCCAATCTTCTCTGCACCATCTGCCAATCACCCCACACCCCTTCCATTCACCTTTTTATACTATTTCCCTCTAACTTTCAGTCTAGGTAAAGGGCCTCGACCCTAAATATCGGCTGTGTATCTCCCTCCGCAGATGCTGCCTGACAAAGTTTCTCCAACAGTTTCCTTTTCTTTATCTTTATTTCAGAGATACAGCACGGTAACAGGTCCTTGCAGCCCAACAAGCACTTGCCACCCAGTTACACCCATGTGACCAATTAACCTAATAACCTTTACATCCTTGAAACGTGGGAGGAAACTGGAGCACCCGGAGGACTCTGTTGGTCCAGATTCTGGCAGCTGCAGTCTCTTGTTTGTCTCTGAATGGAAAAATACAAGTGATTCTGCAGATGCTGGAAATCCAGAGTCTTTCTCTCTCTCTCACTCACACACACACACACACACACACACACACACACACACACACACACACACACACACACACACACACACACACACACACACACACACACACACACACACACACACAATGCTGGAGGAGCTCAGCAGATCAGGCAGCACCTATGGACATTAATAAACATGTACATCAATTTCTCCATCTTTCAGAAATTTCTCCTTCCCTCTCCTTCAGTTCCCCACTCTGGTCCCCCCCCCCCCCTTACCTCTTCTCACCTGCCTATCACTTCCTCTGATTCACTCACCTCTCCTATCAGATTATTTCTGCTTTAACCCTTCACCTGATGAAGGGTCTCAGCCCAGAGTGTTGTCAACTGTTTGCTCTTCTCCATCGATGCTGCCTGCCCTGAGTTCCTCCAGCATTTTGTGTATATTATCCATCTTACTGTACTTGGGGGACCATCTAATAATCTTATAGCTGTGGGGTAGAAGCTGTCCTTAAGCCTGGTGGACATACTTCCAAGTTTATGAGGATGAGTGGTGACTTGACAGAGGTGTACAAGATAAGAGGCATAACAGTGGACAGCCAGTATCCTTTTCCCAGAGTGGTGATGGCTAATACATTGATTCATTATGTGCTGTGTCAAGAAACATAATTGTTCTTGCCAAATTTTTCTACAGATTTGGTTTGCCATTGTCTTCTTCTGGGCAGTGTCTTTACAAGACAGGTGACCCCAGCCATTATCAATGCTGTACAGACATTGTCTACCTGGCCACAGTGGTTGCATTAGCAGGACCTGTGAAATGCACCAGCTACCCACACGATCATCACCACCTGCTCCCGTGGCTTCACAAGACCATGATTGGGAGGGAGGAGCTAAGTAGATGCTACACATTGCCCAAGGGTGACCTGCAGGCCAATGGCGGGAAGGAGTGCCTCACACCTCCTTTGGTAGAGACGCATTGCCACCTCACCACCCTAATATGAGAGGGCATAATTTTAAGATGATCGGAAGAAAGTATAGGGGGGATATCAGAGGCAGGATTTTTCAGTGGTAGGTGCATGGAACACACTGCCAGGGGTGGTGGTAAAGGCAGATACACTAGGGATGCTTAAGAAACTCCTAGATAGACACATGGATGATAGAAAATTGGATTGCTATGTGGGAGGGAAGAGTTAGATTCATTGGAGAACATAATGGGCTGAAGAACCTGTGATGTGCCGTTACGTTCTAAGTTTTACGAGGGGAGAATAGAGAACATCCAGTGTGAGTGGGGTCTTTGAGGCATGAGAAGGGTAGACAGTCCATGGAGGGGAGGCTGGTTTCAGAGATGTGCTGAGCTGTGTCCACAGCTCTGTAGCTCCTTGCAGTCTTGAACAGGGCAGTTCAAGACAATGAGCCTTAGTTCACAACAGACTGCGTGAAAGAGTCTTTGCGAGTCTGCTTGGGTGGGCGAAGGCCCAATGTTTGCATGTCTATGCCCAGATCTGGGTCTGCTGGAGGCCGAACAATACTGACTATTGGGGTTAGACGACTGCATGTGCATGAGTGGGTGGGAGGGAGGAACGGGGCTTGTTTTGCTGTTGTTGTATTGTTGCTTGTTGTGTTCTGTGTTGTTCTGCCAAGCGTTATGGGCATGCTATGATGGTGCCAGAGTGTGTGGTGACATGTGTGGGCTGCCTCCAACGTACCCTTGGGTGTGTTGATGTTAATGCAAATGACCATATTTCACTGTTTCAATCTACATGTGACATCAAAACATCTTGAGGGTCCTCATCTGCTTCTTTTCCCAATTACACTTAACCCAAGTCTCCTGTGCCAGGAATGAAAGGGTTAACGTATGAGGACCATTTGACGGCTCTTGGCTTGTACTTGCTAGAGTTCAGAAGAGTGAGGGCGATCTCACTGAAACCTGTAGAAAACTGAAAGACCTAGATCGAGTTGATGTGGAGAGGATGTTTCCTATAGAGGGCGAGACTAGGACCAGAGGGCAGAGCCTCGGGTACAAGGAAGTCCCTATAGAACAGAGATGAGGAGGGATTTCTTTAGTCAGAGGGTGATGAATTCATTACCATAGACAGCTGTGGAGGCCAAGTCATTGAGTATATTTAAAGCAAAGTTGATAGGTTCTTAATTACTAAGAGCATCGAAGTGGGGAGAAGGCAGGAGAATGGGATTGGCAGGGATAATAAATCAGCCATGATGAAATGGTGGAGCAGACTCAACGTTCAAAGTAAATTTATTATCAAAGTACATGTCACTATTTACAACCTTGAGATTTGCTTTCTTGGCGAAAAGCCTAATTCTGCTCTTGGGTCTTTGGTCTCTGGTTACCCACCTTTCTGCCACTGGAAACAGATTCTCCATCAAATCCCTTCATGATTTTAAAAGCTTGGTTAAATATCTGCTGTTTGTTATTTCCATTAAACCTGAAACGGGCTATGATCCGTGTGTGTGTGTGTGTGTGTGTGTGTGTGTGTGTGTGTTTTTATACAATGTCAATATGTGAACCCAGGAGAGCCTTCCCTAATGAGGTGAATGAAGATGTTGTGAAGCTGCACACAGCTCGATACAAAAGCAGCCATACCCGAATGCTTTATACTCTGTCTATAATCGTAAAAACAGTCAGAAAAAAGGGGTTTTGCTCCATCCTGTCTGCTGTCCTCTTTGTGATGTCATTCACAGTATGGTTACATTAATACTAACCATCTCTTTCACTGTATGACAACAGGGTTCAAGAGACATTTTAGTTTTAAGGTTCTGGGTTTGTATTTTATCATTCGTTTTTCTCATGACTTTGACTATATGATGGTGACCATTTCGTTCATTCGACGTTTTTGCATTAAAATAATTGTTATATCTTTTGGATAAAAGAAGAAAAAATGAATAAAAATAAAAGCATTATATTAATATATCACTTGTACTGCAGCCGCCTTTTATTCTTTTGAGGAAATGATCTGTACGGTGTGGGTTTCCATAATCTAAGAAGATATCGACCTGGAACCACAAGAGATTGCAGATGCTGGAATCTCCTGCAACATTTGGGGAGAAGGCAGGGGAATGGGGTTGAGGGGGAAAATAAAACAGCCATGATGAAATGGCATAGCAGAATTGATGGGCTGAATGGCCTAATTCTGCTCCTATATCTTGTGGTCTAATCTGCTAGAGGAACTCAGCAGGTCGAGCAACTTCTGTGGAGGGGAGAGGAATTATTGATGTTTCAGTTTGAGACCTTGCTTTAGGGTATGAAGCAGGATTTGGATCTGAAACATCAAGAAACCACAGAACTGCGCTGAAGAAGGTAAAGAAAATATTGCAACACACACAAAATGCTGGATACCTCAACTTCAGTTCTGAATGATATTTGCTTACTCTTATTGTCTGTATGAATTGTTTTTTTTCTCTCTGCATATTGAGTGTTTGTCAGTCTTTTGTTTTAATGAACTTTATTGGGTTCCTTTGTTTAGTGGCTGCCTGTAAGGAGACGAATCTCAGGGCTGTATAAAGTATTCATACTTTGCTAATAAATATACTTTGAACTTTGAACTGATACTGAACACAACCTCACTTTCAAGGACTCTACAACTCGTGTTCTCTGTATTTATTTATTTATTTTATTTATTATACTTATTTCTTTTTGTATTTGCACGATTTGTCAGTCTTTGTTGGCAGTTTTTCATTGATTCTATTGTACATTTTTGTTCTGTAAATGCCAGCAAGAAAGTGAATCTCAGGGTAGTATTTGGTGACATCCATGTCCTTTGACAATAAATTTACTTTGAACTTTGGAGGAACTCAGCAAGTCAGGCAGCATCTATGGATGTGAATAAATAGCCGACATTTCAGGCTGAGGACCCAAAAGGAAATGAAAATAGGCCCTTTGGCCCATCTGGTCCATGCAAGCTAGTTTAATTTGCCAGAGTTTTGATCGTAGTCAGTCCCACAGCACAGAAATGGGTCCTTTGGCCAATCTGTTATTCTATGTAGTCCCATTGACCCATAACTGCAACATAGCCCTCCCATCCAGGTACTTATCCAAACTTCTCTTAAATGTTGCATCAAACCCACATCCAACTCTTCCACTGGCAGCTCGTTCCACACTCTCATCACCCTCTGAGTGAAGAGGGTCCCCCTCAGTTTCCCCTTAAATATTTCACCGTTCACCTTCACCTATGACCTCTATTTCTAGTCTCACCAAACTTCTATGGAAAACACCTGCATGCATTAGCCCTATCTATACGCCTTATAATTTATTATACTCTAAACTGTTCCAGTCCACGTATCTGCCCAATTATTCAAAACCTAAGTAAATTTATTATCAAAGTACATCTGTCACCATATACATCGATGATAATCATTTTCTTGTGGGCATACTCAATAAATCCATAATAGCATAATAACCATAATAGAATCAATGAAAGACCACAGCAGTTTGGGCATTCAACCAGTGTGCAAAAGACAACAAACCGTGCGAGTACGGAAAAAATTAATAATAAACATTGAGAACATGAGATAAAGTGAGTCCATAGGTTGTAGGAACATTTCTGAGTGAAGTTATTATACCAGCCTCAACCATTTCCCCTGACAGTTCATTCAACTTCATAACATTAATGAATAAATTATTGCCCCTTGAGTTGCTATTAACTTTCCCTCTCATCTTAAACCTACACCCTCGAGTTCATGATTCCTTAACCTGGGGAAAAGTCTGAATGCATTCACCATATCTATTCACCTCATGATTTACTTAGATGTAGTGCAGAATGGGCCCTGTATGTTTTCTATGTTTCACTCAACTTGTCACAGACCTCCAGTTAGAGAGGCAACCATCTCCTACCACTCTTTGGCTTCTACCATAAAGCCAATGTCTAACTCAATTTACTACCTATTGCCAGAACTTGAGGACCCAAGTTATAGCGAAAGGTTGAACAGGCTAGGACTTTATTCCCTGGAGCAAATGAGAATAAGGGGAGATTTGGTAGATGTATGCAAAATTATGAGGGATATAGATAGGGTAAATACAAGCAGGCTTTTTCTGCTGAGGTTGGGTGAGGCTAGAACTAGAGGTCACATGGGTTAAGAGTGAAGAATGAAATATTTAAGAGGAGCTGTGAGTGTGGAAGGAGTTGATGCAGGATTGATTTCAACATTTAAGAGATGTTTCAATAGGTACATGGATGGGAGGGCTATGGAGAGTTAAGGTCCAGGTGTGGGTCAATGGGACTTGGCAGAGTAACAGTTCAGCATAGACTAGAGGCTGATTCTGTGCTGAGTGTTCTATGACAAGGAAGGTGCGCCAACTTCTTTACTTCCT
The DNA here is from genome assembly GCF_048418815.1 of Hemitrygon akajei. Classification (NCBI taxonomy): domain Eukaryota; kingdom Metazoa; phylum Chordata; class Chondrichthyes; order Myliobatiformes; family Dasyatidae; genus Hemitrygon; species Hemitrygon akajei. The sequence continues at coordinate 7,875,928 of NC_133134.1, forward strand.
TAGAAGTTTAAGGATGTTTGGGTTGTCACAAAATGCTCTAATAGATTTCTATAGATGTGCTGTTGAAAGCATCCTAACTGATTGCATCACAAATACAAGAAAGTCTGCAGATGCTGGAAATCCAAAGCAACACACACAAAATGCTGGAGGAACTCAACAGGCCAGGCAGCATCTATGGAAAGTGTTTCGGACCGAGACCCTTCTTCTGAAGGGGACTGATTGCATTATGGTCTAGTACAGCAATCTGAACGTTAATGAATGTAAGAAGCTGCAGAGGATAGTGGTCACAGGCACATCTTTCCCCATCATCTGTGGTATGAGAACAGTGGGGGGCCGAGTTAGTGGAGTGTACTGAAGGCAGAGATCAATAGGTTCACGATTGTTAAGACTGTTGAGGGTTACAGCGAGAAGGCAAGAGAACGCGATCAAAAAGGAATCAGCTTCAATTGAAAGGTGTTACAAACCTGATGGGCTGAATGGCTTCTTCTGCCTTATTCCTCTTGGGTTCTTAGGTTGAACCAGTCAGTGTAATGAATAGGAACTCAGACAGGTTGGTAGGCAGTGGAATCTCAGGAGGTATGAACTGCAATGGGTAACCTTGAACATGGCTCCATTATTGTCATTATTAACAAGTTAGTCGCTACATATTAGGGCGCCATGGTAAGGTAGTAGTTAGCACGATACAATTACAGCATTGTTATGGATTTAGGCAACAATAAATATATGAGTTAGGCAGGGGTTTTTATAACAAATAACATGTTTATTAAACATTGAAAACAAACCCCCCCAAAAGTAAACAAAACACTAACGTAACCGGAAATCAGCTGCTGCGTGGCAGCTTAAACAGTTCTTAAAGCGATGTTGCAAAAACAGTTCTTCAAAGTAGTATTGCCAAAAGTTCAAAATGCTCACAGTTAATTTAAGGGAGAGACTTTTTAAGACGATTTAAATTCTCTTTCACGTCACGTTGCTTCGTTTCCCAAATCGAACTTTTCCCACGAAGAATTTACGTAACAAAACAAAACGGCTTAAAGGCACTGACCTTTCCTTCAAAACACCATTCTCAATCCTTTCTGGTATTTCCCAGGGATTAACATGAGAACAGTCAATGAAATCCTTCCGAATGAGGATCAAACAAGGTCGAACCTGTTTCACCGTCGAAATCAATTTTCCTCGATCTTTAACTCCCGAACTCTGATCTTCACTCTCCACTGATTCTCAACTAGCAGTATTGTAAAGAAACTGCTGGCAATGACCTTTTAAACTTTAGGCATTAGATAAAACTTCATCTTTCAACTAAACTGCGTCATAAAGTCAACATGGCAAATCCAGCCACGAACTGCCCCTCCTCACAGGGAGGGGTCCTCCTTTTATACCCTGTAAAAAAAAACTGTCACATGACCTCTACTGGCGGGAAAATGACGTCACTCCACCATCACAAGACCATTACCTCAAGTCCAGTATAGCTTCAACCCCAGTCACGCGTCACGTGTCACGGGTACGTAACAGCATGGAGTGTCAGAATGCAGAGTCCAATTCCTGAATTGAATTGAATTGACTTTCTTTCTTACATCCTTCACATACATGAGGAGTAAAAATCTTTATGTTACGTCTCCATCTAGATGTGCCATGAGCAATCATAGTAATTTATAATAAATAGAACAGTCAATGTAATATAGAGTACACTCAAATCAGTGTGAGTTCATCAGTCTGATGGCCTGGTGGAAGAAGCTGTCCTGGAGCCTGTTGGTCCTGGCTTTTATGCTGAGGTACCGTTTCCCGGATGGTAGCAGCTGAATAGATTGTGCTTGGGTTGACTTGGGTCCCCAATGATCCTACGGGCCTTTTTTACACACCCGTCCTTGTAAGTGTCCTGAATCATGGGAAGTTCACAACTACAGATTAAGGGAGGTACAGTTCCCAAACCAGGCAGTGATGCAGCCAGTCAGGATGCTCTCAACTGTGCCCTTATAGAAAGTTCTTAGGGTTTGGGGGCCCATACCAAACTTGCTCAACCATCTGAGGTGAAAGAGCCACTTTTTCATTGCACAGCTGGTGTGTACAGACCACAAGGTCCTCGTTGACGTGGATGCCGAGGAACTTGAAGCTGTTTACCCTCTCAACCCCAGATCCATTGATGTCAACTGGGGTTAGCTCATCTCCATTCCTCCTGTAGTCCACAACCAGCTCCTTTGTTTTTGCGACATGGCGGGAGAGGTTGTTTTCTTGACACCACTGTGTCAGAGAGATGACTTCTTCCCTGCAGGCCACCTCGTTATTGTTTGAGATAAGGCCAATCAATGTAGTGTCGTAGGCAAATTTAATTAGCAGATTGGAACTGTGGGTGGCGATATGGTCATGGGTATACAGGGAGTAAAGGAGTTTGTGTGTTCTTCCCATGACTGCATGGGTTTCCTCTGGGTGCACTGGTTTCCTCCCATATTCCAAAGATGTACCCGTTGCTAGGTTAGTAGGTCATTGTAAGTTGTCCTGTGATTAGGCTAGGGTTAAATGGGCAGATTGCTTGGTGGCATGGCTTGTTGGGCTAGAAGGGCCTGTTCCCAGCTGTATCTCTAAATAAATATTATAGAATATTAGAATTCATATATCAGCCTAAAATGTTTTTTTTAAAAACATATACACAAGATATTCTGCTGGAAACCCAGAAAAAGCACACAAAATACTGCAGGAGCTCAACAGGTCAGCCGGTGTCTAGATAAACAGTCAATGTTTCAGTTAGGACTGGAAAGGAAGGGGACAGAAGCCAGAATAAGCAGGCGGAGGGAGAGGAAGGAGTACAAGCTGACATGTGAGACCAGGTGAGGGGGGAAGGCGGGTGGGTGGAGGGGATGAAATAAGCTGGGAGGTGATAGGTGGAAAAGGTAAAAAGGCTAAAGAAGAAGAACTCTGATAGGATAGTAGAGTGGACCTCGGAAGAAAGTTAAGAAGGAGGGAAACCAGAATGGGGAATTGAAAAAGAGAGAAGAGTCTGGCTTCATCAGAACAAGAAAATTTTTTTTTAACTCCCCAGCTAAACCAAAAAAATTTAAAAACTAATAAAATTTGGATTTTTGATTCCTCATTTAACAAATACCTTCTGATCTGAGGAAGGGTCTCAGCCTGAAATGTCGACTGCTTATTCCTCTCCATAGATACTACCTGACCTTCTGAGTTCCTCCAGCATTTTGTGCATGTCTTGGTCAAGATCTCCTGCACCTACAGAATCTCTAGTGCTTACCAACAGCAATTTCTGATTTCCAGATCCATTTTTAAATTGAACTATGACTTTGGGCCTTAAGCTTGGTTATTAATGGTGTGGACATACAGGTAACATTAGAAAGAGGGAAAAAAGCGTTTTTGAATCATCATGTAGTCCCCACATACCAACAGGCTTTTGGTCTGCACAATCATCAATAATTAAATGAAATTTTAAAAAACATATAGGATTTTTAACAAACTATCAAATGTAATCATTTACATGACTGGTGAGCAGATGTTGGGGGGTTATTTAAAGATTATTGAGTCCAGGGCAGAACATGGTATTTCATCTTGTATAATGGGATCAGGATAGCATTTGGAGCAGATTATAGTCATGAACTAAATTGTTTTCCATTAGTCTCTGAACATGACAGAACGGCAGATAACTGTGGTTGCCAGCAATCTGAAATAAGGGTAGTGTCTATTTGATAGAGTGAGTAGTCCTGTATATTCTCATAATTTTTCTTTTTGGGCATGAGCTCGTGAATCAAGTGAAAGCTAAATTCAGGTTTGCAAAGCTAAATTAAAAACAACTAATCACCTGCCCAATATTACGTGGAACATTACCATACAGTACAGGTCCTTCATCCCACAATATTGTGCCAACCCTTTCACCGACTCTAAACTCCACCTCACCCTTCCCTCCAACATAGCCCTCCAGTTTTCTATCATCCATGAGCCCAATTAAGAGTGTCATAAATATCCATAATGTATCTGCATCTAGCACCAGTCCCATACACTCAGTGTGAAGAACTTTCCTTTGAGATACCCCACACTATACTTTCCTCCAACAACATTAAAATTATACCCCCTTGTATTAGCCACTTCCACCTGGGAAAAGGTCTTGGCTGTCTATTCTATCTTTGCCTCTTATCAGCTTGTACACCTGTCAAGTAATTTGCTCCAAAAAGTAAAGCCTTATCTTAATCATATTCTTGCAGTTGTTGAAGAAAGGAACTTTTATTGTTAACACAGAAACATAACATAGAAAGCCTACAGCACAATACAGGCCCTTCGACCCACAAAGCTACGTCGAACATGTCCTCACCTTAGAAATTACTTAGGGTTATCCATGGCTCTTTATTTTTCTAAGCTCCATGTACCTATCCAGAAGTCTCTTAAAAGACCCTATCGTATCCGCCTCCATCACCACCGCCAGCAGCCTATTCCACACACTCACCACTCTCTGCGTAAAAAAAAACTTACCCCTGACATTTCCTCTGTACCTACTTCCAAGCACCTTAAAACTGTGCCCTCTCATGCTAGCCATTTCAGCCCTGGGAAAAAGCCTCTGACTATCCACACGATCAATGCTTCTCATCATCTTATACACCTCTATCAGGTCATTTCTCATCCTCCATCACTCCAAGGAGAAAAGGGCGAGTTCACTCAACCTATTCTCATAAGGCATGCTCTCCAATCCTTGTAAATCTCCTCTGCACCCTTTCCATGTTTTCCACATCCTTCCTGTAGTGAGGTGACCAGAACTGAGCACAGTACTCCCAAGTGGGGTCTGACCAGGGTCCTATATAGCTGTAACATTACCTCTCTGCTCTTAAACTCAATCCCATGACTAGACTAGACTAGATGGGCCAGATGGCCTGTGTCTGGGCTGCACTTTTCTATGACTCTATAACATCCTTGTAAATTTTCTCTGCACTCTTTCAATCTTATTTATATATTTCCTGTGGGTAGGTGACCAGAAATGCAAACAATTCTCCATATTTGGCCTCACCAACATCTTATACAACTCCAATATAACATTTCAACTCCTACACTCAATACTTTAATTATGAAGCCAATGTGCCAGAAGCTCTCTTTATGATCCTATCTACCTGTGACTTTACTTACAAGGAATTATGGATGTGTGTTCCCAGATCCTCCTGTTCTGCCACACTTCTTAGTCCCCCACCATTCACCGTGACTACAGTGACGTCAAGGAACAATAAAGGTAACCCCAGACCACTGAACAAATCCAAATGCTGCTTTTATCAGGGTATCCATCTGTCAGAAGCCATGGGCTTAAAGGACGGACACTTATAGCAAAATCTAAGCCATGGTGATCCTTGTCAGCTGGAGCTGTGCTTTGAGATCGGTGGAAGTCCAGATGGAGGAGGTTTGAAGCATGTTCCAACCCCAGCTCAGTGCCTACTGGATATTTTTCAGAGTCATGTTTGTACTTCTCCCCCCAGTTGACGTAACTGCATCTGTTTCTTGAATTACAGATGGATGCTGTCATGATAACTAATCTGAAAGATATTGCATTGGAAACAATTCTCAGGTAGCGATTCAAGAGCAAATATTCTTCTGCTCATCTCTCTAAAAGATTAATCCAACTCTTTAACTTAACTTAAATGCCCTCACTTAAGCCCATCTAGGAGGTGAGGTCACAAGATAAAGTGTGATCTGTCATAGAATAGTACAGCACAGTATGGGCCCTTTGCTCTTCGATGCTGTTCTGACTCTCTAACCTAATGTATCCAGTATACCACCTGAAATTTTTACTCTACAGACATCCAGGAAACAGAAAATCCCAAGGAATGAATGAATGACACAAAATGTTAGAACCCCAAAGCCCCCCTTCCCCTCATGAACAAGCAACAACAAAAGCAGCAACCCTCCCTGCGCCCGCTCCCTCCAACTGCTCCAGCAAAAGCATCAACCTCCCCCATCACCCACCATGCAAGCAGTATCAAAGCCCCCAGAGACCATAATCTAGAGTCCATCCCAACGCTTCAACATCCCACAGGCTCTAATGACGGAGAGAGAGGGAGAAGTAGAAGACTATAAGGTATAGGAGTAGAATTGGGCCATTTGGCCCAACAAGTCTCCTCTGTCATTTCTTCAATGCTGATCCAGTTTTCCTCTCAGCACAATCTCGTGTCTTCTCCCTGTATGCCTTCATGCCCTGACCACCTTCATGCCCTGACCAATCAAGAATCTATCAACCTCTGCCTTAAATATACATAAAGACTTGGCCTCCACAGCTGCCTGTGACAAAGAATTCCATAGATTCACCACTCTCTGGCTAAAGCAATTCCTCCTCATCTCCATTCTAAATGGACTTCCCTCTATTCTGAGGCTGTGTCCTCTAGTCTTAGACATTCCCACCATAGGAAACATCCTCTCCACATACACTCTATCAAACCTTTCACCATTCGATTTCAATGAGGTCACCCCTTGAATGAATGGCATCCGTCGGTCTCGGGGACCATGGATCTGCGCCTGGAGTTTCCAGGGCGTAGGCCTGGGCAGGGTTGTATGGGAGATCGGCAGTTGCCCAAGCTGCAGGCCTTCCCCTCTCCACGCCACTGATGTTGTCCAAGGGAAGGGCACTAGGACCCAAGCAGCTTGGCACCGGTGACGTCGCAGAGCAATGTGTTGTTAAGTGCCTTGCTCAAGGACACAAACACGCTGCCTCAGCTGAGGCTCGAACCAGTGACCTTCAGATCACTAGTCTGATACCTTGCCCACTAGGCCACGCGCCAACCCTGTCACCCCTTACTTTTCTGAATTCTAGTAAATGCAAGCCCAGAGCCATCAAGCACTCTTCATATGACAAGCCATTCAATCTTGAGATCATTTTCATGAATCTCCTTTAAACCCTCTCCAGTTTCAGCACATCCTTTCTATAAGGGGCCCAGAACTGCTCACAATACTCCAAGTGAGGTCTCACCAATTCTTTACAAAGTCTCAACATTACATCCTTGCTTTTATATTTTTGTCCTCTTGAAATCGATTAGTCTAGCCCTTCCCTCCATTTTTGATTTATCCATGTGCCTTTCTAAGAGTCTCTTAAATTGGTGAAGCAACCATCATAATCAGAGACCCCATCCACCCCAAACATTCTCTCTTCTCCCCTCTTCACTGGGCAGAAGATTCAAAAACCTGAAAGCATGTACCACCAAGCTCAAGGGCAGCTTCTACCCCACTGTTCTGCTGACCTTTTAACCTATTCCAAGATCAATCTAGCACTTCCCTTCCACATAGCACTTAAGTTTTCATTCATTCATGTATCTATCTAAGAATCTCAAGATTATCTCTAATGTACCTGCCACTACTCCTGGAAGGACATTCCACATATCTACCACACTCTGTGTAAAAACCTGTCTCTGATATCCAACTCCCACCCTCCCCCAAACATTCCTCCCAACACCTTAAAGTTCTAACACTTGTTTTAGCTATTTCCACCCGGAGAAAAAGTCTCTGGCTGTCCTCTCAATCAATGCCTCTTGTCCACCTCTATCAAATCACCTCTCATCCTCCTTCGCTCCAAAGAGAAAAGCCCTAGATCAACCTATCCTCATAAGACATGCTCTGTAATTCTGGCAGCATCCTAGTAACTGGAAGGATGGAATAACACCATATAACATACATCGAAGTTCAAAGTAAATTTATTATCAAAGTACATATGCAAACCTGAGATTTATTATACGCAGGCATTCACAGTAAATACAAGCAGCATAATAGAATTAATGAAAGGCCATCCCCAACAGAATGGACAAACAAGCCTGAGATTCATTTTCCTGTGGGCATACTTCATAAATCTATAGAATAACCATAACAGAGCCAATGAAAGACCATCCAGCTTGGGCACTCAACCAGAGTGTAGAAGACAACAAACTGAAAAGTACAAAAAGAAAGAAATAATAATAAAAGATAAAATATCAATAAGTATTAACAACATGTGACAAAGAGTCCATTGGTTGTGGGAACATTTCAATCATAAGGTGAGTGAAGTTATCACCTTTGGTTCAAGATCCTGATGGTTGAGGGGTAATAACTGTTCCTGAACCTGATGGTGGGGGTTCCGAGGCTCCTGTACCTTCTTCCTGATGGTAGCAGCAAGAAGAGAGCTTCTCCTGGGTGGAGGGGGTCCCTGATGGTGGATGCTGTTTTCCTGCGACACTGTTTCATGTGGAAGTACTCAGTGGTGCCACTTGGCATACCTAATTTGAATAACATCATCTAACACACATTTGCCACTTGCTGTGCCTGATTTGCAGAGGAATTCTGATTATGCAAATATATTTGTGGTCTTCATCACCACTTTATGATCTGAATTTTCTGTAAGGGCATTTATTATGTTTGTTTTCCTAACTTTTAGAAAATGGACTCTCCTCTTGTCATTGATGAAGGATCTCGGACTGAAACTTCGATGGTTTATCCCTCTCCATAAATACCACTGACCTGCTGAGTACCTCCAGCATTTTGTGTGTTACACTCTTTGTAAAGACTGGCATGTTAAAAGAGATTGAAGGCATCTGTTATCTTCAGTCAACAAGAGCTTTTCAAGCAATTACCATTTGTCCTGAAGAAGAGTCGTGCCCTGAAATATCGACTATTTATCAATTTCCATAAATACTGCCTGATCTGCTGAGTTCCTCCAGCATTTTGTGTGTGTTGCTCTGTATTTCCGGCATCTACAGAATCTCTTGTGTTTATCATTTGCTTAGAACATACATGGTCTGGAATTATT